>NC_043706.1:79459948-79574775 GCF_006229205.1 Suricata suricatta
GAAGGGAGGGAAAGGTCTAGGTTAATTTGCTAGTTTTAGGGAGAGGACGGACTTCTTAAGTAAAGCCAATGCCCCAGCTTAGCCTAGCCAAGATTTGCTGACGCCCTTGTCCAACCCCATGCCAATTCCTAGTTACAGGAGCAAGCCTACCCAAAATTATCAGCCCTACCAGTGAACCAACTATTAGCATACATGTAGCTCTTGGACAATAAAGTATTACTAATTTAATACTTTGTTTTGTGTAGTTTGTCACATAGCATATTTGTAGCATGGCAAAATGGTGGTCTAAATAACAAATTGTCTATTCTATCCATCTATCTATAAATCTATTTATTTATTGACCTATCAATTATTCTATCTGTACAGAATATAAGGTTAATTAGTAAAGAACCTTTGTTTTGTTGTTGTATTATGAATACTTAAGCATTCCACATAACATGTACATAATAAATATTTGTGGTATGGATGTAGCTGCATAAAAATAATTTTCCAGTTCTGGAAGAACAAAAAGTGTCCTCCCAAGACTAACAAAGAAGTCTAAAGATTTTTAAGAACAGTTGGAATTTACCAGAATTGAAGTGTGAGGAAGTCAATATGAGGAACTGGAACAGGGACTTTGGCGGTGGGTGCCGATTCTTGTTGATGCTCTCAGACATCTCACAATGGCAAAAATCACTAGGAAAAAAACAAACATGCTTCCTAAAAATGCAGGGAACCCGCTCAGATGAAAAAAATGCACCTTTGTTTGCAGTTGCATGCTGGAGCACTGCAGAGAGTGCTTTGGCAAAAGCCAAAGGACAAAATTTGGTTTGAAAAAAACACAGAAACAGAGTCCAACAAGAAGTACAGGGCCAAGGCACACACGCAAGTGGAAGCCCATCATATACACCTGAAGGAAAAGATTGCGAAAACTAACTTGCCTCCATTATGTCGGGTCGTATTAATTATGTTCTATCAAGTTAACCTTATAAAGATGGCAATTTCTTGTGGTTCAGCCTGATACCTGGCCCTGTCTCCATTCTCTACTCATATTCATGGAATCTGATAAATTAAAAAAGATTAACACAGAAAAACAAGATACTAGGAGAAGAAAAAGGAGAAATAGAGCAGAAAGTTTACCGAAAATTTAAGAATGGCCCTGTGTTAGATATTTCCTATTTGCTCCTAATGTATGCTTCCTTCTTCTATAATGTGTTAGGAGGCTGATCTTCGCAAACGTCCTCAGCAGCTCTCTTTTGCTCCTGCAGATGGACTTTGGTCAGTGGGGTTGATGGGAGTACCGACAGGAGATCTACGGGCAAATGATGAAGGTCAGGGCATGTGTTCCACGGCTTTAGTCTAACCGGGACACTGGTGTGCTGCTTCTCCTGTGAACGTTACAGCTCCTGATAAGTAACCGTCGCTTACAGCTACTGCTGTTTCCTTTGACTTCCAGTAATTCTTTCTTGCCTTAATGCCTCCTTGAGATAATTTGTTTTCTTCCACTGTTGCCAAGCCTTAGGTGCTTCACCGTTGGTAGTCATTTGCTATAATAACCCTTTTATTATACTTGCTTCATCACTGTTGTCTCTTTTGAATAGATCATGTTTCTTACCAGCATTTTGTTACTATAGTCACAAAGCAAGGAAGTGAAAACTCAGAAAAGAAAGAGAAGGTAATGACATAAAAACTGGTAGAAATCCCTCAAGCACATTAAAAAACAGATAAAATGGAAATGAAATGGCCAAATAAATAATTGACATTTTGGAAAACTTGGTGAAAGGCATGATAGACCTAAATGACAAAATTAATCAAAATTAACTTGAAATAAAGTGTTAAACTCTTAAATAGGAAATGGTAAGATGTAGAGTTTATCAAGGAGAAACCTATTTGCTTAGGTTTTCATCCCACCCACTCTCCCTAAAATGAAATGGAGATATAGTAATTAAAATTACAAATGAAACTCTCTGAAATCCAAACAATCTTAAATTTACATATTGAAAAGATATACTGTGCAATAAGGAAAATTGACACAGAATTGTCAATATCAATGAATATCCTAACATCAAAGATAAGGAAAGAATTCCTTGGGAAGCAAGGTCAAAAGATGAAGATTCTTTTATGAAGAAAAATAGAATTAGACTAGTCTCAAAATTCTCCAAAACTTATATATCAGACGATACAACAGCAAAGTTATAAAATACTCAAGAGAAGAAGGTGGGACTATGAATTTCACATAGGGAAAACATATTCTTCAACTATAAAGCCTGAACATAAAGCTTGAAAGTATTTTTCCCCAAGACAACTTCTTAAATAATTAAAAGAACTTCAGTTAACTATGGAAAATCTCAAGAGATTATGTAAAGGATGAGGTTATGAACATTAACTATATGAAACTGGAATAAAATCTAACATCTATCTCAGGTATAAGGTGAGAAAAAAATGTAGAGGCAATAGGCCTCACAATGCAGAAATGATTAAAAGAAAATATAAGACAAAAAAGACAGGAAGTAGAATAAGTTCAATTTACCTAATCTAAAGTAGCTAAAAATTAAGTGATACCATTGAAAGAACTGTTGGGGATACAAAGCTAAATAATAAAAAAAAAATACTATTGACTAAAACCAGATATATTTAAGAAGGGGAAGAGAAAGTAGAGAACGTATAATAATATTACATTTTTTCATGATAGACAAGACTATGGTTTAATATTAAGATATTATCATATATATAACCACTATAATAAAATGCAAAGCTTCCTAAATATCAGGAAATTTTACATATTAAAAACACTAAAGCAAGCACACAGCTAATAAAAATCAATAAAATTAAAAGAAGGAATGTAATATCACATAAAATATGAAAATATAATTGGAAAAGCAAATAAATGTAAATGAACTGAAATCATCCAAAGAAATAATTTCATATTCGTTTATAATGAAAAATTCTGTACCAAAAACAATCTAAATCTATACAAAAAGCATACTTTGAAATTGAAAAAAATAAGCAAAAATACCCAAATGAATGAAAACATGGAATTCTGGGGCTGTATCAGAGAAAGTAAAAGTAAATAAAATTGGCCAAAATAGTTTCATATAATAGATAAACCTTTCAACTATGATAGGAGAAATAGAATCACACAGTTGTTGATTTTAATTCTTTTAGAAAATCCAAATGGAAAATAACAGACAATAATAATGCAGTGCCAATTGATTTATATATGTACGTAAATATGTATAGATTGATATAGTTGGATATGTGTATATAAATATATGAATATCTTATTTAAATGTAAAATTTGATATGTAATATAGATAAAACTTGTACTTTAAAATTTGATGTTTTAATTTCTCTTCAGAGTAGATTAATAAAAATTGATCACATATTTGACCAAATATAACACTTCATTATCTATCAAGAAAAAAGAAGTACAGAAACTATACTGTGACCATAGCTCAATAAAAATGAAAACCATACAACCAAAACCCAAATTTTTATATTAACTATAAATTTTAATACTATATTTTTGGAGAAATCCTGGTTCATGGAGTTAATATAAAATCTCATAGAAAACCTGGAAAGTAACAATGGTAAATACAAAATACTAAGAATTTATGACATTTGTCTAAAGGAATGCTTAGAGGAAAATGAATAGCCTTTACTACTTAGAGCAATGCACAAACAGAAAAGAATGAAAAATTATTTAATATTAATTCCAATATTTAAAAGCTTTAAAATAAGGAACAAGATTTTCAAAAAGTCATTGAAACAGAATTTGGTGACTATGACAACAGAAAAACTAAAGCAGATCCTTTGAGGCCCGGAGGCAGTGGGGTGCCTTGTGTATTAAGAGGAACAGAAAGAAAATCCATGAGACGGGAGCAGTGAGAGCAAGAAGGAAATCATAAAAGATGAGGTCAGAGAACTAACAGGAGGTGCAGACCCCATGCGGTCTTGCAAGGTAATAGCAAATTCTGGCTGTAGAATTGAGAGTAGGCTTCCGGGGGGGAAAAAACGAAGACCGGCACAAAGGTTAACGCGCTGATCCAGGGGAGAGATGGGGTGGCTTTGACCAGTGTGGGCTGCCAATGGGAGATGGTGAGCAGCAGTTGACTTCTGGATATATTTTGAAGTAGAGCCAATAGGATTTATTGTTGGAACTGATGTGAGAAAGGAAAAAAGGCAAAGGTGACATCACTTGCTTGAACAGGTAGAATGGAGTTGTCAGTGACTGAGATGAAGAATACGAGTGATAGAGCTGGTGTGGGGAGAGATCAGGAGTTCAATTTTAGACAAGTTCATTTTGAGGTACCTATTATATATCCAAGTGCGGGTGCCAATTAGGCAGTTAAATATATGGGTCCAGAATTAAGTGGAGAGGTCTGGTCTGTAAAGGTGAACTAGGGAATTATCAGTCTAGATGTTAAACACAAAAAGTAAGGGGGAATGTTCAGTTTTCACTTTGTCACTTTTTTTCAAACTTCCACTTCTGAAATGAAAGAAATGAGGGAATTATTTTTGCCAAAGCAGTGCATGTTAATCCATTGAATGCCAAGCTAACAGATTCATATTTTGTCTGCTAACCTATTGGATAGGAATGGAAGGAAGTTCATGAACAAGGGAAATACCACCATGATGAAGTTTGAAAGCGATTATTCTTGCAAATCTGAATACTTTGTACGGACGAGGTACAGAGAACACAAATAGAGCTTTGTACTGAGAATATGGGGTAGAAAATCCAGGCTTAAGATTAATGTAGTGGAAATGGAGATGAATAACTTTTTCTTTTTTCCCCTGAAAGATTTAACTACACATGGATTCAAATATGACCAATTTAAATGTGTTCAGATAACCTTCTTAAGTGAAATGAAGCTGCTTTCATTTCAAAGAGCCAAAGGCAATATGCTTATATTTGCAACAATCACAATAACAAAACATTTTTCCAGTGGAGCTATACTTTAAAGAATATTCTTTCTATAATGGATACTGCCCCTTTAAGTAGCAGAAAACAAGTTTTAGAGGATAATAGTTGTTATTATGATTGTCAATCTATCCCAGATCTGCTATTCTGTATTTTGTCGCTTATAAAATAGTACTTTCAGTGTGAGAATTCTATTTATCTCAAGCCAGAGTGTCAAATCCCTGATGGGTTGGAAAAGGATGATATCTGAGAAAGATAGAAATAGAGAGAGGGAATGGGAAAGTGAGAGAGACTTCAATGCCAAGAAAAAAAAAATTATGGTTATAGACCTCTTAAATCAATCCAATAGTACCTATTTTATATTAATGTCCTCAAAAAGCAATTAACTAATAAGTTATTTTTGATTAGGAAAAAATGTCAGATCAGTATTCAGAGATATCACATCTTTGATTTATTTTACTTATGTGGAATGTCTTTGATAACATGTAGTTGGCCTTAGACTATTACTCCAGTCTTACATGTGTATCTCTCGTTAGACTTTTTAGTAAAGAATGGTTAAAAGAATCAAAAGCCTTTGCCATTTTGTGAATAGTTATAATTTATTTTTACCCCAAACATACATAAGATTTCCTTGGTTGGTTAATTCATCTGTTAAAGAGGTCTGTCCATATTTACAAAGTTATATTTGAGGATGTTCCATCAACAAAAATGCCATGAAGTATCATCCTAAGTATTTTGGAAATATAAAATTTCCATAAAAGAGAGGTCCACTTATTTTTCCTATGGAGATGTCACTAGTTCATCTCTGTAAAATCTTTGCCCACTCATTGGTTTGTCATCCGATGAGGAAGATAAGTTCTTGGGGTTTCTGGTATAACCCCCATACATTAGCTAGGATGAGATATTATTTTTAAAACTTGATGTCAAGTAATAATATTGCTCTGCAAGATGCTATTTCAAGAAATACACAATAGTAAAATTTGAGAACCCTTTCCAGTAAGGACAGATTTACAGCCATGGGGAAGGAGAACAAAATACTCCTCAGGAAATAATATAAATGCCATATAGTAGATCACTTTGATCATAGGTTGGTAAAGGAAGTATATTTGGTGAATTGAGGAGCAAGTTTGTGGCTGGAAGAAATTGGGGCTAGGAAATATTACATGATTAACAATGAATTAGAGAGGTTATTGGAGAATGTGGGAAGAACTGGTCTAAAACAACAACGGGCTTTGGAGTAAAAACCACCTGATGAGAATCCTTGCGCCACTTTACTACCTATATTATTTGGAATAATTTTAAAAAATCCAACTTTCGTGGGGTACCTGGGTAGCTCAGTCAGTTGAGCAACTTCGGCTCAGGTCATGATCTCATGGTCCTTGAGTTTGAGCCTCTAGTCGGGCTCTGTGCTGAGAGCTCAGAGCCTGGAACCTCTAAGGATTCATTCTTTCTCTCTCCCTCTCTCTCCCTCTCTCTCTCTCTTTCTCCCACTCTTTCTCTCTCTTCCCCCCTCCCCCACTTGTAATCTGTCTCTCTCTAAAAAATAAACATTAAAATTTTTTTAATCTCTCTTATCTTTTGACTGGAATCATGGATGTCAGAGACTCCTTTAAGAGTTTTAAAAATATCATAAAAAGTATAAAAGGGCTAAGCACAGTGTCTGGAACACTGTAGCAGTTTATTAAAGGTTTATTCTCTTGATATAGAAAAAGGAGCAAATAACAGATTATAGCTAATGAAAAGGCTTTCAGGTTTTGGCATATATTAAAAAAAGCTCTAAAGGAAGAATTTAACTTTGATATGAGTTATAGAAAATACAGAATGGATTCAACTACTCAGATATCATCCAAAGACAAGAATAAAAACAGTCAAATTGATGGACTTTTGGTATACTCCAAAATGACACAGTTGATAAATATAAAAACAAAACTTCAATAATACTGGATACTGGTGCTAATTTACATGAAGATTATCATCACTGTGGATTTTGATTCCGTTTAATAAGGAGCTTCACTATTAGTTTCACAATGTTCTTTATTATCAATACTTTGTAATTATCACCAGTTTCAGTGGGGAAATTATAGAAAGAGACTTACTCTGGGAAACTGAAGGTTTGGATTCTAGTTACAATTTTGAAAAATATTGCTAAAGAGCAATCAGTGTGTAATTTATTTTGTCTGGTCTCTTTTTCCTAATCTGTAGAATTAAAAAATTTTAACACTTCCAGTTCTAATACTCTCTGTTTTACTATAAGTAAATCTTAAGTCTGCTTTTTAAAATTAGTTTTAGTAACTATTTTCAGAGAGCTTTAAAATTTCCAGCTACCTTCTACTTCATCGGTCTCTTTCTAGTGTTTCTACTAACTAAAAAAGGGCCGTGGCGCAGTGATTTAGTAAACGTGCTTTTATATAAAGTTTGTTCTTCAGAGCTGTGAATCTTTTTACATGTGACCATGAGGCAGTGCCCATAGTAGGAGTGTGCGTAGAAGATACACCACAGAGATAAATGTTTCAACTCTCTTCGACCCTGGAGCAAAATAAATGAGAGTAATAAAGTTCACCCCTTTGAGTTCTGCCTTGTTATCAAATATTTCCCAAATCATGAAGCCAATAAAAAAGAAATAGTCTGTCAGGGGAAAAACAATAACAAAAACTGTAGTTTTTCCCCTCAGGCATTTTAAGAAAACTTCAAGTCTAGATGTATGAATGAAATTACTTCTAAAAATTAGAGAATTCTATCAGCTCAGACATATATGACTATCTTCAATGGAAAGTTAGACCTCTACCTCGAGAGAGAAAGATAGTTACTACATCATTTCTTTTTTTTTTCTTCCTATCAATGGGAAACAAATTTGACCTCACTTCTCATGTTTTAGTTTTCAAATTCAATTAGATCTACATAAGAAAAAATAAATGAAAGATTAGAGGCACTCTGGGGGACTTAACGCTTCCCCTCACCAGGTAGGAAAAGAAGAACCACCATCGCCCTGTTTAGTGTGTTGTCTGTAATCAAAGGACTGACTAATGCTTAATGAATATGGAAATAGAGACATCTGGGTGGCGACTTAGCTCAGGTCCTCATCTCACGACTTTTGGGTGAGTTTGACCTCAGCACTGGGCTCTGCTGTCAGCACAGAGCCTACTTCAGATCTGTTGTCACCATCATCTCTCTGCCCTTTCCCCACTGGTGCATGCTCTCTCGAAAAAAATAAACATTAAAAAAAATGAATGAAGGCCAAAATTAATCAACTCCTGCAAAGGCCACCGTAGCAGTTTATCTCCATCTGCTACCCTTCCTTCCTCTACCTCTGATAGTGATTTTATGACTATTTTACCAAAATTTTTATTTTCTTGGGTCTCTTTTCTCCTATTGCTCTCCTCTCGTGTTTACTGGTCTTGCTCCCAGATTGCCTGATGTTGCTCAAGAAATTTGTGAGCCTATGAAAATTCCCATCATGTCCTATTACCTTTGTCTTCACTTGGAGTCACCTCGTTATCTCCCATTTACTCCTGCTCATAGTCCCCCATAACCTTTCCAAACTCTTTCTTTTTTCAGTCCTCCTTATAAGGAAGAAAGAGGATTCCTTCAACTTCCTTTCTATGTCATTTTCTCCAGTCTATTAATCTGCATCTGCTGGAGCCCATTATCATCAGAATCAACTGTGGTCTACTCACACCATGGCTTATTCTCTTTACATCACAACACTTAACTCCATGATTGATGCTCCCTTTCTTCCTATTCAGTCATTCTCTCCTCTTGATCCATCTCCTCAGACTTCTATTGATCACCTAATTCTGTTTCAGGAATATTTCCCTTGAGTTGAATCTTTCACTGCTTCTTCTGGTTTTTCCTCAATGACTAACTGCCTGGTCTACTGACATATCTCTGCCTTTCTCTTTAGCTTTCAATGTCCCAAATGTAGGTGTCCTCAAGCATATAATTTAAAGCCTACTGTATCTGCCTTTTAAAATTTCCCCCCTAGAACACTTAATCCAAAATTCATAACTTTCCTTAGCTCTGCTTTGTGGATGATTCCCTTGTAAATTTATATATTTAACTTTTATTTCTATTTTGAGCCCTAATGCCATATTCTCAAATAGCTACCTCATCAACTATGCTATCACACTTTTATTTTTCACCTTTTATTTTTATAAGCAGTGCCTTCAAACACCTCCCTCCTACACACATACACCTGTCATCCTAATCAAAAGATCACACCTATTATTCAATTTGTCTTTCTCTCAATCCTTCCCTCCAACAAATTACCTAGTTTTGTCAATTCTTGTTTTTAAGTTTATTTATTTATTTTGAGAGAGAGAGAGAGAGAAAGCATAAGCACGGGAGGGGTAGAGAGAGGGAGAGAGAGAACTCCAAGTAGGCTCTGCATTTGAGCCTAGTATGAGGCTTGAATTCACAAACTGTGAGATCATGAACTGAGCCAAAATCAAGAGTCAGAAGCTTAACCAACAGAGCCACCCAGGTGCCCCAAGTTTTGTCAATTCTATCATACTGCTATTACATTACTCATCTTTTGAAGACCTGAGAGAAAAAAATAGAAGAGAAAAAATTATACAAATTAATTAGCAGTTCTTCCTTGTCTGGTAATATGCTTCTCCTGCCTCTCCCGAGCATGCATGGGATGATTACTTACACTTCTTCTTACATTAAAAACCAGGTAGTTCTTCCCAAGTAACTTAAAGAGAAATTTTACACCAATATTTCACTTGCAATTTAAATTCACACCTTTCATTTATTTTCTGAAGGTGCCTATTCTTTGGCAAGTAGAAAATAAGTCCTTTAATCCTATTTTTAGAAATGTTCCAGACAATTTTTGTTGACTTCTGTGGGATTTTTTCCCTTGATTACATTTACTAGTAAACCACACTATTTTCTGAGTTCTTCCTAAAGTGAATATAATAAGTAGCATTACAATTAATTGCAGTAAGCTCACCTATAAGGAAATAACCACTTTTGAATCTGGAACCTTGTTTTGACTTCAGCTTTCTAAAATTAATAGATTTTACTATGCAATTTATCTAACCATGTACTTCAAATTATGGTGTTACCAAGATGAAAACCTGGCTTCAAAGCAACATAGAAAGGTAACAACTGAAATTCTCCAGCATACGCACTTGTTTTGTAGTTATGTAAGTGCATTTTATAGCTAAGATTCTCAGTAATGATTCTCCTGGAATGCATTCCTTTAAGGATTCACCATTTGATCCTACCCTACAGTTTACTCACTGCCACAAAGTGGAAATTATATTTGAATGATTGTTTTATTCAATCCCCAGATACTTCTATAGTGAGATGACTAAAATATAATGTTGTGGGGTGACACAAATTAAAAATGTCACCTAGTCTTAATTGTAAAAACAGATTTTAATCTTCATACTAATCAAAAACATTTTGAAGACCCCTAATCTCACCCAGCAATTTTAAACTAATGGTGGAGAGGTCAGAGAAGAGTACATATTTTAACATTATGGAGTAGTATTAAACATATAGAATGAAAAGTTTCTCCCAGTTAGGTATAAATATTTTGCATTTCTTCCTGTTTATGGTGCTAAGAGCAGTAATACAAGATGTTTTTCTTACAAAAACATTTTTTTTAATTTTATCCCTTCTTTCATGTTAAAGATGGTCCCAATGTAGAGGAAGTGTGCCAGCTCTAAGCTACTTCCCAAGAATGCAAGGATTTTACAGCCTATTGGTGTTCTTAATATCTGTAGCTTATTTTGTATAGAAGATCGTCATGGACCTGTACAAGGATAATTGAATATTCATGTTACCTACCATGACTAAACATTCTCAATTCTATGTCTGATTTTTGTGAGCAATTTTCATTTCTTTCACATGATTTATATCCACCATTATCTGTTGCTACCACAGCCATTGATTCTTATTGTTGTAGTCTCTACTAAGAAATTCTTTCTCGGCACTCTGGATGAGAAGGTGAATAGGTTGTATTAGATACCTTACCTAATCATAGGTCCTAGTAAGATCTACCAAAATGGTAGATCTCAGAACCAGTGCCCACAATTATATGGTGCAAACCTCTATAAAGTATGTTTTCTTTCTGGCCAGTAAGGCAGCTTTTATGAGCGACTTGCTGAGTTTCAAAGCAATAAACCTATAGCATGGTTACATGGACATGTAGCATACTTTAGAGAGAATCACTTTATCTAGAATCAATAGGACTTACAACCCTTACCTGATCTGAACTCAGGAAAACCACCTGAATATCTATTCAAAAATTACATTCACTGAACATCTTTTTCTCCCTGTAGGCTAATACATGAACTGTGAGCCTTAAGTACACAATTGTTTTTATGTTTAATAAGTACCATCTAAACTAGATCAGCTAGCAGGCCTCTTCTTCTGCTTTGACAGTGCTATTATGATCACCTAGAATGGAAATACATTCTTAAGGTTGCTCACTTTATTGATAATTAAAGGTACAATTAGTTCTCTGTATCAAAGCGCACTCAAATTTCAAACACTTTGCTTATGTATATTTTCTGCATTTCTCTGCTTTAAAAGTCATCAAAATTTCTATGTAGACACATAGAATTTTTATTTTTTGAATACATTCACCACTTAATTCTGACCCAGTTAGCATATTTCTCTCCTTAGTCAAAAGCACAAAAATCTGCCTACAGCACTTTCCATATCTTTTGCTAACATTATATATAGAGAAGAATGATTAATGTAGTTTTCTCAGAGTTTAATTTTTTTTTAACTCAGATGCTAAGCAGTTATGACTCTTTCCAGGTTTCCCCCCATATTTCTCAGAAATTCTTATCTGTCAAACTCAACATTTGATCTTTAATTTCTTGAGGCTATTTAATACTGACATATGTGCTAACTGACTATCTTTAGTTCTTCAGAGTTTGGTTTCATTCATTCCATCAAGTATTTTAAGAAGCTTGAAATGCTCCCAGGATCACTTATCTAAAGGGATTTAAAGAAAGACAATACTAGTAGGATTTTATTATATACCATCTGAAAGGAAAATTAATTTTGCCTCAGGTTTCAAATGCAAATGAGAACTCCATCATATAAAGAAGGCTTGTCTGAATAACCTAACTGAATTAATGGAGGAGAATTACTCAGATATTTTATGCAAAAAGATGTACTTTTGTTTAAATGATTAAAATTTACACCTAAACTTTCCCCAGTGCACTAGTCTAACAATTTTTCACTTTTTGTTTATATATTTATGATATCTTTACTATCACATCCTAATGAAAATGATAAAATGACCCCATATTATCTCCAGATTTGACAGTAGAGTACATAGTTTTAAATGAAGAATGGCAAGAGGTGACTTGGAGTTATGAGGCAAGATCAATCATAGATAATTGGAAATTATATTGCTTTTTTGTCAGTCTTACAATAATTCTTCCAAAGAGCCTATTTTGTGGGATAAACTACTCTTCCCACTTAATCATTTGACTCTATTATATTATAAATAAAATATCAAATCTCCCTTAGAGTAATTGCTGGCAGAAAACTTCGACTATGAATAGGCATATTTTTCCCTGTCATTTTTATGCACAAATACCTAGCATCTGGCTAACATCAAAACGCGTAGCTTCTGGCAGCTGGTATCAAACTTTGTACACCAAATGCAGTCAGAACGTTTTCTGAGCAGGTTCACTATACATGATCTGAGACACATGTTTGATATTATCTAGGAAAAACAAAAACAATGAGGCAATGACTTGAGCTCTACTTGACACTGAAAAACACGTCTGGCTCCATAAACTGTTTCTGAGAAGAATATTTCACTTTGAGCATAGCAGCTACAGGTTCCATTATTAATGTAAATACATGAGAGGGAAGAGGGAAGCCTTGATGATTGGCATGGTAAAAAACTAAACAGCCCTGGGACTGTCGGTCAGAGTTGACTTTAGTAACTGGCTGGGAATGCAGACATTTGATCCAGCATACATGATTACCAGAATTCACACTGACCCATGTCCTTGCCTATAAAGCATTTGCACTCTGGGGAATTAGAGGTTTCCAGTGACAGTTTTGAAATTTCCTAACTTTCTGGAAAGGATTTTTGTAATAAATACTACCTGAATTTTAGAGTTAACTTAAGGCAGTTTCTTTTGTAAACATGCACGCATGCACACACACACACACACACACACACACACACGCCAAGTTTCCCCTTTTTAGCTAATGTGTAGCTGTAAGTAACTTAGAGTTTGTCTGCTGATACTAGACTACATATTCACCTACATGTTAATATTTCAGGTCTCTGCATAAACATGACTAATCTTCCTAAGCATCAGTTTTACTTAATGGTAATAGTGCATTAGTTTGATCTCCAGAATAATTTCCCACAAGTGATTGGAAAGAACATTTATCTACTAAAAAAATGTATATAAATGAGTAAAATTGTATTTTAAATTCTTTCTGATTATTTTGAGGTGAGTTTTTTAGTTATAGTTCATAAAAGATGATTTTCCAAAAGGAAAATGAAGATCATCTTTGCAAATTCCTGTTTAGATGAAACTTCTAGACATGTTGCCACTAAGTGTTAGTTAATCAGAGCATGGACCAAGTGACACAGGGGTGTTACCTTAACATTAATTTTGTTACTCATATGGAAACATATAAGAACAGACACAGATACACACACACACAAACACACAAATTAATCATTCTTATCACTTCAGAGTCAGGTATTTCCTCCTAAGTATCATGTTTATATGCCAGTCGAATTCCACCTGTCTGCTAGTGGACCAAATTGTTACACTAAACCATACCCCAAATTTAAAAAAATAAATGAACTGAAAATATGATAATCATTGGTAATGTCTATTTCCTACTTTCTAAAATTATACACTTTAATTAATAGTCCATAATAGTAAAAACAATTCACCGCAAGTGATTTGTAAGATTATTTATTATTCTTCATGATTTTCAGTAAAATAATTTTTCTACATAAGAAGAAGAATGAATTCTGGCCAATTCAACTCAGAATGAAAGGAATTAGTGGAAAATAAAAGTCTGATGATTCAAACTCATTTTGTTGGTGATAAATTGCAAATGAAGACCACATTGAGTTATCATTTTATACCTGTTATACTGAGAAAAAGAAAAAATATGACAACAAATGTAAGTCCATAGGATCTCTTCATTTTAGGATGAAGCACACACATATAACCACATATAATTTTAGAAAAATGAAGGGATTATTGCCATAGATTGCCAGGGAGTGACAAATGAGTAAAAGAGGTGGGAACATCTGCAAGATTTTAGTTTTTGTGTTTAATGGCGGTTTTATGAGCATGTGTATTATTAAAAACAAAAAGTATAGGCAAATTTTAAAAGGACATTCATAAAAATGAATGTTATTAATGAAAGTCTCTAAGTTAATTCTATGTACCTGAGTAAAATAAATATATAAATCAATCATGCTGTAGCTCTGAGAAAACTTACACCATATTCATTTGAAATGGCTTATAAATATATTATATGTCTTGTATCTGAATTTTATTTTGTTTGGCCTTGCTTCATTTTCAAATTGTAGTCACAAAAGGAACAGATAATGGTAGAATAATCGAGTAAAATTCAGGAGAACATTCTAGTCTCTACCTTAATAAATTTGATTATCTTGCACTTCATTCCTCTAAACTTGTTTCTTCATTTGAGATATTAAGAAATGTACTATTTTCTAGATTTATTAAAGAAATATTTAAAAACTTTGTATCAGATACAGGATGCCAGATATCATTTTAAGTAGAAGTACAGGGGCAAATATATATCAAATTTCTTCACTCGAAATTTACAGTCTAGTGAAAGAAAAACTGATTCTACATATCAAATACCTAATTATATGTAGCATTGCTTCTGTGATCAGTGCTATGAAGGAGAAACAGAAGCAGCTGTGTTTATAGTGTTATAGGATCACAGCCCATTGGAGTGACTTGATATCATCCAAAAGATAAGGACAGACTTCCTAGGAAGTGATGACCACATTGAGATCTCAGGGATGATGAGAGAGAGTACCTAGGGAGGGAGAGAGAGAGGACTTCTTGCAAAGGGAATAACACAGGCATGATGGACAGAGGGCATAGCCTATCCTAGAAGGTGAAGCAAGCAGATATGGTTCTAAGAGAGAGTGAAGGAGGATGCGATATTAAAAGGGGTTAAACAGGCTGCAAAGGGTTTATAAACTAAGCTAGAGTATTTCTATCTTAATCCTAAGAGTAGAATTCCATTTATGGTTGTAAGCAGAGGATAAAGTGCTCATACATATGCTTTCAAAAAGAAAAAATGTCTGACCCAGGTGTAAAGACTAGATTGGAGCTGGCCAAGAATGGATGTGGGTGTAATCCCTATCACAATACCAATAGCACTTTTCGCAATACTATAATAAATAATACTAAAATCTGTATGGAACCACAAGATATCATGAGTAGCCAAAGCAAGTTTGAGAAAGAACAAAGCTAGAGGTATCACAATTCCAGATTTGTATTATAAAGCTGTAATAACCAAAACAGTACAGTACTGGCACTAAAACAGACACATAGATCAATGGAAAAGAATAGAGAGCCCAGAAATAAATCCACACTTATGGTCAATTAATCCACAACAAAGGAAGCAAGAATATACAATGGGGAAAAAGACCGTGTTTTTGATACACGATCATGAGAAAAGTGGACAGTACATACAAGTGCATGACACTGAATCACTTTCTTACAACATTACACAAAAATAAACTCAAAATAGATTAAAGACCTAAATATTAATACCTTAAACCATAAAAATCCTAGCAGAAAACACAATAATTTCTCTGACATTGGCGATCTAGATAGGTCTTCTAAAGTCAAGAGAAACAAAAGCAAAAATAAACTATTGGGACTATATCAAAATAAAAAGCTTTTGCATAGCAAAGGAAACCATCAAACAAAAAGCCAACCTTCTGAAAGGGAGAATATGTTTGCAAATGATATATCTGTCCAAAATAATTAAAGAACTTATACAACCCAACACCAAAATTTTTTTAATCCAATTTAAAAAATGGACAGAGAATCTAAACAGAAATGTTTTCAAAGATGACACACAGATGGTCAACAGATATATGAAAAGATACTCAACCTTGCTAATTATCATCAAGTTAATACAAAGCAAAACCACAAGATATCACCTTACACCTGACATAATGGCTAAAATCAGAAAGACAAGAAATAACAAGTTGGTGAGAATGTATAGCATAAGGAACCTGTGGGTGCTGCTGGTGCAAATGTAAATTGGTACAGCCACTATGGAAAACAGTATAGAGAGAGTCTTCAAATTAAAATAGAAATGCCATATGATCCAATAATTCCACTACTTGCTATTTACCCAAAGAAAAGAAAAATGCCAATTTGAAAATATATACACACTGCAGTGTTTATTTCAGCATTATTTACAATAGACAAAAGATGGAAGCAAACTAAGTGTCTATCAACAGACAAATGGATAAGAAAGAGGTAGTATTCACACACAGTAGAATATTACACAGCCATGAAAAGTCATTTGTGACAGCATGGATGTGTCTAGAGGGGATTATGCTAAGTGAAATAGGTCAGACTGGGAAAGAAAAATACCATAGTGTTTTACTCATATGTGGAACAACAACAACAAAACAAATAATTGAACAAAAAGCAGAATCAGATCTATAAATACAGAGAACAAATGGGCAAAATAGGTACAGGGGAGTGGGAGATACAGACTTCCAGTTATGGCATGAATAAGTCCCAGGACTAAAAGGCACCACAAATGGACTACAGTCAATGGTATTCCAATAGCATTGTGTGATGACAGATGATGGCTACATTTGTGGTGAGGATAGCTTATTGTATAAACTTGTCAAATCTCTATGTTATAGACCTGAAACTAAGGTAACATTCTATATCAAAAAATATAAAAGAAAGAAAAGAAAAGAAAAGTGGTTGATAACATGATAGAATATTTTTAAGTACATTTCAGACAGAAAATGATAGTTTGAAGTAGGATACTGGTGATGAAAATGAACATAAAACGATGAACTGAGTAAAGATACAAAGCAATATGTAGGACTCGGTACCTAACTAGATATGAAGGAAAACGGATAATGCAGCATCAAAGATAATACTTCTGCAAATTGATAGAATTATTTTGAGAAGTGACATTATCTTGTTATTTTTGTGCCACTCAACTGAGATGAGAAAGAGTAGGAGAACATCTGACTTGGGAAGAAGGAAATACATATGTTTCATCATAAACAGTTTGAGTTTGAGATGTTGAAATTCTCCAAAACTCGCTGGCTCTGAGGTGTGAAAAAATAACACATACAATGTGCTCTAAAATAAGTCTTGTAGAAGTTTCAGTTTCCTCATCGATATAAAAGCTTTATTTCTTGCATGTCATATTAAAAAATATTAGGATAGTGGACACTGGAGAGGATTTTCCCCTTGATGGTGATAGTATTTTACCTGCTTTAGGTGACATTGTTCTAAGACTTAGAATGTATTAAATAAGGGGTTAATAGGCTTCTTATGTCACCAATCACATGACAGACCCAGACCTAACTACTTAGCTCCGTATGCACATTTTCTAATTCTGTTCCAGTTCCAACTTATCAGCATAGACCTTGAGCAATTATCAATAGACTTGATGCATGTGTGTATGTATTGCAATTACTAACCAATGACCAGCTTACAGCAGCATTATATCCTCTGTTACAAAGAAGCTTAGTAGTCACTGAACACAGCAGACCTACCCAAGGCCTACTGTAGACACCATAATGACATCCATGAGAAAGTTTTCAATAGCCTGGAGATGTTAGGAGATAGATATTTTTCATCTTTGAACATAAATGGCCATTAAAGCAATAGACCTAAAATTTTAGAGAGAATAGAATGAAAAGAGGGCTTAAAAAGTACAGTTAATAAAAAAGAGGACAAAAGAAAATTTGAATTCTAACCCAAAGTATAAAATAGCAATGAGACCATATTGATATAAGCAAATGATCTAATAAAGAACAAAAGAAAATGTTGGGTAAAAATTTCCAAATAATTTAGGTAGATACTCTACCCTCAAGAAGGTAGACAATAACTCTCCAATCTACCTTTACATTAGGAAAAATAAACACTACCTCAGCCAGGTAATTAAGGTTGGCATTCTCAATGGTAAGTCATAGTGATAGTATGTACCCTTGATAGGATGTGATGAGAAAGCACTTTACCTTTGTGATCTTCCTCCCCCCAAACCCAAAACTCTAATCTAATCATGAGGAAAACATCAAATACCAATTGAGATACATTTTTAAAAATACGTCACCAGTATTCCTCAGAAATGTCAACATAAGCAAGAAGAATAAAAGGAACAAAAGTAGCCTCATGTCATCTCTTAAGGCCATCTCATGTTTTCTTTAGCTTTTTTTTTTTTGATACATCTATTTCACTCTCTGACCCCCTTCCTCAACCAGCTTCCTTAGCTTAACTAAACATACTAAAAACCGCTACTGGTATCTAATTTTCATGTCTGCATAATCTTCTAGCTCCTGCATTCACAGGCACCTGGTATCTTCCCTCTGTATCTCTAAGTGTAAATCTTCAAAATGTATGATTTACTGACCAGCCTTTCTTTGGTACTAGTTTTTAGAGGTTACAAATTATTGGTTCATCCGTAAATGGTCTCCTTCTTCAGTTAGATGCTCACTCGAGCTCAATGGTGATGGGCACGCTATTTGAGAAGGTGTCTGCTCAGGTGGACACTCCAAAACATTTCTACTGTAGCTATGGTAAAAAGAATGCAACACCTTAGAATAGTGTGATGGGCAGTATAATGACCTCCAAAGATGTCCAGGCCCTGATATCCAGACACTGAAAAATTGATGTTAAATACCAAGGAGTAGCAAAGTTGCAGACACAGTTGAGGTTGCTAATTAGCTAACTATAAAATGGAGAAATTGGCCTGGATTACCCAAGTGGGTCTAATGTAATCAATTATAAGCATCCTTAAAGGTGGAAGAGGGAGGCAGAAGAGTCAACGATAAGAGTCAGGCAATGTGACAAAGATTTAACTGGTCATTGTTGTCTTAGTAGATAGAAGGGGCCCAGTGAATGTGGGTGGTGTCTAGAGGCTGGAAAACATGAGAAAAACTATTCCCCTCTAGATATTCCAGCAGGGAATACAGCCCTGCCAATACCCTGATTTTGGCCCAGTGAGACCCATTTTTGGATGTCTGCCCTACAGATTATAAGAAAAGAAACCTACTGATTGTTAAGAAAAGAAATTACTGTTGTGTTAAGCCACTAAACTTGTGGTAGTCGATTACAGCAACATTAGGAAACAAATGACAAATGCAGTTGGTTTGCAGAGGTGTATACGTATCCTAACCTATACCTGAAGAGTACATCAGTAGAGTCAGTATATTTGTGGTAATTGTGGATATCCCTGTCAGACTACACTTGATTTGCTGATTTTTCATACATAATTGGGGATTACTCATACATAGTAGATAAATGACCTTGTTAGTTAATAATATAAGAGTATCAACACAGAAGTTAGTTTCTGACTACCCCCCCACATGATAAAATACACATGAATGGCTCCCATAAAATATTTTGCTTTGAGAGATGCTGAGTATTGAGGCAAAGAGATCTCTGCTTAATTATATATTGCCAAGGGCTGTTTTCATACATGGTCTAATAATATTTGCTGTAGTCAGATGCTTAGGAGTTTAACACAGTGGGCAATGCTATGTAAGGAAGCTAAAGATGTAGGAATACCATTTGCTAATGTGTACAGGTTCAATGTATATGTTAAGGTCCATAAGAAAAAAAACTAAAGCTAAATGATACTTGAAAACCATTTGCTTCAAAATTTTCAACAGAAATCCAAGATTCTTCAGTTTAAAAAAAAAAAGGATTTCCAAATGCTTTTTCCTCATAAATATTGTAAAAGAAAGGAATGAAAGAATGGATGATGGTATAATTTTGCTGTACTTAGAGAAAAAAATTCTTAATATGAAGACTGCTCTGTTTTTACAGCTGCATGATAACTAGAATTTCCCAACAGAGAAAAGTTCTGCATGTTTCTTTCTCAATCTTGTCTATACTTTCCAGGCCTCAAGAAGGTTTTTCTAGGCATCAGAACTACTGAATTCCATCCCATTTATCACTGTATCTGCATATCATAGAATGATATCCTTAACGAGCAGCCAAAATTAGAGAATGGAAGTAATTTGGGGTCAGTGGCTAGCATCGATCTGGGTTTGGTTAGGTAACATTCTCTCCAAGTTGCAGTTCTGCCAAACCTAGACCTTCCCACATCATGGTAATGGCTTTGATGTGACAAATGTACATGCTCTTATATCCAAAACTTTTTGTCCTGGAAGGAAGGACACAGTCTTGTGGAGAGCAAAGGAAGACAGTATTGGTTGTTAGTGCCAAGTAGGACTGCAAGAGCATAAACAAAATATCATAGCCACATTTTAAAAATAGACATGTATTTCCAAGCACTTGGAAATCATTTCTGACCTATATCTAGAAATGGTCCATCAGAAAGAATCATAAAAAAGGTGACATGAGCCTCTTGTCTATTGATATTATCAACTCCAGGAAAAATGGTTCTCAAGGGGTCAATCCTAGCTACCAACTGTAGTTCTTGGAACCAGAAATAAATGGCTCAGCTGAAAGGGAAGTAAGCAGACATCTTATATGGGCAGGGCCCATTGGTTTAAAAAAAAAGAAAAAGTTCCTTGGGACAGAATTCCTTCAAAAGCCAGAAATGATTCCTGGATTCTTCTCCAATAAGCTGTACTTCTCACTGATTTTTAATTCAATATCTAATGAGGTAATTAAATAAATATTTGAATATGTTTAAAAATCAATTAAGTCAATGAAAAGGAATTAAATATTTGAAAGAAATACAGTACAAATTTAAGATATAGTTTTAAAATGCCAAGTATCTACCTTAATGAATAAATATCACATATACCAAAGCAATTATATCTTGTGACACTTAGTCTCAAGCTGGGAGCCAACAAACTTCATTTGAAGGAAAACAACGTCCCCAGCTCAGCCACTTTGCAAGGCTAAGAAAGCCAAGTTCCATTTTGGTAGGGATTTCTTGGTATTTTCTACCCTGTACCTCTTCTGTGACCCCCCCCAGTGCTCCTAGAACATGATATAAGCAGCCTTCACAGAGGACAATGACAGTTCTGTCCCTGTACCTGTGCCTCTTTCAGAGTTATCACCTAGCACAGCCTTAGGATTGAGAGAAGGGATAGAAACAGGACTCTTTTACCATCTCCCATTTTGTTCTGCCCAGTTTGTTCTGTCTTCAGTTTGAACATTTATTTCAATCAGTTAAGACCCATTGAATTCAATTTTACAAATATTCGGTTACTGCTTTTTGTCCAAGAAAGAAAAGTAAGTTATTTACTGGAGTAGGAGTCCATACCTGATGACATGTTTAAAAGAATTTTGGGTAAACAACCAGTATGATAACGTAAATTTGTATATAAATCAAAACCTTTCAAATGGTTTTCCCTTTATCCTCTAAATAAAATGAAACTATTATCAAAAAAAGTTTTTGTTAAAAATGTCCTTTCTAGTCTCATAGAAAAATGAAATCATGGAAGCAATTGCCAGATAATTTAAAATTCTTTTTGAAGGTAAATAGTGTAGAGGACACCCCTCTTGTTTCTGTTTGTTTCAACAGAACATAAAAACAATGTCATAAATCTCCATCGCAAATACCAAAGTGTTTACTCATTCTAATACATGGTTATGTACTCAGCATCTGTAGAATGCTTTCTCTAGTAACATCTCTAATACAGAACTTGTGTTTAAGGCTTATCTCATTACATTCTACTCCCAACCTGTTCCTACTCTATAATCCCTTTCTTGGTTAATCACCGTTCATCTATCTGATGGACCCAAGCTAGAACTTGAATCATTTTTATTTTCTCCCTTCCCTTAATTTCTACATATCAAATTGCTTAGCACATCTTATCAAATCAACTTTTGAAATGACTCAGAATCCCATCCCTTCTCTTCATTCTTCAGCCCCCAAGAAAATTGAGGTCTTCGTTATTTTTTGCCTAGACTATTCTAGTAAACTTTCCTTATTTAGATTTTCAACATTCTCATGCATGCAAAGCAGCCAGAATTATCATTCCAAATGCAAATTTGATCATGCCACACTCACAATTAAAACTATTCAGGGATTCTTCACTGCCTGTAAAATAAAGTGCCATTTCGAGGCCAGAGTACATTCCCAGCCTTTATTCATTTAGTTCTCCATGCCCATACCCCTGTATGCCAGTCATGCTAAATTATTTGCTCTGCCTTAAAAACTCCATCCATTTCAGGCCCCTCAGATTGTACATCCAGCTATATCCTTGATCTTGCCTCTCTGCCTCCTTTTGCATCTGAACAAACTAAGTGTCCAAGCCAGGTAAAAATAGTATTATCATACATTTGAATTACCCTAGGTGATTTCTGGTTCATACTCATTGTTTCAGCGTAATCATTACTAACACCCCCTTTCATTTTCAAACATGGTTGTCTGGAGGTGAATTAAAGGATTTCCTTATTCAAAAGTGACCTTCTTTCTAAAACTTTCCTTAAATTAACCTAAAACAAGTAGTTGTTCTTGGAATACTGTAAATATTTCTACATAGCATAATTCACATAGTGGTATAATAAATCATGTAACTAAATGTCCTGATAAGTTATGAATTCTATAACAGTAGGAATAACAGGTAAGTGCTAAAGTGTGTTGAGTGTGTTTTAATTCCAAAGAGTTTATCAGTAAGATTTCATTTATACTTTACAACAATCCTGAAATGAAGGCACCCTGCTTGTCCCCATTTTGAAGATGAAGAAACTGAGGCAAAACAAATTTAAGTAACTTGGTCAAGGTTATATGCCTGATAAGAGGCAAAAGGTTGTGCTATCAGGTAGACCAAGGCAAGGACTTCAAAGTCCATACTATTATGAAGTACAATATGCAGATTTATCTTTGTGGCCCTATTGACTCAGATTAAGTATCTAAGAGATACATGATAAATGCCTTTGTCAATGAGTCTTTTTTTTTTTTTTTTTTTTTTAAGAGAGAGAGCACACATGCAAGGTGGGGAAGTGGCAAAGAGAGAGAGAGAGAATCTTTAGCAGGCTCCACATCCAGCACAGAGCCCAACTCAGGGCTTGATCCCATCTCCCTGGGACAATGACCAGAACCAAAATCAAGAGTCAGATGCTCAACTGACTGAGCCACCCAGGTGCCCCTATAAATGAATCATTTTTAAAGAACAGACAAATACCATTTCAAATGTCCTAGTGAGACATATAGCCTTAGAGGGCTGGTTTGGTCAAAATACTATTTCCTTTTATTTTATGAAATTCCTAGAATATTGATACATTAACTCATGTCTCCCTCCTATCCCTACAAATAGCTGAATGGTTATATAAAACACTTTTTGAAAGTTACAACTACTAGCTTTTCTACCCTTTCTTCATTTAGAGCCCTTTTTTGGCCATTGTTTATTTTCACTTTCTTGTTTGTTTTAATAACAGTAGTGGTTGAGGTTGGCATGATAGTGGAAAATCTTGAAATAAGACAAGATGGAGAAAATAAATTTCCAAGTTGTGTGTTTGCTGGGAAGTGAAGGGATTATTGAAACCTTGGCATTAGTAGTGGAGGTAAGTGACTAATCCCTTAAGCATTTGGCTTTCTACCTGGGAAAGAGCCTCACCAGTTGATGGGTCCTCAAAGAGTTAAACAGAAAAACATGGCAATTCTTCATTTTTAAAATAGGATTAGATTTGCATGTTAAGCCTAGACAGAGAAAGAATACCTGTGAACACCAAAATTAAAAACAGTTATTGATAATAGAAAAGATTTAAGACTGTGCAAAACTGTATGCATTTAAGAAGAATCTTTCGGAGCACCTGAGTGGCTCAGTTGGTTAAGCATCTGACTCTATCTCGGCTCTCAGGTCATGATCTCATGGTTCTGTAGGCCTCTGAGCTGACAGCATGGAGCCTGCTTGAGATCCTCTCCTTCTCTCTCTCCCCCTTCCCAACACACTCACATGCTTGTTCTCAAAATAAATGAATAAATATTTTTTAAAAAAGAAGAAAAAGAATCTTTCCAAAGCATACCAATCTTCAATCTGCTCTAACTGGAGTCTAACTCCATAATGAACTAGGTGTACACATGCATGCACACACACACACACACACACACACACACACACACACACACACATCTGTGTAAAGTTTTCTTTGGATAACACCACAGGAAAAAGAAACCAACATGCCTTGAGTAATAGGCAAGTCTGTCTTTAAGCAGACAGAGTCTCAGATCAATTAAACAAAATGAGCTTTATGAGAAAAACATTAAGCGGACTCCTTCCTGGATTATTTTTCTAAAAGAAAATTTCTGTTCTAATTGATGCCTTGAAGCTTGTTGCTGCAAATTGAAGTGTATGTCAAATATTTGGCAGTGCTTCAAGGAAAATGGTTCTGTTCACCTTGATTCTCTAATTGAGATGTTTAGGGGTGCTTGCTTTCTTTTTCATCTGGATGTGTTGTGTGACATTGTCTACATGGGATGCTTCAGCCCGGGTTCTCGCTTCTTTCCTTGCTGAGCGCTAAATTGTTTCTTAGTCTTTCTGGAAATCTGTTATTTTTTTCCTCCCCCCACAGGGTTCAGTATTTGTTCTTGAAGAGTTGTCAACTGCAAACGCAAAAGAAAATCATATATCCAATTAAAGTGAGGCAAAACACAACTGTCAAATAAAAGCCGTTAGCCCCTCGAGTATGAAACTTGGGGGTATATCTGACAGGTCTCTCCTCGGTTCCTTCAACAGCAGTCATTCCCCATTCCCTTCCGTTCTTTGAAAAGATACCGCTCAGGGGACAGTTTTAGAGTCTATCATATGTGATGTCAATAAAATTTTGTCCAAGTGGAAGCAGCATATTTAGTAGACACATTTACCTAATCAGTAAGTAATTCAGAAGAATAGTTAATCCTCCTGTTTTTTACTTTGATTATATTTGTATTCAGTCTTTCATTCACTGAGAGTACATACTTAGCGCTTAGTACTTCTGAGGACCATGCTATCCACTGGGCAGACAACATTGAATAAGACAGGAAGGTTTTCCACTCTTGTGATTTTACAATCTAGCACGACAAAAAAACAACTAATCAACTAGGACATAAGTACAATTGTTATAAGAGACCTGGAAGAAAAGGACACAGTGGCATTAGAGCGAGAGATGTGACACAGCAGCCTTGGGCCACTCTGAAGGATAGAGAGAATGGGATTGGGCCAATCAGAGAAGACTTAAGACAACTGCTTTCCCTGCAGGCCATACACTTTGTGCGAGGCTGAGGAGGAAAGAAGAATATTGGTATTGATGATGTTGGAGAAGAGTGGGAGGATGAAGAGGAAGATAGCTAATGTTTATTGACGGCTTGCTTCTTAACAGTTATAGTGGTTTACAGCTCTATTAGAAAAAAAACAGTCTAATTGAACAGAATAAATAGAAAAAAAAGAAAATAACAGTCTAAAAGAAAAAAATGCTGATTGTTTTTAAATATAATGAAAATTATGATACATGGCCCCAAAATAAAGAGCTCCACGTAGGTTAGGATCATCAACAACCCAGGCTTTTGCATCTCTCTGCCCATCCATCTCAGTGTGGCAACTTTGCCCATGGACTGGCTCTTATCATGATTGCAAAATGGCAGGAGCAGTTCTAGGCATTATAACCACACGTGACCATATTCAAAGGTGGACACTTTCGGGGCACCGGGGTGGCTCAGTTGAGTGTCTGACTCTTGATTTCAGCTCAGGTCATGATCTCACAGTCATGAGTTGGAGCCCTGTGTCAGGCTGGGCTCCATGCTGAGTATGGAACCTCTTCAGATTTCCTCTCTCTCTGCCCCTCCCCTTCTCGCTCTCACTCCTCGTTCTCTCTCTCTCTCAAAATAAATAAATAAACTTAAAGAAACAAACAAAGGATGACACACTCTCTACTGCTTCTCCCTTTCTGGGTGAGGGATACCCTTTCAAGGTGACCCAACCTGACTTTTTCTTACGTTTTATCAGGCAGAATTTGGACACGGTGTTCATTCCTAAGTGAATCACTGAGAAGGGCAGTGAGTAGATGAGGGACATGAGATTAGGGACGGAAGGGAGTAAGTCAAGCCCATGACCACTTCAGACAGCCTGAAGCATCTTCATGCCACTTCGATGCACATGCTGGAAACTCCAGGTAAAGGTCTTCTCAAAGAAGGCTTACTAGTCAAAATATATTTGCAATTTTCAAATCAATTTCTTATAATCATTTCCTAGCAATTAGCCTGTTATTTAAGTTAGTAAGCAGAAGACTTGAACATATCATGTATTCGTTGTTAAAGTCTATTCATGCAAAGTATTCTAAACCTGAAAAAACGGGGACAGATGCTGTTAGAAATGAGACATTTTATCTTCTTTGCCATTCACTGTGACAATGAACAATATGTCACATTGTCTTTACCAACATGGGAAATTAATCATAGAAGAAATTGGGAAAAAAAGAAAATTTAAAATATCACAAGAAAAATCTTCATACTGACTGTACTTGACTACCTTTGTGTTATATTGATAGCATAATTATAACAATAGTTACTGTTCATTGAAGGATGAGTATCTGGTAGTTGTTAGACATTTAGTATCTTAATTCTCATAACATCGTATGTGCAATGTATTTATTCCCATAGTTTTGGAGTTCGTACGTTTACATATGGCTAATTAATGGGGAGGCTGGCAGTATTCACACGCATCTGTCTGCCATACTCTAAAGCTACTGCTTTTATTACACAAATCTTCTGCCGGTCATTGTCCTGACTCTGGAAATCTCCTCCAGGAATCAGAATATGGCTTTAACAATCAACGGACTTTTGAAATTCCTTTATGAATTTGCACCTATAATTCATCTGTCAATAAAACATTAAGTAAAGTTTACATTTATTTCTGCCTTTCATTAATAGCACCCTCAGTAGATTTGCTATGACTGTCCTTTCATGGCAAGTCACTCTAAAACCTTTCTATTTTAATTTCCCTAAAGTTTAACTCTCTAAAGACTGATCAGGACATGAAATGACACTTATTCTCCATAAGTTTCCATGCTTCATGTTTTGGCCTAAGAAGAGTCAACTTTTCATTCAGGAAAGTTAAAGATAAGTCTGAGGAGAGCACACTTCTCTTCCTATTTTACTGTTTTGGTATTTTTTCCACAATTTTTTACATGCTTACCAAGGTACTTTTATAGGAGATATATTTTATTTTGCTGTTAGATAGAAATAGCAATCCTATCCTAAGAATAACTTCAAATGAGCTAAACACATTCTAATGAGAAGACGCTTTCCTAGCTTATTTTCTTTTTGGTTCAAGTCATTGCATTTCCTGTTTCGCACCTTCTCTGCTGTGGGTTTATTGAAAATGTGACTGTGCTGGCTGAGTCCCACTGCTATTTCCACTGATACATAAAAGTATTTTAAGATAGAGTGGAAAGAATCAAGCAGATAGTTCTTTGGATAGATTAGTTGTATGGAAAATATCGGACTGTATTTCCCTTACCCAGGGCTAGACCCTCCTGACATTGAATTTATATTTCACAGAAACCAAATGGATAGCCCTTCACTCTCATGATGCCTCACAACTAGGATGATTTAACACATAAAAATAGGAGACCCCAGTTAATTTTAAATGTCACCTATTCAATGAACGATTTTTTAATATAGGTATTCATGTTCCCTACAAGAGGTGAAACACGAAGAATGACCATCTAGGGCCAGTGCAATCGAGCCTTGTTCCACGAGCCACCTCAGTGCCAGAACCAAACTTTTAATCCACACGCGTTGGAGTTTCTGGCATATAGTGAGGACTCAAACGTTGGGTGGTGTTGGTGATACAACAAGTAGGCAATGGTCAGAAAAAACAAATGAAGGAAAACAAGTGTTTACTTGATAAATGTCAGTTGAACTGAATGAAAGTTTTCAGAATAAACGTTCTCAGATTCAGATTCTGTCCTATTACTTGAGGCCAACATTATTCATTTACACTACCAGGAAGCAGAAAGTAACAAAAGACACATATGTACCTAAAGCCTCCAGCCTGTGACACCATGTCAGACAGAGTCCATGCTGTCAAATGCATGACCAGTCCTAATGTTAGCACAGAGGGACTGAGTTATCAAGGATTGTTCACGAATGGGTTCTGTCTTGTGCCAACTAAAACATTTTATCTTGCATACTACTTTAACAAATTTTTAAGGAATATCATAAAAGCAATCACTTAGTAGCAAATAAATAAATACATAAATAAATAAAAATAAATCACTTGACTAAGCACCTGACTAAACGGCAGGCACTAACTTCAGGAGAATATCTATTATAACTTTAACAAAAGCAGAGCTTTCTCTTCTTCAGTTTTCTTTGCAATACTTACAGAAATATATACTGACAATATCATTAAATATTATGACAGTTCATTTTTTTTTCCTATGTGGTATGCAGAATCAGGGCTGAATTGTTCATGCATTTTGCTTATGTGATGTGTTTTGATTTGTATCTTTTAAGATGTAGAACCAGAATCAAACTGACTCATGATGTTTCCTAGTCATCCATAGCTTCTGTCACTATCCCTGTTACAACATGTGACATTTCATAGACAGTTTAAAAGTATATACAAAAATACCCTAAATAAAGCTGCAATAGTGGAGACAGCTGTAGGTTATGGCTGAGTAAAACTCACACATTCTTTTCATAACAATCTGTGATGTTTGTCTGAACTAATAACCACATGCAGTTTGAACTCTGAACCTTGGAAACTTGTCAGAGTTTATAAAATAAACAGATGACCAGTGATGTCTGAATATTTATGGGGGAAACATGTCCATAATCTTTGAGTCCTAACCATTTTCTCCGTTATATTTTCTAAGGGTGATATTTGCCTTTTATCAGGAGAGAATAGTTTAAAATATTTTCCCAAACCATTACTTAGGACATTTTAATGTACTACTAATCAGCAATAAAAATATAAACTTATAACACTTAAAATAGTAATTTAGGTAGAGTCAGTGCAAATTATAGTTGTGACAGCTGTTAGGAGGTGGTAAATAGTAGACAAGGTTGGACAACTCCAGAAAAAAATTCCAGAAACATTTTCTCTAGGTCTGTTTGTCCATCTATACAATGGGAGGACTGACCTACTTAAATGTCACTTATTAGATCCATAATTTATGATCCTAAAAGCAATATTGTTGGTTGAATAATAACTTCAGGTAGTGGAGACAGTTTTATATAACTTGTATTGATAAATTTGAAAGACTAACTTAGTGTTCTATTTTTAGCATTCTGTTCCTTTATTGTTAAAATACAGTTGACATACAATGTTATATTAGTTTTAGGTGTACAATATCTTGATTCAACAATTCCATACATCACTCAGCACTCACCCCAATAAATGCAATTGCTCTCTGTCACCATACCACATCATTACAGTACTGTTAACAAGATTCTTAATGTTGTACTTTTCATCCGTGACTTATTTTATAACCAGAGGTTTGTACCTCTTAATCTCTTGTCTATTTCACTGATTCCCCCACTACTGACAACCACCACTGTTTTCCTCTGTATTTAAGAGTCTGTTTTGTTTGTTCATTTGTTTTGTTTCTTAACTTTCACATGTAAGGAAAATCACAAATAATAAAGATTGGCAAGGATGTGGAGAAAGGCAAATCTGCACTGTTGATGGAAATGTAAATTAGTGCAACCACTGTGGGAAAATACATGAAGTTTCCTCAAAAAACTAACAATATAAATATGCAACCTAGTAATTACACGACTATTTACTCAAAGATAATAAAAACACTAATTCAAAAACATATGTATTTCCATGTTTATTACAGCATTATTTATAACAGCCAAGATAGAGAAGCAACCAAAGTGTCCATAGATGAATGGATAAAGAAGTGGCATAGTATGCATGTGCGCGTGCGTGCGCACACACACACACACACACACACACACACACTCTGGAATGGAATATTAAAAATGTACTATGCTCTTATAAAGAAGGTGCTTCTAAAGTTTGAAAAACTATTGGAATAATTAGTCTCCATGAGGTCTGGCTTGTTATCCTTTTGTTACAAAAACATTTTAAATGAAGAGCACAAGTATTTAGGTATAGGGAAGCTCTGGTGCAAACTTCCTCAACCTTCAATTTATGATATTGCCCAAAAGCAACTCCAACTAAGTATGAAAAATATAATTTAAACTACTGAAGAGCTAGGTACTGTTTCACTCAGAAGGGATTCTCTTTTACAAATAAAGATACATAAGGGCTATAACCAACTATCACCCTAAAATTCTACTGAATTATACAGTAACAGAAAAATAACATTTCTAACTTCCTTCCCCCTTGTTACTTAACTGGAAACAGTATAAAAAATTAACATAATGAAAAATAAAAATATGGTATGAAATAAAGTTAAAGAAAATGAAAAATATATAGTCTCCAGTATACAACTAATCAATGCAGTTGAAACTCTAAGCTTTATCTTATTCCTGGCACATAGTAGGATTGCATACCTCATGATGTGAGGTTAGTTCCCCTCAATAACTTCCTTTGAGAATTGAAATGTGAGCAGAAATAGCATGCTACTTCAGGAAAGAATTTAGAGTTTTTGCTTTGCCATGTTTCTTTAACTTCCATCATAGGCAACAGTAATGTTCCAGAAGTGTCCAGTCATCAGTCTATATTCTAAAGAACACAGTAGAGTTTACAGTCTAGATACTAGCCAGAGTAGCATGTGTAAGATATAAAGTGTTGTTTTAAGTAACTGAATTTAATGTAACATTATCTACAGACTCATGTAGACATGAGTTTCGCTTTATAAAACTAAGAGTCAGATGAATTGAAAGCACAAAAAAGATACCTAAAAATAATAAAGATTAGATGTCTAATTAGAAGCCAGACTGATGGGTATAATAGCAAATGTCATAGAATTAAGAGGAAATTCATTATTTAAGGATAATCATTTAAAATTAAGTATTTGATTTATGAAGAGTATACAACAAATATAAACTTGCATTCATCTCATAATATAACCTTGAAAATATAACAAAAGTCGGATGATAATAAGACGTTGGCAAATATTTATTACACTAGAAGATGTTAAAATAAATTCCTTAGTACTTGATAGATTAGTAAAAATAGAAGGTTGGAGCAACAAAATCAATGTTTATCTAATGGGCATATGTAGAATGAAATAAAAAAACACCTTATTTTCAAACCCTTAGCACATTATAAAATTTGATCATGTAACTTGTTCATAAGCAAAACCCAATAAATTTTTTAAGAACTGATACATATGTAAGATATTCTCCCATTCTTTAAGCTAATGGCAATAAAGTCAGGAAAGAGCAAGAAAGATAATGTTTAAATGCATAAACATATATTTAAATATGCTTGAAATCATAAGTCAAAGAAGAAACCTAGTACAAATTTTAAAATAAAACTTAGAATACTAATGAAAATATGCCATCTTAAACTTCATGGAAAACACCCAAAGAAGTAATTTAAGGGCAATCAATCTATAAATATACTTCTATTAGAAAGGAATAAATGTTTACTATTCAGAAGCCCAATGTCCAACTGTAGAACATAATAAAAATTCATCAAAAAAAAGAAAATACACCTCAGGAAAAAAACAAAGAAATAGAAGATCAGAAACTAATGAAATGGAAAACAGAGATATCCATTAGAGAATTAACAAAGTTGTTTCTTTAACAAGATTGTTAAAATATAAAAGTATTTTTAAGAAAGTCTGACATCACTAAATATAACACATACTCAATATCTATAGAAAATGCAAAAAGAACTCTATGTTAATATATTTGAAATTTTAAAGGAAATTTAAAGTCCCCTCAAGTCTTTGGCCTAGCACTAATTTGCTCTAATGTGAGAAGAAATTACTCAAATCCTGGGAAAAAGAAACTGGAAATGAATAGTCAAAACACTTTCTGGCATTCACATAGGTCTTGGAAGAGATTATGTCCCCAACAGCCAGAAGGAAAAAAAACCTTGTACTATACAGAGCATTAGGAAGAATGCATAGAAATGTAGCCTTGTAGTGTTGGATAAATTAGTCTTGTATAAAACACTGCTTTGAACTTACCCTAAATAAGTTAACTGCATGGCAGATAAAAATCTTAAAAGCAATATTCATAAGAATATGGAAAAATGCATTCACTAACAACATAAAATTCACAGGTATCTGGCACACATGGAATCCAACAAAAAACTACTAAACATGCACCAAAGCAGGAAAATAGGACCATAACCAGGAGAATAGTCCATCAATAGAAACAGACTCTGATGATGGAACTAGCAGATAAAGGTGTGGGGGGCCAGAGTGGGGAATGTTCTGAATGTTCAAGAATGGAGAGGATAAAACAGAAAAAGGATAAAAAAAAAAAAAAAAGAAATGTATTAAAAGATAAAAAGCAAAAATGTAACCAGTGAGTTAAAAATTAACTGACTCAGAATAGCAGATTAGACACTACAGAAGAAAATATAAGTGATAAAAACTATACAAAATGAAGCATAGAGAAAAACAACACCACACACACACACACAACACACACGACCAAGTATATGGCAGTTTTTCTAGAAATGTGTAATTGTAGCCCCAGAAAGAGAAGGGAGGGGGGTAGTTTGAAGAAATAAAGATTTAATGGTTTCCAGAATTGATAAAAACAATAAACTTACAAGTGCAAAAATCTCAATGAATCCACGTAAGAATTAACATAAAAAATATCCCAAAGGTCATCACAACCAATTTACTGAAATCCAGTAATTAAAAAGACAATTAGGAAAGTAGTCTGACAAAAAAGACACCTTATTTTTTAGGGAAGGGAATTTAAGATTTATGGTAGACTTATCAGAAAGTGTGCAAAACAAAATATTAAGCAATATTGTTCAAGTGCAGAAAAAAATTAACAATCAATCTAGAATTTTTACCTAGTAAAAAATGTAACAATAAGAAATAAAGTCTTTCTCATACAAACAACACCTGTGAGAATTCATTTTCAGCAGATTGCACTATAAGAAAAAAAAAAAAAACTTCTTCAGGCAGAGAAAAAAATTGTAATAGAAATTTGTATCCTAATAAAATACATAGGCAAAAAAAATTTCTATATTGTACTTGATCTAAAAAATAACTGAGTGTTTCAAGCAGAAATAAAATTTATGGCAACAAACAGAAAGAGCAGAAGAAAATAATGTAAAGACAGTCATAAAATCTTTCATTACATATGAAATGACTCTATATTATTTGAAGATAAACTGTCATAACAGTATACCTTGTAAACTAAAAGCAATCATAAAGTTAAACACAAAAAGATGTCAATAGAGAAGATAAAAATAAATTATAGAAATCTCAAATCCAACAGAAAGAAAAGATTGAAATATCTAAGAATATTAAAGGAGTAGAAAATAACAAGATTAATAACTGTTATACCTAAAAGTTGTAAACACCTTAGTTAAAGACATACTTGTTTGATTAAAAACAAACTAAAACCCAGCTTTATACAATCTACAAAAGCTCATAAAATATAATGCTATGGATGCTTAAGGTAAATGATAAAACAAAGGATGCAAATATTAATCAAAAGCAAGCTAGAGCCATATTAATGTGAGACAAAGCAGACGTGAAAACAGGAATATTACCAGACATTTTACAATGATAAATAGATCAAGTCATCAAGAAGACATAACAATCCTAAATGTGTATGCTACTGATAATGAGCTTGAAAATAAATGAAGCAAAGTGAATAGAAATGAAATAAGAGATAGTACCACATTCCTCTCTCAGTAATTGATAGAACACATCTTACACAGACTACAGAAGACTTGAACAATGCTCTCAGCCAACTTGACCTAATATTTATAGTACGCTTCAACAACGCAGAACACACATTCAGTATTCGCCAGGATAAATTATATTCTAAGCCATAAAACAGTTAATAAATGTAAGAGTACTCAAATCATACAAGAATAATTCTGACAAAAATATGGAATTAAGTTAGATATCAACAAAAATATATTTTTAAAAATCCCTGAATATTTAGAAATTAAACAACCTACTTCTAAGTAACCCATAGTAAATCACATAGGAAATTAGAAAATGTTTTGAACTGAATTAGAATTAAACCACAACATAATAACATTCATTCAATGGACTTCAAGCATCCCTTATGTGCTTGATTAGAAAAGAGAAAGACCAAGTCAAACATTTCAGCACCTATTTTAATAAGAAAAATAAGGGTGTAGTGGCCAGTTACAAACAGAGAGTCGGCACATGGAGGCTTTTCTTTCCAGGAAGTAGCGTTATTTGTACCAGCATGGGCTTGGCTGCCTAAGACCTCAGAAGGCTGAGCCCCAGCACAGTGGGGTGTTTCTTGTTATACAGTGTTTGCTCCTTTTTCTCTCATTTATGGGCACAAACAGTCTGGATGGGCGGTCTGTGTTAGAGTTATGAGGAAGGCCTTGCTAGTGCACATAGCCAGTGGCCTTCCTTGGGCTTGAGGTTTTCACCATATTTTTTAGGGAGGAGCTCTACCACAAGAGCACCCAAAATAAACAAATTTAAGATCAGAGAACAATGATGTCTAAAAGAAAGACAGACAACGTCAGTGAAACCAAAGCCTAATTTTTTGAGGAGTTCAATAAAAACGATAAGCTTCTAATCATACTGAACAGGGAAAAAAGTCACCAATTGCCATTTATGAACCACTCTGCTAGCGTATTTTACAACCTAGTTGACAGGGGCAAATTGTTTAAAAGAAAGAAATCACCAAAGCTAATCGATAACCTAAATAGCTCTGTATTCAAAGTAAATCAATCTGTAGGTTAAGAATTTCCCATAAAAGAAAAAACAACAGCATCAACAATTCTAGGTCCCAGTAGCTTCACTGATGAATTCTACTAAAACTTTAGGTAAAAAACAATACCAACTATGTAAACACTTTTTTGGGGGCTTTTGGATTTTTGTTGTTTTTTGGAAATAAAAGCTAAGGGAACCCAATCATCCATTTTATAAAATGAGTCTGTGATAACATTATAAGATGAGATCAAAGAAAATTGGAAACAAATATCCCTCATGAATACAGTCACACAAATTCTCAACAAAATTTCAGCAAATAAAAACCATTAATGCATAAAAAGAGATAATATCACGACCAAATGAATTTATACCAGAAATGGACGTTTGAGTAACATCTCCAAAACAATGGGACTTCCGATTTCTTGTTCTACTCACGGGGGCTTGAAAATCACCAGGTCATCCTAACAGCAAGGAAAAATCTGAACACATTGGAAAACCAACAACTCATCTGATTCATTAGACCAGTGAAGGCACAAGGCAAACCAGGATTGGAGAGGACGGGCAAACACAGCTAATGGCGGCAGAGACTCACCAGCGGAAATGGCCTGGAGAAGCAGTGCCTGGGTAGGGAAACCTGAACTGTAGTTAACAAATTGCTGGAGGCTCAGTGTGGACAACTCTGAGAGTTAAAATCCATGAGGTTCCTGCATCCCCACAATTTTGTGAGACTTACCTGGAGGCTCTCAGTCAGTAGCTGAGGAAAATCCCCTCAGACTTCCAGCAGGCGGATTGGAAAAGGAACTCAAATACTCAAGAGCCCTTTGTTCTTCTTAAAAAGGCCTGCCCTCAGGTGGAACTAAGAGACTAAGAGTCAAAAGGCCTCATCTGTTGAGGTATTAGCAGAGCCTAACTGAGGTAGTGAGGCTCATTTTCCCCCCCATCAGTACATTCAAGTAGGCATATTAAGTACAGGTTGAGCTCAGGTCCACAGGATAGAAAAAAAGTTCACAGGTGTTCTAACTTGGCCTCGAACTCATTGGAAAACTAGCCAGGGTAGGAGTATGGCACCAGGTTGTGATCCAGCTGTGAATAAACAGATTTGGATGTAGGTGAGACAGCCTGAGGGGCAATATCTTCAGTGGAAAAGAGGTTTAGGAGAAATCACTCTCTGGGACAAAGTGAGAAAAATGGTCAATTTGTAGGGTTATTTGGTGCGGGATGAGACTAGGTTGATGAGAATGACATTCAATTACCAGAACCAGTGCTAAGCACTGCATATTAATCAACTTACTTTCTCAGGATGTGGAATAAGGATGCAGATTTGGCGGGGGGGGGGTGTTTTGTTTCTTTGTGTGTGTTTGATTTTAAGTAGACATTGATTCCCTCATGTCAGCACAGAGTAGAAGAGTCTGTCCTTAGTGGAGTAAGGTATAAATTGGTATAAGGTATTAAATTGTGGTATAATAAGGAAAGGTAGGATTTAGTAGACAGAAAGGGAAAGATTAGTATGATAGGAAAAGATAGGGAAAAAATAGGCAGAGAGGGAAAGGTTAGGACCTGAGTCCCTGGGTGGGGCAAAAGACATATTTTGGGACAGCCCTGGGAATGTCTGACCACAGCAAACCCCCTTGGCATAACTTTCCTCTTAAGAATGTAACAGACTTTCATCTACCCCCTCCTCAGGTTTCCCTCAGGAATTTGACAAAAGACCTAACTAAACATAAGTAGACCATAAGACCTAATGACCCACAAGGAATGGTATGGCCACAGACCACCCCTCATACAATGGAAACTAGCCAATCAGGAATGAATAACAAAGCACCTAGAGTTATCCAGCCAATAAGGATGAAACCTAAAAAAGAACAAAGGGGAAAGGAAGAGAGGGAGGTGTCCAGAACTTTATAAAACAAGGACCCTTGTCTATAGTTCTCAGGCATTCACTTTCAACTGTCCCCTCTCTATAAGTAGACCTTTCATACTATTCTTACTTTCTAATTTTATACTCTAATAAACTTTTGCTTGCTGTTCATTTTGTGTCCCCGTCTTTAATCTTCAAAGTGGCAAGACATGGAATCCTGGGTATTGTGGTAAAAAAATCCTGTAACATTTCTTTGGAGGATCATCTTGGGAAATCAGTGTCTTCTAAATATAAGTGAAGAGCAGCCAGCAGCCCTTCTTTTCTTTCAATCCTAAATAAAATTCTCAAAGCAAACAATGGGCACCCATCGCCGGTTAAGAGTGAATAGCGTGGCTTCCATTCTCACGTCTCAGGTCACAGGAGCCTTGGGGTCTCCTCCCAGCTGATCCCCCAACATAGTTGGAAATGTCAGTGTGGTGGAGTCTCAATTTCCTTTTGAGAAAAACCTCCGGATGCACAAGATTCAGGGGAGGCCAACAGCAACTGATGTGTCCTGACTAAGGCTACTCTTTGGTGGATGCCTAAGGCTCTGGGCAGAACCTGATCTCTGATTGCCCATCTGGGTATCTGGTAGAATGCTCTTCTTTCAATCTGGGACAGTATTTCTCTTTAGAAAATAGTGGAAAAGCTCAAAACTGATCCCTTGGATATCCTCCTAGGAGTGATACAGGTGACTCCCAAGGTTTCCCAACTACAGCAGCCCTCTACTTGCTTCTGTTTCTGACACTCTGTCATGGGTCATCTCCTAGGTCCCCATATTTTGTACCTTTAATTTTCAAACTTCTCTTGGGGAGTAGAGAGCATGGCCTATTTCAACACCTTCTAGGATCACCACCCTCCTCCCCGACCCTAATGTCCATGGGGGGATGGGAGAAAATACATTTGGCAGGCTCCCACAAGATCCAGATGATAATTAGAGCCAAGTGCCTCTAGTTAGTCTACCCCAGGATGGGGACTTTAAGGAATATTCCCAAGAAGCTGCTGAAAATCCTTTTGTTTCAAGGAACTTTCCTATCTTTTCTGGTCTGACTTGAACTGACCATTTCCACTTGTTGGTGGAAAAAAATCTGCATCTTCTCATCTGTCTGAGCTGATAGGCTTTAGGACAAGGAGAATTCTTTCTCTGCCCTCAGGGCTTTTATCTGCCTCCAGACTTCTTAGCTGAACCTCATCTCTTCAGCCTTCCCCTCCCTTCTCTTGTTTCTGTACCACCTTGGGTAAAGCATACATAACTGGCTTCTCTACCATCCTTGGTGCCTCAGGAACCACTGGCTCCTCCTCCCACCCTCATGGCCAGGAGTGAAGAACACTCCTTTTGAACTACCCACTTCAGATTTCCCCACAGATTCCCCAGGTAAAAATTGACAATGGGGAACAAATTGGTTGACTTTTAAATGGACACAGATGGGACATAATTGGTATTTAAATGAGTTTAAATATGTTGGTTTAATTAAGATAGACATGTCTCTAGAGTTATCGACATGAAATATATAGAACTTCTTCCTAGGTTTACTGAAGGTCAAATAAGCTCTTGTTATCTCTCAGCAGAAAGGTGACTGAAGATGATGTTTAATTTTTTCTGTCTCAAAGTCTTCATGGGTAATTAGACTGATGTAACAGTTTACAATTGGTAACTACATTTTCACTGAAGAGTAAGGTTTCTAAGAGTTAAATTTCTGCTAAATGTAGTTAAAACGGATGGAAATAAGGAAAGGAACTCTGTAGAAAAGTAGATTTGTAAGAAAGATATAAGCAGTGGAAGTACATTTTTGTTAAAGGTAAAAGAAAGTAATGTGTCCTAAATTAGACTGGTTATTTGGAGAGAAATGGCTTGGGACAAAATCTGAATGCAGAGAAAAGTTGTAGAAGGTTCATGAAGTGAAATCTTTGAAAAGGAATTTTATGAGTGGTCAGGAAGGAGTAAGGTTAAAATGAATGGATTTTAAAAGTACACTGGTATAAGATTAAAATTCCCCCTTCTTGGGGTGCCTGAGGGGTCAGTTGGTTAAGTGTCTGACTTTGGCCCAGGCCATAATCCCACGGTTTGTCAGTTCAAGCCCCACATCAGGCTCTGTGCTGACAGCTCAGAGCCTGCAGCCTCCTTCAGATTCTTTTGCTCCCTCTCTCTGCCCCTCCCCTGCTCACACTCTGTCTTTGTCTCTCATTCTCAAAAGTAAATAAATATTAAAAAAAATATTCCCCCTTCTTTTATCCAAAGGCTGGGAAAATAATGTCAATGTCTTTGCTGTCAGCCTCCAAATTCTGTACATTTATGTTGTTTCTGTTTAGCAGAGAAATGAATGCCTGTGTCATCTAAGGGATGGATGACATATGAAGGGCTTTTAGTGGGATACAAGAGTGCTATTTTGATAAACTTAACTCATTGTATGCCGAAAATAGGTATCCATATGGCTGGAACATATTTATGTAGGAACTGCTGAAAAAGACAGGGGAATAGAGCTTGACTTTGGGCCTTTTAATGCCCCCATCAATGGATGAGGATTAATATGTAAATTACTTTTGGGCCAAAATAAAATCAGTGTATCCTTCTACAACTTGCATACCCCCAAGGTCCTGCAGGACAGGATAGAAATTAGGGAAGACGGGTCAACTCTGGGCGTTAAGGTCAAACCTGGGTAAAAGCAACTACTCCCAGAACCTCATGAGATTAACTGAACTTTTGGCTGCAGTCACATAGTCAGCCAAAACAGGGACTAACAATTGGGGTCAGGAAGTAAGTTTTCTCCTAACCAGCTATAAGAAACTGAGATAAGGGATGCCTTTCCTCTTTTTTCCTATAGATGGGCAATTCCCCAATCAAGCCAATAATCCTTTGGGATACACTCTGAAAAATTGGGATGATTTTGATCCACAAACTCTGAAGAAAAAGCAACTCAATTTCTTCTGCACCAAGGCTTAGTCCCTATACAAATTGGAGGAGAAAACCTGGCTTCCAAAGAGAAGTATCAATTATAATACTATTTCCTACAATTGGACTTGTTTTGTAAATGTGAGGGGAAATGGGGAGAAGTTCCATATGCTCAATGTTTCTGGGCTTTAAGTGAAAATTGGGGCATGTGTGTGCAATGCAAGGTGGACCCTGGCTTATTGGCAGTCCTTTTCAAGGTCCAGCAATTAGGAGGGGAAACAATTAAGGGCCCCTTACTTTTACCCAAAGAAGATCTAGAGAAGGAAGAAGGGAATTCTTCCACCTCAACCTCCTCCTCCTCAGGTCCTCAATCTATGTATCCAGACTTAAGAACGTGCACTTATGCTCCCTGCTGCCCACATTTTCCAGCCCCATCCCCCTCTTTAATGTAACAGTTGTTTTTCCTCTATAAGAAGTTAGAGTGAGGGAAGGAGAAACACAGGGAAGCACCACCATGAATAGATTACAAGTACCTTTTCCATTGCATGATTTAAGACAGATAAAGTATGTCTAAGTAAATTTTCTGATGATCTGAATAAGTACATAGAGACTTTTCAGTATATTACATATGTTTGTGAGTTGGAAAGAGATAATGCTCTTATTGAATCAGACTCTCAGTGAGACAGAGAATCATGGGGTTCTGGAAGCAACCAAGAGATATGGGGTTGAGCAACTCATTACTATGGGACTGGAGGTCCCATAGAGAACTTCCAGTTCCCTACTGAAGTTCAGGCAGTTCCACCCCCAAATTCTGCTTGGGACTATGACCATACCATTGGGGAATGATGTTGCTGCCACTACTGAGCTTGTGTTTTGGAGAAATTAAGGAGGTCTAAGGTTAAACCTTTAAATTATGCTAAATCAGCCACTATCTTACAGACACAGGATGAAACCTGGTAGCCTTCCTGGAAAGGTAAAGGGAGGCTCTTCTTAATATACAGCTATCTCCCTTGATGCCCCCAAAGCTGAGATGATTCTAAAGGACAAATCTGTTACTCAGTTAGTCCCAGATAAAATTGGCTATTGGCCTGGAAGGAACCCTGGAGGAGCTCTTAAGAGCTGCTAATTGGGTATATTACAATCAAGGTCTAGAGGAAAATAAGAAACAGGAACTCAATAACTACAACATCAAATTGCATCATGAGACTAAGGATTTTACAAGCAGATCTTCTAGGCTCAATGAATTGTTCCAGCTGACACAATATTGAGTACAGATGAGCTGACTCTACCAAGTTCTACCAAAATTGTACATTTGTCGGCAAAATGAATTATTGCTTTTGTGTAATACCCTGAACTTGAAGATAGGTAGTTGCAAAGCCATGAATAACTGGAACAGTTGCATGCTTCATGGCTAGACAAGTTCTAGAGAGACATTTGATGCCTGGGGAAATTTTTACTTTATGCTACAAGTTCCACCCAAAATAGACACAGTAGCATCCCTCTTTCTCAAGTTACTGCAAAGTCATGTTGAAACCAGCAGTTTGCTATTATTCCCTTTTAAAAAACAATTTGATAGGGGGCTTTATCATGAGTTGAAAAACTTAAGATATAACATTCAAGTACCCTCTTGGAAATCACAGGGTTAATAGTGAAAACAAAGCTGTTTCTTTGGTCATGGTTTTTTATATAGTTGCCTTTCCTCCCCAAAGTCTGTCTTCCTTAGAATCCCAAAGGATCTCATGAAGAATAATTAGGCCATCTTTCAATCACTTAAAGTTGGATAACAAGTGCTATATTTATTACCATTATTTTTTCTATAGATTTCCAAAGTTTCATCAGTTTCTCAAAGGAGTCTGGAGCTCTCCAGGCTTTGTTAGTGTTCATTCTGCTCAGTTATCATAGATAACTTCCATTGTTTATTAACTGGTTAAAAATAATAACTGTAAAATTATGGAAGAATGAAGTTTTGTCTGCCTCGTTAGTAAAAATATGGCACATGTTGTAGCTGCTGCTTCGACTTAAGAAACCGATTAAATCCCAATCACTTCGTTCATCAAGTTATTAACAAAGATACTACTATATTCCAGGCACTTGAAAATGAATGAGGATGATCCCAAGCTGAGTCTTCTTATTTGGCATTTTTCTCTTATCTTCTTGTGCCTTCTAATCTAAAGGCTAGACTTAGAAAACATAATCTGGACAACTGAATATTTGCTTTACTAATTGTTTGGTTTTTTTTCCACCTTATCCTGACTTCTGAGTATTCAGTAAAAGCTCTTTTTGATCCTTTGTCTTTAAAACTCAAGTAGTTCCCTAACCAAGTGTCTACTAGCTTGCTTATCTCAGCAGGTGACAGCAGTTTTGACAAGTTCTCAGTTGTACTGACTCCCTGAGCTAAAATAATCATAATCATAATCATAATCATAAATGCTAACATCTTTTTTTCTATTTCAAATAAGAGTTCTTTTTAATCCTCTTTCCTTCCAGATCAGAAAAACAAGAATAAAATCTTACAAAGAAGATTTCCCAATTGAGAATCTATTTACATTTACTCCCCTAGGATTAACATTTTAGAACAAACAAAAGAAAGTACATTTTTAGTTTTCAGATTTTGGAGGAGAACTAAAAACACCCACTAAAGGTATTTTATTTGTTTCCCTCTACATTTTAGCAAAGGTTAGTACACAGCAATGGAATAATCTTCACTGAAGAGTACATCAAAAATTGTTTTGTGAAAACAAAATAGATTGACATTCTCACAGGACACTCAGGTATTTTATGTACCTAAAATTTCATTTGCTTTTTAACAGTCAGTAAAAATGTTAAAAGTTCACATGGGGTCATATAGTCATTTATGTAAATAAATTCCACTAGGGAATTAGTGTCACATAATTTAACTTGAGTCTCTAGAGAAATTAGAAGCTTCTTTATCCAAACAGGTGGCTTTCCCTTGGAGCCATAGATCTTCCATGAATGGAGGGGTGGATGCAAACATTTGGGGCTTACCAGAATGGTGCCATGTTTCTTTTGTTCTTTCAGGTGCTGCCACCCAGAGGACCCAAGGGTGACCATAAAACTCATTGTCTCAACCAAGATATCTTTGAGAGTGACAGAAAAGGTTTTTAATAATCATAGGATAATGGATATAAACAGATAAAATTGGGCTGTTCTTTGCCAAACTGGGACTTGTGGTCATCCATCACAAGTGTGACTAGGGCTTACTTTTTGAGTTCTTTTTCCTAAATTCTAGCTAAGCAAGGAGAGCCTTTTCCTCTCTAGATTTGGAGCTCTAAGCTAGGGATCTTGAAGATTTTGTTACCCACTGACATGTGGAATTTAATCTGAGCAATTAAGAGATAACATGAAGAGAAGGGAACATAAAAAATAAATAGAAAGAATTCTGATGTTGCTTTTGTTTCTGATTCTGATTGTCCAGAGAACCTTCCTGCCCTCACTGGTTGGTTATGCAAGCTAATGAACATCTTTCATGCTTAAACTTACTCAAGTCGGGCTTGTTATTTGCAAAGAGAAATATCATAATACACATGCATAAATGTTAAGCATATTCATTAATATAGGAACTTTCTCTAGGATAAGGAAAAACATGAAATTTTAGTTTGGGGGACATAAATCTTTTTTGACCATCTTTTCTTTGGCCCTTTTGAAATTCACTCTCTCTCTCTGACTTGCTTATTTGGGTAATATGAATCTGGTTCTTATAGAAAGGATCATTGTGCAAGAAAAAAAGGCAGCTGTAGATTTATCTCTATAGCATTAAAAAATAATCCTCACAGTTTCATGTGAGCTAACTTAGTTCACCAGGAAACTTAATTAACTTTTATGGAAAACTGTTTTTAGTAATAACAATTAAATTTGCCCAGAGTAGTTTTCTGCATATCTATCAGTAACAAGCCAACAAACATTTCCTGTTTATAAAAATTTTTGAATTCCCTAGGTCTCTCTCTGTTCCAAGCCTGTTTCTTCAATGTTCTCTTCAATCTTGTGTGGTCCTCATATCCTTCCAGTAAACTTCTTTTACATTAGTCAAAGGAAGTCAGTGTGCATTCTACCAAAAAAACAAAAGCAAAACATCAGCAAAAATTACACAGGAAATAGAACCAGAATGTACAGTACCACCCCAAAACCCTCAGAGAAATGTAGGATATTGGGAATTGATAATCTAGTCAATTGCCTCCTATTCCAAAATGGGAACCTGGATGTTCATAGAATGCAATGGTGGAATGCCTAAATGATTACACAGTATTGATGAGGCTCTGGGGTGATGGGGTTCAGAGCTGACAGCCAAGAAAGAATTCTTGAAGATATTTTTGGTGCAAAACAAAGTTTATTTTATTGAAGCACTGGGGACAGGATCCATGGGTAGAAAGGGCTTCACTAGGTTTGTGAAGAATGATTGGTTAAATACTATAGAGTTGGGGAGGTAAAGTCAAAAGAGAGGACTCCAGAAGGACTTTGATATGCTAAAAAGGACTCCTAAAATTTGTGGGACCTTTCTATTGTCCAGCTAATGTTGTTTTTCCTCTAGCAAGGCATCAACATTAGGATAGTAGAGGGTTCCTGGAGAAATGTTATACTCTGTATTTGCCTCAGGTATTTGTCAGTGAGCTGCAGGTCATAAGGAAACTTAATTTTACCTGCCATTTCCTTCTTGCCTTTGTTACTCACATCACTATGGTGGGGAGGGTGATACCAAGGTCTCCAGAAAACTGAGTCTCTTGGTTTCTGGATATCAGGCTATTGATTTCACTAAGATACTCATGTCCTGCATGACTGGGATCTCTATCAGATTTATACCATTTGTTTTCTTTCCTTTCCTTTGTTTTGGGGCAGCCAGGAGTGCCTGAGGAATATCACACATATCACACCTGGGCAAGGGGGTTGGGAGCAGTGGTGCTAGCTTGTATTTTGCCCTCAGCTTGCCTTATGCTCCTTCATCAGGATCACTAGGCCCACAATCCTATTGAGGGTAAGACTCCGTGGGATTATGAGAGTACTGGGATACGAAATGAAGAAATGAGAAATTACAGGACAGAAGAGGTTGCTTCTGAGGTCTTAGATAATTTAAAGGATGGCAAGGTTTAATTCCTATCTTCTTGCCTTGAGACACAGAATGAAGCTGGGGTCTCTGATTGTAAAGGAATTTCTTTATATGTTGGACTGAGTGAGTAAAAACCAAAGTCCAGAATGTTTCTGTAGGTTTCTGAATCTTGTGTAAAAGTAGGTCATTAGCCATAATAATGGAACAAAAGAAGGGAAGGACATTTGAGAGAAATTGAAAGACACAGAGGACCTGCAAATCTTCTAGTGCATCCCCTCCCCAATTAATGATTCCAGAGAAGACAGCACCCTCTCCCTTATCTACAGAAGTTATTTAAGTGGGCTACGATCATCTTACAGACAGATCACACTTTCAGGAGAGAAGCAACAATGCCCCTTTGGCCTCCCTCCTCATTACTGCTAAATCATATCACTGAACTAGTAACTTCCCTCATATGAAAACTTTGAAGAGGGTTTTTGAAACTTTTTATATGCAGAAACGAATTGTAGAACTGAACTGTAACTTGTTGGGTGAATTGGCTTTTTCAAGAGTTGAATAACTAATGGGACTCCACTAACCAGTGATTGTGAATGTAGTCGATAGCCCTCCTGCCACTGGTGGTTCCTACTGATTTCCTGGGTTTAGTCGTGCAAACATGACCCCATAGGTAGGCAGTGCTGGAGGGGCAGAAATCATCTGGTGAAATACAGAAGAAAACTTCAACATCACGAATTTAAAATACTGGACAAAATTTTCTATGTGTGAATCATCATCCCAACCTTTACATATGTTTCACAGGAAAATCCAGAAAACAACTATTAGTCGCCAAGGGCTGTCATAATAAAGTACCACAAACTAAGCAACTGAAACAACAGACTTTTTCTTAAAGTTCTGGAGGTTAAAAGCAGGAGATCAAAGTGTCAGCAGGATTGGCTCCAATTGAGCCCTTCGAGGAAGAAGCTGTTCTATGACTCTCTAAGCTTCTAAGTCCCCCTACCCCCACTGGCCCCCCAGCAATCTTTGGTATTCCTTGACTTATAGATGCCTTCATTGTCACAGAGTGTGACACACCCAGAGTGCCTGCTATCCTGTGTCCAAATTTTCCTCTTCCATATGTCATATTTAATAAGTCACCAGTCACATTGGCTTAGGATCCACCTTATGACCTTATCTTAGGTGCCGACAAGGCACTTTTCCCGAATGATGAGGGACCATAAGGCAAGCTGAGGGCCAAGCACAACTAGCACAGCCCCCATCCCCCAAAGTGGGATGTGTGTGATATTCCTCAGGCATTCCCTGCTGCCCAAGAACAAAGGAAAAGACAGAAAACAAATGGTTAAACTGATTGTATCCATCAGTTTACAAATATCTTAGTAATATTTCAGTAGTACCTTAGTAATAATCTTAGTAATAGTTACCTCCCCTGACACCACAGTAGATAAGCAGTCACTCTGCACAACCTCAGAGCAACTCTTTCTGCCCACGAGTCCTGTCCTGGTGCCTTAATAAAATCACCTTTTTGCACCAAAGACAATTTCAAGAATTCTTTCTTGGCCGTCAGCTCTGAACCCCCACCAATACCCCAAAATCCCACCACCAAATAAAGTCATACTCACAGGTTTAGGACCTGTGATAGTCATATTCACTTGGACCTCTTTTGGGAGTACACTATTTAATCCATAACAGCAACCAAAGATGTGAAAGATATTTTGGTATGTGAAGCACCAGTATATTTCTCCACCACACTACTTTCTAATCTCCTTGTGCCTGGATATTTATGTCAGAAGACTGAGTATGCAAGGATGAAAGACTTCAATCTCACTTCAGGGCAGATAGGTGAGAGGATCTATGCCCAGTTCTATAAACTCCATTCCATTAGCTAGAGTTGAAATTTGTTTCTTTAAAATTAAAAATCTAAATAAACAAATAAATAAATAAATAAATGCAAATTGATGCATAGTGAATTTTCCTCCTAAAACTAATTCTGGATATGGAAAGGAAACTGGGTTTTGGTAGGAAAATATATGGTAGGGAGCGATGAAAATCAGAAATGGAATAGTAACTAGTGATACAGGTATAAAAGATGCACTAAAAAAGAGGGTCATTGATAGGGAAGGGTAGGTGGGAGGATTCCCAACATAAAGAAGCCTAGTATATTAGAAAAGTAATTTGTTTTGAAATTAATATAGTTTAAAGACTAATGAGAAAATATTACGTATTTTCCCACTACTACTCCATTTATATATATGTTTTATATCTACAAAGTAGACAATCAGACAGTATTTATTGGATGAATACATTAATCAAGTTTTTAGTGGAGTACAAAATAATAAATGTATTATTGGCTGGTATCTTAAAACATCATAGAAATAACCAAAAGAGTATATTTACAGAACTATGAAGGAGTAATTCTAGTAAACAATAATTATGTAAACCGAGCAGCACCTGAGTGGCTCAGTCAGTTGAGCCTCCGGCTTTGGCCCAGGTCATGATCTCATGGTTTGAGGGTTCGAACCCCACGTCGGGCTCTGTGCTGACAGCTATCTCAGAGCCCAGAGCCTGTCTTTGGATTGTGTGTCTCCCTCTTTCTCTGACCCTCCCCTGCTCATGCTGTCTCTCTCAAAAATAAATTTAAAGAATTTTTAAAAATTTAAAAAATAATAATTATTATGCAAACTGAGGATGACATCGATGGAAACTCAGTTGGGAATGTGGGAGTCTGGATGCCACAGTGATCATCAATATTATTCATATAAAGGGATTTCTCAATTTTATAAACACAAGAGAAATCAACTGTAAAATAGACATATTTTATAATAAATAATAATTGAATTTTATCATTCTCATGAACAATGATTTATAAAATCATCAACATTCTTCCTGAAGGTTGGCATGTGGTATTATCACATCATTAATCAATAAAATCAGAATACCATGAATAACAAGATATAAAACAGATGTGGGATGTTTGCCATAAAACCCTGATGCAGATATATTTAGGTAGAATATTATATTCCATCCTCTCTATTTCAACATTATAATGACATTCTGTACAAGCAACAAAGCGAAGTCAAACAAAACAAATACAGACAAAATTAATCATGTTAATGGTCAACATTAGTACAACTTCTAAGACTTATGTGTTTGACAGTTTATTGCCATTACCTTTACATATTTTAATCCATTTTCTTTAAGAGCAATAGTTTTGTACCTATAAAATGCAGATAACATTCTTAGTCATTCGCATTTGTGTTCTTTATTTACTACCGCCCCCAATGATGTTGTGAAATTCTCCTTTCAGATAGCCTTTCTCGCATATCTAGTGAATTTGCTTTTACTCTGTGTGTGTCTATAAAATGGAACTCTGTAACAAAGTTACCAAGATAGTGACTTTGCTTGAGGCACTAAATACCACAGGCAGAATTAATGACATGCCTAAAGTACCTGAGCTTAAATCTAAACATAGACAATGAGGAATAAGCAGTGTAGGACTTCAACAAGTTACAAAACTTAATAGATGCCTGTTCCTGAAAAGTTTCAGTTACCACCACAATAGCTGAATAAATAACCTATGAAAACAGAGGCTTTGTTTACTAGTTAGCTCTTCCGAGGAGTCCTCCTCAGTAGGAGGGAGGGATCACTGGAACTTCCTCATCTCAAGTAGAGCAACTGTGCATGCCCTAGCGACAGCCATGTGCCAGCCAGGCCCAGGCAGAGATTTCTGAAATAATTTGCTCTAGTTAGTCTGTTTACAGACCATAAAAAGGTTAGTTGTCCTTGATTTATCTCCTGCTTAACGGTTTGCATTTCATTTATTTTTCAAAAATTTCAAATATGTAGAAATTAGGAAAGTTCTGAATAATTTCTTCATTAAGGATGAATTTTGGATCATTGTGTCCTGTTTCTAAGGAAAAATAAATAAAATACACTTTTTAATATAAATAAGCAGAAAACTGAAAGAGAGTCTTTTTGAAACACTAGGGATGCCATGTTTCTCTACCAGCCTATATAAAGAGTGTTCTAGGAAAAGACAAACAAACAAAACAACAAAATGAACACAGACCGTTTATTTTGAGCCTCTTTGACATAATAAATATATGTACTACCTTCTTCAATGTCAATATAAAACATCCTGTTCTTCACTTTCTTCAAAATGTATGTGGGGTAATCATGCATAGAAGCACTAGACTACATTTACATATAGAATTTAAAATATTGCTATTGGCATAAGCAGTATAGTTGTCTACTTCTTTAATAGACCCACAAATACTTCAAAGGGTTGTGTAAGTCACAGGGATAAAGGGCACAGCATAGGGAATACAGTCAATGGTGTTATAATAGCGTATGGTGACAGATGGTGGCTACACTTGTGCGAGCATAGCATAGGTATTGCCAAATCTCCACATTGTACACCTGAAACTAACGCAACACTGTGTGTCCGTTGTACTTCAAATAAAACAATAAGTGAAACCAGAACAAAAGAAAATGATTTTTTCCTATAGTACCCACAAATTATGTATATATTTTTTCAGTTGTATATTCTTAGAGTATGTTCATTATCCCTTTGATTTTCTTCTTTCATTTCAGCAATGGCATCTCATTTGATTGTTTTTTGTAAAAGGGTCATTTGGTGTATGTATTGGGGGGATTGTGGTATCATTTTCATGTGCTCTTTTACTTTTATTGTCTTTTTAAAGAAGCCTCATATATGATAGTTTTTGTTAGGTACTTTTATAAGTATTTTTAGTTTTATGAAATGCTGCTCTTAGATCAGTCACTGCCTGTTACTAGATCATTGTTACTGAATATCAACATCACATCATCCTCAAGATTTTGGCTTTTTTTCAAAAAATAAAATTTTAAATTAGCAATACATTAATAAATCAACATGTACTAAACAATTCACGTAAAAATGTATACTTAGTACTCAGGGAGTATTGAATATGTTAATAATATCTTTTGGACTCAGATACATGGTACTCAGTCCATTCATGTATACATCAGATGAAATTATGCATAGCTGTTAATTATACTTAAAAAATAGCTATAAAGGCTAAAAATATAGTTCAGCAATAATATTTAGATAACTGTTAATAATTTTAATAACAATTTTTGATGAAAAGATTTAAGAATAAAAGCTTTATTTGATGATTAAAAAAATGTATTCTCTATCATCTTAAATTTGAAAGACTCTAATATCAATTTTGCATACATGCCTTGATTTGTTATTACATTCATTTATTCAACATATATGCATTAGGCATCTTTTGTATGCAGACCTATAATATCACTGAGAATGTTTTAAGTGTGGTGTCAAAGAGTGCTTGAAAATGCATTTCACACTTATTTTGGTATAGCAAGTTAGTACACTGATCTCTTGGAATCCATTCTTGACATTTGGAAGGTTGCATCTTAGTAAGTCATATTTTTAAATATGAGATGGATAGCTGGGAATAGAAAATAGTTGGTTTTACAACTAAAAAAATATAGATAACTGTAACGATTTGGGTAGGGTGGGGAAAATTATACTGATAAATATTAATTCTTTTTTTAATGTATTTTTTATTTATTTTTGAGAGACCAAGAGAGACAGCATGAGCAGGGGAGGGTCAGAGAGAGAGGGAGATACAGAATTCGAAGCAGGCTCCAGGTTCTGAGCTAGCTGTCAGCACAGAGCCCAATGCGGGGCTCAAACCCACAAACTGTGAGAGCATGACCTGAGTGGAAGCTGGACGCTTAACCGACTGGGCCACCCAGGCACCCCTGACAAATCTTAATTCTAACCAAGGTTAAGTTCTATTTAGTAAAAACCAGTTAAAGCTTTAGTATGATTTACTATGAATTCAGTTGACCAAATTAATTTGCTGATAAATATTAAATTAAACTCAATATAAATGAAGCTTCAGAAAAATGTCAGTAGTGATACTTTATTTATCTTCTTAAAATACCCTTTATATTTAGGATAAAATTCACAGTGTATAGTAGTGGCTATAAAGAAGCAGGTTCCATTGAAAAGCCTGAGCATTTGTGACAAATAATACGTGTGTGCATGAAGTTAATATATTTGAGATAATAAAATAAGAATAATCCATAAGTTTTGGGTCCAGTAATTTTGTGACATATTTTTATATGGAGTTATACATGTAATAAAAAAAGAAACTAGATAATTAGAGAACACAGCAGTACTTCCACATTTATTGTATATAAAAAAAATCTATCAGAAACATTGATTTCTGAAGGACCAAGAAAGCAAACATTAAATAAGAATATAGAAGATGAGAATAAAATAACTAGTTGGATTGCTTAAAAACATATGGAACTTTATGTACTATTAAAAGTTGAATGTTTAATATATTGATACTATTTAATAATTATTAACATATTAACCAAACTGTTAATCATATATTAGGTGACAGAATATCTTTATTTCTCAAAAGGAATAGTTCTACTGACAACTTTTTAAAAAAATGTTTATTTATTTATTTTTGAGAGAAAGAGAGAGAGAGCACGCACAAGTATGGTAGGCTAGAGAGGGAGAGAGAGAATCCCAGGTAGGTTCCGGGCTGTCAGTGCAGAGTCTGACACAGGGCTTGATCTCATGAACCATGAGATCGTGACTTGATCTAAAGTCAAGTGTCCGAGGCTTAACTGACTGAGATACCCAGGTGCATCCTGACTACTTTTTTTTTTAATCTGAATTCAGTAAGACTGAAAATGCATATCAATATTCTAAATAAAATTACCCAAACGTAAACATTTCAACATACACATATATGTGTATACACACACACGTATTTTTATGTATAATCCCTGAATAATGAAAGTGCCTTGTAACGATGATACTAATGCATTATTGTGATATCACTAAAACCTGCACTTAAAGAAATGTGTCATTACTAAATATAAAAGCATTAAAGCAAATTTATTTCATATACAACTTGAGAACTTAGAGAATATAAAAATAAACCTAAGCATAAGTGAATAAATTAATTTAACATATGAAAATTTTTTTAAATGAGAAAAAAATTAAGTATTAATAAGAAAGCCTTTAATTAAAAGAAAACTGACTTTATTGTTGTGATCAATGAGAACATATATCATTTTCTAAAGAGGAAGTCCAAACATAGAGTTGCTCCATGGATAGTACTGTGAGGGTTCCAGAGATGGTCTTCACTAACATTCTCTGCGTGTTGGATATCACCAAAGGCCAGCATAGCACTACTTGTGCATACAACATGGCTATAACATTCTTAGAGGTCCCTGCCAGGCATGAGGACATGTAAATGTGTATTCTTTGTACCTATTTTGTTTATTTTAATGTTTATTTTTGAGCATGAGAGAATGGGGGAGGGGAATACAGAAAGGGAGATAGAGAATCCAAAGCAGCCTCCATGTTGTCAACACAAAGCCTGATGTGACATCATAACCTGAGCTAAAGTCAGACACTCAATGGATTGAGCCACCCAGGTGCCCCCTTCATGTCTATTTTTAAGTATAGTAAAACCATCCCAGAAATTTACCACTGGAGGTCCCTTCATATCTTTCAAACATACTTATATCCCTTGCTTTTGCCTAAACCAATCAATGGAAAGAGGAAGGGAACAAAAGTGATTGGCTTAGACCAATCAGAATTCAAGTCTCTGGACTAAGTCAGAAGTACCTAATCTCAAACACAGAGCTATTCAAAAGAGGCTGGTTTTGTAAACTACATACAGACCGTGTCTGCCAAATAAGAACAAATTAATGACTATCACTCAATTTTCTTATCTGAAAAAACCTGAATACACACATTTAGAGATATATATTAAGTTTAATCAGATGAAATATTCAAAGTGCTTAGAATGGATGAATTTATAATACAGAAGAGCTAAAGCATTAGACTGGCACATAACAAATAAACTGGATGAAATGGATAATTAAAAAAAAATACTAATGCTAACTAAACAAGGAAAAGGAGAACATTTAAACAAACAGACAAACAAACAAAAAAAAAAACTATCCAAAAGTATTTCTAAAACCATACTTGACCATTATAGGTAAATGCTTAATTTGCTCCAGAATTAAGGAAAAGATTGAGAACATTCTGATTACTTCTCAAAATTAGCATATCTTATATCAAACACATTGCAGAGTTTTAAAAAGTGGAAATTGTAAACCAATGACTATGGATGAACCTAATTTACCAGGATTAGGTTCAGAAGAAGCAGCAGAAAATGCAAAATTATAGTCATTTAAGATGGAAGTTAATTTTTCATATGAATGAAGTCCAATTATAGGCAGGTTGGGATTGGTATGCCAGATGCAGAAACATCCGGGATCCAGGTTCCTGGTACCTTTCTCTCCTACTCTCCTAGTGGGAGCCCTCCTTTTCAGATCATAGTCTGAAATGGTTGCTTGAGCTTTAACTAGAACATAAAAATTCATGGATGAAAAAGGAGAAAGGAAGAACCAAAGGTTACATTGCCTAGCAAAATGAGATCCTCTTAAGAAGACTTGGTAGAAGTAAGAGACCACACTGCTTGTTCATTACAAGCAGAACTTTGTTACATGACCATGGCTGGATTCGGGCTGAGCAGTGTAATCACTCAGCTGAGCATATTGCTGCTTAAAGAAATCAAGGCTCTGTAACAAAGAACGGATGGGAGTTTCTGCCACATGTGCAAAAATTCTTAACAGAAAATTAACAAATCTAATACAAACGTATTAAAAGAAAATTAAAACATGATCAAATTAACTTTATCCCCCTAATGCAAGAAGAGTTTAATATTATTCTAAAGTCTATTTGTAGCATTCATCCCATCACTGAATAAAAGGGAAAAGATTATCTCAATAGTATGCAAAAGATGATTTGGCAAAATTAAACATCAATTCCTGAAGACAAGAATTTCAAATTAAAGTGACTACTGAACATGATAAATACAAGCTCTAAACAAAAATAACCAATGCCGTACTTAAAGGGGGAAAAAAGAATCATTTCTTATATGCCCGAAACAATTAAAAAATGCCTATGTTCACTAATATTATTTACCACTCTTCTTATGGTGCTTTTTATTTAACACTTCCTCAATCTTATCTTGTTATCAACACAAATAGGGGAATTATTTAGGGGCTTATGCGGTTAGAAAAAAGCCTGTCATGGGTTTCTTGCTATTTCTCCCTGAATGCTGTAAAGGATTTACCTCTCCAACTGAGAACCACTACTCGAGATAAGTTTAAAAAAAAAAAAAAAAGAAAAGAAAAGAAAAGAGAAATGAGGGGGAAGGAAACCACAATCATCACTATCATGAAAATACCTTTTCTTAGCAAAATTACAAAGACAAAACTGAAAAAGGAAAAAAATACTAAAACTAATAAGAGTGTTATATAGACTTTTACCATTATTATTTTTCTTACATCCACAATGAAAATAAAGTGAAAAACAATTTCATGCAAAATAACAATAGAAAGCATAAAATCTCTAGAATAAGCCTAACTTAAACTATACAGAACTTCTTTGAAGGAAACAATACATTTTACTGGAAGACATTGAGGAATACTTGAATACAAGATAGCACTTTCTTTTTGGAAAGATTGCTTAAATTACTCACTTAACATTTATTTATCTTCTATCATTTGCCCGATACTACTTTATGCTCTGGGGACACAGTAGATAACATATTTGCTGTGATCAGAGTGTTTTTCTCCCGGCAGAGTTCATATATTGAAAACTAACACCAAGGTGATAGTGTTAGGAGGTGGGTACTTTGGGAAATAATTAATCCATGAGGCCATGTCCTCAGGAATGGAATTAGTGACCTTATAGAAAAACACCCAGAGAGCTAGTTTGTTCCTTCTGCTGTATGAGGACACAACAATTTGAAAACCGTAAGAGGGCCCTCACCAACCTACGCTGACACTGATCTCAGCCTTCCAGTCTCCAGATTGTGACAAATAAATAGCTCTTTTTATAAACCCAAATGGATGAAGTCAATATTAACATTGTCTTCCCTTGGATGCATATTAAGAGGCAATATTACAATATTAAGAGACTGTAATCAAAATTTGCCAATAATAAGGTAATAACAGTAAATAACAAAAATACCTCCTGGGCAATTTGAATTTGAATGATCAGCAAAATTCTGCCTGAGGAGACATTCCAGCTGAGACCAAGGAAGTGGATATTCTAATATCTGGTTTAAGAACATTCCAGCAGGAGAAATTTTAAGAACCAAAATCCTCCCTCAAAATAAATTGAGTTCAAAGAAAGAAGGATTATTTTTTCTCATACAAAGGTACAAGAGGGGACATTTTGTGGAATCATGAAAATTAAAAAACAAGATAATAAAAAGATATTGTCAAGAGAACAAGCGATTGACAGAATCAGATTTAGATATGAAGCAGATACTGACGTTATCAGACACTTTAAAAGAACTATGACTAATATGCTAAAAGATCCAGTGGGAAAGGTGGAAAACATTTATGAAGAAATGTGGAAAATTAGCAGAAAAATAGAAACATTGAGAAGCAAATGAAAGGGCTAGAAATAAAAACCAGCAATACAGTATTAGAGATGAGTAATTCCTTTAATTGGCTCATCAGTAAACTCAACACAGCTGAGGAGCAATCAATTGCTACAAAATCCAGGCAGGATTTTACATCTAAATCAATAGGCTGATTCTAAAAATACATGGAATGTCTAAGAAAATAGGATAGCCAAACAATTTTTAGAAAAGAAGAACAAAGTTAGAGACCTTGCAGTACCTGATCTTAAGAGTTAGTATAAAGGTATCATGATCAAAGTAATCAAAATATGCTGTATTCTTAAAATGATAGTCCTATTAGCCCATGGAACAGGATAGAGAGCCCAGAAATACATACCCATGGGATAAAAATGCATTTTTGACCATAGTGCAAAACTCATTCAATGAAGGAGAATAGTCTTGTTAACAAATAGAGCTGGAACATTCACACATCTATATACAAAAATGAACTTTAATCCACACTCATACCGTATACAAAATTAACTCACAGGCCCCACAGAACTTCTGCAGAAACCTCAGGAGAAAATGTTTATTACCATGTGTTAGGCAAAGATTTCTTAGCTAGAAAGCAATTCACAGGAACCATAAAAGAAAAAGATATCCAAATTGGACTTTATCAAAACTAACAAGTTCTCATTAAAAGGTACTGGAAAGAGAATGAAAGGACAATTCCATGTCTGGGAGAAAATATTTGCGGATTATAGACCTTAAAGTACTTTTACTCAAAATTCATTAAAAAACCTTGAAACTCAACAATAAGAAGACAAAGTCACAATTAACAAGAGGAAAGGGAGTGAAGATTTTGAAAGAGTACTTCACCAAGAAACAATATATGAATGACAAAAAAAATACACGACAAGCTGCTCAGCATCATTAGTTTTCAGTAAATGCAAATTAAAGCTAAGAGGAGAGTCTATAACAGACTGAATGACTAAGAATAGAAAGAAAAATGGACAATGCCAAGTGCTAGTGATGACCTGGAATAACTGGACTACTCATAAATTGCAGATAGGAATGTAAAAGTGCACTGCCACTTGGAGAAACAGCATGTTAGTCTTTTACATGAAGTAGATACACTGACCATACACATACTAGACGATATCCCATCTCAGTCCTGGGAGCTTAACCCAGAAACGTTTGTTGACACAAAGACCTGTGCAATACTGTTTGTAGCACCTTTACATGTTATAGCTCAGCACTGGAAGAATCCAAATATCCATCCTCTGGTGTAGATAAACAACTTATGACATATTGCTACAGTGGAATATTCAGTATTGGATCAATCTAAAACGTGCTAAAAATAAAAGCCTGGTACAAAATGCTAGAGCATGATTCCATTTACATAACATTCTTTTTTGGTTGGTTTGTTTTCTAAGTATTCTACACAGAGGTTTTTTTTTAAGTTTATTTAAAAAAAAACTTGAAAGAGAGAGAAAGAATCCCAAACAGGCTCTGCGTTGTCAGAGCAGAGCCTGATGTGGGACTTGGAAACATGAACCCGAACTTGGAGATCAGGACCTGAGCCGAAGTCAAATGCTTAACTAACAGAGCCACCCAGGGGTCCCCATTCTTAAACAGACAAAGCCATAGAAAAAGAAAGCAGATTAGTAGTTTTCAGGGGCTAGGTGTTGGGGAAGGGGTGTGACAACAGAGTAACACGCTAACGTTTTCAGAGTGATGGAATTCTGTATCTTCATTGCAGTGATAGTTACAACTGTTTATATTCATCAAAACTCATGGAAATGAACTCCAAAAAAGTATATTTTGTTCTATTTATATTATACCTCACATATTTGACCCAAAAGGAACCTCAGAAAAATATAGTCATCTGTTTATTCTCAATTTACATATGTCTCCTGGGCAAATGTGGCCCTAAATGCCACACTAACCTCTCGAGATGTCCACAGTCTTCATGTTGCCCCACTGTCTTCTCCCAATCTTACTTAGGCTTTCACAAAGTTGTTGCACCTATTCTGTCCTAGTTTTTTGTCGTCTGTAGCTACCCTTATTGGAGGCTAATGTCTTAACATGAGTTCTTAATTTACCATAATTTCTACATTTTCACAATAAACTAAAAAACTATTTTAGGCACATCCAAGCAATGTCATTAGCCAAACCGAATTACATAGAAAGAAACTGCACATGAGACCTGGGGAATTGTCTATAGACGTGAGGTTTTCCTCAATCATATTTTTGGCTTGTTGTATATGATTAAAATGAAACCATCTTATTGCTGTCTCAGAAGGAGTCTGATGGGATCTACCTGCTAATCTGCCTGGAATGTTATTAAGACTTCAGAAATAAGTGCACCTGCAAATCAATTAGAGGTGCAGATTCATTATCAGAAGTAGGATTCCATGTACAGCAAAGAATGCATCTGTACTTTGATCTGTTGATTTTGTCACTTGATTAGAATGTTATAGGATATTTTGTCATAAATGCCAAGTATATGAAAAAAGAGTATTGAGAGGTAACATTTATTTCTGTAATCTAGTCTCTATTTGTATTGCATTTTTCTCATAAATACATAATTGCTATCCTCTGTATATTCATATATAAAAATATTCATGAAATCCTCTCTGTGTCATAAAGTATGGCAGACACTAGAAATAAAAATATTTTATAAAAAGGAAAGGGTTTCTTCCCTCAGGAAACTTTAAAAAAATCCAGTGAGGAAACTTCCACACATACATATAATTCTAAAACAACATGAACAATGATGTAATAGAGATGAGAAAAATATACTATAAGAGCTTTGCTTGAAGGCCAGAAACAAAATAAAAGTCTTCCCTGGAACATTCACTAGGAATACTTTTTCTTGACCTAGAACTATCCTTTGTCACCCCTGACGGATTTACACAGGAGAGACCTGGATTCTCAAGGGATCACCTGAGATAAAACAAAACAAAACAAATATACCAGTGGTTCGAGGACTGCAAGGTCCTCCCTACTTTTCAACAAAAGTATTATTAAATGCTCAGATTTCCACCAAACCCAACATTTACATGCTAGACTTAAAAATATTTTCTAATAGTATCACTTAGCACCCAAGGCAAATTACTCTTTGGGCTGTGGTTTGAAAAGAGATTGCAAATGACAATTTGTCGTCAAGGCTGCAACACTGTTGAATAAACACACACACTCACACACCCCACTCTGTACTGGCTTTTGTTTATTTACTTTTTGGGCATAAATACTGTCTCGGAAAAGTGGTTATTTAACCTGGGGGGCACCAGCCTGTGAAAGCCGATTGTACATTTCTCTCCCTGCTCTGTGTTCAGTGATGTGGTGCTGGCAACACAGGAAGGGAGGCATTCTAGAAAGACAAAAGTTGAAAAAGTTGCAGGATCATTAGGAATGCTTCAAATACTGAACTTTCTTTAATAACATACAATCTATTTAAAGGCAGACTGATCATTATGAAAATGTACACTGAATGAACATAAAAATAGTTCTTTTGAATTACAATATTTTCCTGGAAACCTTCAAATTGAACTTATAGAGGCCATGTATAAAAAAACTAGGCAGATTATCCCATGCATTCAAAGCACTTTGAACTCTGAAATTAGATGAGTTAGCTCTATGAAAATAAAAACCTACAAGTCAATGTTAGAGTTCCTATAGCTATCTCTTTACATATATCTTAAACGTATTTTACATGTAAATGTATATACACATAAGTATATAGAATTTAAATGATCGCTATGTATAGCAAACTTTGAATGATAGTCATCTTGAAACAACCAGGAGACAAAGACACATACAACAGAATTCTCTGCAGGAAAGGTCTGCAAACCAGAAGCTCTTGGCCCAAACCTGGACTATAGCCTGCTTCTGTGCACCTTCTAAATAAGTATTTCAAAATATTTTAAGGAGTTATTTAAAAAAAGGAAAAAAGAAAACAAAGAAGAATATGTGACAGAGACCACACGTGACTTGTAAAGCCTGAAATATTTACTGTCTGGCCCTTCGTAGAAAAAGTTTGTCACTTCCTGCTTCAGAGCAAGCAGAGTAAAAGGCGGACTCTTACTTACGCAAGGAGGGAAGACGTTGTTTTTCCCAGTAATATGAAGGACTTCAGAATCCAATAGAGCCATTACAGAATTGTTTGGTAAGGAGGTAAATTTACTTACTGAAAACTAGCCCTTTGCTGAGAAGTCATCTTTTTGCAGCTCTACTAAATCAATTAGCTTTAGGTCAGTTACCAGGGCTTTGCTTGTCTCATATCTAAAAGGCAAACAATCAATTTGACTTATACTGTCAACTCAAAGGAAAACTTATCTATTAACCTAAACAGAACTGAAAATAGATAGCTGTTATGTATTTGCATAATGTACTTTCTAGAAATTCATAAACTATTAGTTCCCTAAAACGGTGTTATAAATTCTTTCTGCAAGAAATGAAGCAAGCTAGCTAAAGCATCCGGGGTTTGAGCTCTGTTTTACCATCTACTGGTTGTCTGACCTTGAACAACACATGGACAGTCTCTGTCCTTCAGCTTTTTTCCTCATCTATATAAAGTGGGACAAAATAAAATCTGTAGTGTTGGACTATATTCATAATTAAGTAAAATGATGGTAGCCCAGTGAGAGATTAAGTGTTCACTGTTTGCTATGATTGCAAATTAAAGTATCTCTAAACTAGTTTTCCGTGTGTAGTTATCGATACATTGTATTGTCTCCCACTCCATTAATCTAAGTCACTATCTGGCCATACCTATGTTCCTGAATCAGGAATGTTTTGCTCTTCTTTTGCAATTTAATTTTTTTAACAATTCATGTGGAGGGAGATGATATATATATATGTAACTTTTAGAAGTAGCACCTGAAATGGTTAAATTATACACTTTAGGAATCAACCCTAAGAACAATGTCTGCCTTTGAAGGGTTAAGAAGTGACGGACCCTTTTAGGCTTCATTCCATGTCAGAAATTGTGAAATTCATCCATTACTTAATGAGTTTCGTTTGCCCTCTCTATGATGTTTGGGTATTCATGGTTTCCTTTTGTGATGTGGCTAAATGTTTAATTGTTTGACTTTAACTCTCTCTAAAGCCTCTGACAACGCATGGAAACCAGAGACTAAGACAGTTATCTTTTCAGCGCTCTCGAAATAACGTGATGTCTAAGAGACTTAGATTGGAAAAATAAATCAGTCTGAAAAAGTCTGTTTATCTCAGATACTGCACCTCGCTATGACTCATTCATGAGAGAATTTAATAAGTCTCACGTACTCAAGACAATGTCACCTTGTAACAAATGACCATAATGGAAGCCTAGAGAAAGCTTCCTAAAGAAGCATGCCCTTGCTTGGCCTAACTCTGCAACTGAAAGAAAACAGGAGCACAAGGCCCTTTGTGTATCCAAGTAGAGTAAATATCATCACTCCAGCATAAAGGGTCATAGATGCTGGGTTCCTATGGTGTTTTGATCATTTAAAATGAGAAATCTGTCAGGTGATGTTAGGTATTCTGAATTTCAAAGTCTTTCTGATTTCCAGGGGAGCGCAGTGATAAGTAGTTTTAAGTCCAGCAGTGCAAGGCAGTGCCACGTGGCTTCGATTCTGTTCACCTGAGAGTGATCTGGTCAGATGGAATGCTCCCTGGGATGACATTTTAGTTTTCCCTTTTGGAGTCGAAAATAAAAATAATGCCATTTTTTCTCTCACTGAGGTGCTCTTTTGTAGGCTTTTTCTGGTGAAGTTACAATAAACCCATATGGATGAAATAAACAAGTTTCCCATTCAGATCCCCTGTGTATAATCCACATCAACCTAATGTTTCCAATTGACTTAAAATAAAATTCAGATGCTTGAAATCTATAACCATGGGAAGAAGGGAAATGGGAAAAGCTTACAGAATGCATAGAAGATACAAGAAAGCATATAAAATTGCATACTGCATTTTCACACGTTATGACAACCTATGGTCAAAAAATATCTTAATTCTGTATGTTGAAATCTGGTGGTTAAAGCGATATGACTTAGACTGCATGTACTTCTGAGGGGAAATAAACAAGAATTGATTGAACATCTAGCCATGGTTTTTCCAGAAATAATACAGATCCAAAGATATTATCATAAGACACAGAGGTTGAGGACAGGAAGGGACTAAGATTTCCTGCTGTGAGTGTAGTATAGTACAACAGAGAAGTCAAAGCAGGGAGTCCAAGTGATTCTGGTTTGCCCGAAGTTCATTTGGAAGAGATTTCCCTTTTCAAACAAACTTGTTTTAAGTTTTAACAGAGGTGCCTATCAATAGAATTTATTTTATAATTTTAGTGTAACTATAAAATGCAGTGCATGAACTTTCCACTATTTTGCGTTTACATAATAAATACAATCTTTGTAGCACTTAAATAAAACTCATTGATATGGATGACCCTATTACTATTTTTTAGTTTATTTATTTTGAGAGAGAGAGAGAGAGAGAATCCCAAGCTGGCTCTGTGTTGTCAGTGCAGAGCACAAAGAGGGGCTTGATCTCACGAACACTGAGATCATGACCTTAGCGCAAATCAACACTCAGATGCTTAACTGATTGAGCTTCCCAGGTGCCCCACTAAGTTGTTTCTTATCAGCTTATATACCAAGCAAATGGGACTATATTATTGTTTTTTGTTTGTCTTGCACCCTTTGTTTGGTGCCTTTTGGTACACAGTGTATAAATTCTGAAAATATTGTTATATAAAATAAGTTAGTAGCATTGGTATTTGTTACTTTGTTGAGTCTTTACTTTAAAATCCAACTTTGTAGGAAAAAACTGGTTCTCTTTTTAAAATAAGTATGTTGAAGGGCGCCTGGGTGGCTCAGATGGTAAAGCGTCTGACTTCAGCTCAGGTCATGATCTCATGGTTCCCATGTTCGAGCTCCACGTCAGGCTCTTGGCTGACAGCTCAGAGCCTGGAGTCTGTTTCAGATTCTGTGTTTCCTTCTCTGTCTCTGCCCCTCCCACTTGTGCTCTGTGTCTCTCTCAAAAATAAATAAACATTCAAAAACTTTTTAAAAATAAAAAATAAGTATATTGAAACATATACTCTGGATTACACTAGAATATTCCTAATTAAACCAGCGCTTCTTGAAAATATTCATCAACTCTAAGACAAAAAAAAGTCTCTAATAGTTGATAAGCTGGACTTCATTAAAATTGAAGAGTTCTGCTCTGTGAAAGATAGTGACAAGAGAATGAAAAGAGAAGCCACAGACTGGGAGAAAATTTGCAAAACACACATCTGATAAAGAATTGTTATCTAAAATACATAAAGAACTCTTACAGCTCAATAAGAAGAAAACAACCACGTCATTAAAAAAAAAAGATATGCCAAAGACCTTAACATATACCTCAGCAAAGAAAATACACAGATGCCAAATAATCATATGAAAAGATACTTCATTTCATATGTCATAAGAGAAATGCAAAGGAAGACAATGAGATAACACTACACATCTATTTCAATGGCTTAAATCCACAACACTGACAACACCAAATGTAGGCAAGGATGAGAAGCAACTGGAACTATCATTTGTTGCTGGTGCAAATGCAAAAATAGTGCAGATACTTCAGAAGACAGTTTAGTGGTTAATTACAATAGTAAACACACTCTAACCATATAATCTAACAATCTTGCTCCTTAGTATTTACTCAATGAAGTTAAAACTTAGGTCTGTATGAGAATTGCACATGGATGTTTATAGTGGATTTATAATTGCCCAAACTTGGAAGCAACCAAGATGTCCTTCCTTAGGTGAATGAATAAACTGTGGTACATTCAGATAATAGGATATTATTCAGTGCTCAAGTGAAATGGGCTATCAACACCCTGAAAACATACAGAGAAAACTTAAGTACGTATTACCAAGTGAAAGCTGTCAAAGTGAAAAAGCTATGTGTGATTCTGACTCTCTGACTGTCTGTAAAAGGAAAAACTATGGAAATAAAGGAAAAACTATGGAGACAATAAAAAGATTAATGGTTTCCAGGGATGGAGCAGGGGAAGGGATTAATAAGCATAGCACAGAGGATTTTTAAGGCAGCAAAAATATTCTGTATGATACAATAATGATGGATACATGTCATTGTACATTTGTTTAATTGCATAGAATATACCACACCAAGAATTAACCCTAAGGAAATAATAGATTTTGGGTGATGATGATGTGTCAATGCAAGCTCATCAACTGTAATGTGCCACTCTGGTAGGGCTATTGATAATGAGATAGGCTATTTATGATTGAGGACTAGGGGCTTATGGGATATCACTGTACCTTTCACTTAATTTTGCTATGAACCTAAAACTGCTTTGAAAAAGTAAAGTCTTCATTAGAAGGAAAAAAAGGGGCTCCTGCGTGGCTCAGTTAGTTGAATGTCCAACTTTGGTGGAGGTTGTGATCTCATGGTTGGTGGGTTCAAGCCCCATAGGAGGCTCCCTGCAGTAAACACAGAGCCTTCCAGATCCTCTGTCTCTGCCCCTCTCCCACTTGCATTCTCGCTCTCAAAAATAAATAAACATTAAACAAAACTACCCTTCTAAAAAGATAATAGAAAAAATTTTTATAAAATTTTCAGAGCTTTATTCCCAAATAATATTTTTGAAGGTATAGTCTGAATCTTTCTATAGCTGGCCAAAAAAAAAAAAAAGTATTATATTTACTGTTAGTAATTGAAAGGCTACAAGGACAAAAATGATTTCTCATTTCATTCTCTACATTCTTCATTCTCTCATTTCTTCTCTACATAACTTCACTCTAAGTTATTCACAAGGTAAAATAGATTATATTCTTGGGATATTGAAATATAGTTACCTGCTTGAGTATTTAGGTTACTACCTCTTTCTGACAAATATATAAATCATTTAAATTAATATTTAGAGGTGAAGTTTACAGATCAAGTATAATATAGATGGTTTAACTTCAGAGAGGTCTGAGATCAAGTAAATTAGGGAAAGAAATGACCTTTCTGTTTTCCACAGTTTTATAATATTTTCCCTACTTCAAGGTATAGAGGAGAATATGTATTCTATTGTCAAAATGGATATATCAGTACATGGGGAGGCAAGAGATAATGGTTAATTCTTACTGTTTAATTCCAGTGTTAAGAACCTAAGATTTTAGAACCATAGAGTCAAAGACTTCTGTAACATACCACGTGAGGGTATTATGGTAACAGATGATTTCATTTCTCTTACTCTCAAAGTTTTCAAAAAGACAGATTCTCTTAGCACAATTTTCAAGATGATTTTCTTGTTTAATATTGAATACTTCCTGCCAATATTTATGTTCAGCATTATTCATGTAGTCAAAAAGTGGAAACAAACAAAAACTCCAACTGATTACTAAATAAAGAAAATGTGTTATATCCATATGGTGGAATATGATTTGGCCATGGAAAAGAATAAAATACTGTTCCATGCTACAACATGATGAACCTTGAAAATATTATACTATGTGAAGGAAACCAGTCACAAAATATCTTTATATCTGATGCTTTTTTTAAAAAAAAATAAATATCTTTATTATTGAGAAAATGAGCCAGGGAGGGGCAGAGAGCTATTAGCACAGAGCCTGATACAGGGCTTGAACTCATAAGCCATGAGATCGTGACCTGAGCTGATACTAAGTCAGATACTTAACTGACTGAGCCTCCCAAATGCCCTGAGCCACATATATATATTCACGGTAGACAGAAAGTAGACTATTATTTCCCTGCAGGTAGTGGTGGGGATAGGGAATCATTGTCAATGGGTATGAAGCTTTTATGGGAGGGATGATAAAAATGTTCTAGAATCAGATATTGGTTATAGTGGCATAACTGTGAATATACTAAGATCTATTGTATTAATACTTTAAAAGATGGAATTACATGGCATGTGGAGTACATCTCAATGCAGTTTTAAAAGAAAACTATTTGATTTAATTAAATGATTTGATGTTTAATCGCTAATAAGCAATAAGATAAAAAAACCAAACTTAGTGAAGGCCAGCTCTGCAAAATTTTCAAGTATCTGTTAAATATAAAAATGGTAGTGAATTACATAAATGTTTAATATTCTTGACAAACATAATTTGAAAAACTGGATATTATTTTTGTTTTCACAGAATCTTCAGAGAAACACAATCCAAAAGCTATATGTTGAGTCACTAAACATGCTAGGTGCAGTAATATTTTTCAATTTCAGTGAATTTGATCTGCTAAACTTGATCTACTAAATGCAAATATTGATATTTAGGCTTCTAATGGTTGTTTTTTAAATTTTGCATACTTGTTAAAACTAGTTTAATAATCTTGTAAATAGCCAATGACTTCTCCATGAGGGCAGCTGATTATGTCTGCTATTAAATATAAGGTAAATTGGTTTTATTGAGATTAATTGCTACCTATTCCAGAGAAGAGCAAAATGTAGTAAAACTTTTTCAGGAAAAATATAATCTGTTTGCTCTAGAAAATCTCATTTTTCACAAAAATTTTAATCTCTCTCATGTAAGAAAATGGATTAGTAAAAATTGTCTTCTATCTTTTCCTTCATGTGCATTGTAGCAGAAATATTAAAAAGTAGATAAAAGAACTTCTTCCACAGCAAGGACCCTTTACATAGTAAGTTTACCTCATAAGAGTATAAGAAAGAAAAGATGGGATTTAAAATTTGTAGTAGACTAAATCACGGCCTCCGAGATGCTGGGTTTTAATCCCTGGAACTTGTAAATACTATCTTATTTGGAAAAGGTCTTTGCAGATGTGATTAAGTTAAGAATGTGAAGATGGAAGATCTTCCTGGATTGTCTGGGTGGACGCTACATGTAATCACACGAATCCTTACCAGGGGAGGCCGAGAAGTTTGGTCACAGATGGAAGAGGGGTAAGCAATGTGATCAAGGAGGCAGAGATTGGATGAGGCAGCCATGAAGCAGAGGATACCAGCCACTACCAGAAGCTGGATGAAATAAAGAATGAATTCTCCACTGGAGCTTTCAACCAGAGTGCAGTCCTGTTACTTCTTTGACTTTGGACTTCTGAGCTTCAGAACTTTGAGATAATATATTTGTCATCTTAAGTCGCCAAGTTTGTGTTCATTTTTTACTGCACTCACAGAAAACGAATATACCACTCCTGACTAATCATTCCTAGAATGATAAATGTTTTAGATATCTTGCTTAAAGACAGTAATTCAAATAGATGATATTTTAAAAAAATTTCTTAGACTCACAGGCTTAAGATATAAAGGCATTCATTCCCCGTGCCACATAGTGCCACATTTTTACCCACTCTGGATATGCCTTTGCCCTAGATTTTCTACTTAAATATCTCCACCAACAAAGAACACATGGCATCACCCACCTTTGAGTAGTCTCTCTCTACAAGTTAAAATTTTTTTCTTCAATATGAGATGAAATATTCTGTATAGTTTTTCACCCATTGGTTAAGCCTTAGAAGACATAGCTAGCAAGTTCAATCCTTTTTCCAATTAGTAGCCCCGTAAATATCGAAACAGCTCCCCAAATCTTCCTTTTTTGAGATTGATTATTTGCACTTAGTGATCAATTTATCATTTGATATGAACCTTTAATCCCGTCATTCTTCAACTGTCTTTTCCTACACCTGCAATACCAGCATCATGTGATACGCATTAAAAAAGGCATTTCCTAGGCCCCACCTCAGAGCCTACGGGATCAGAGCTGGTGGGCGGGATCCAGCAGTCTGTTTTAAGACACCCAAGTCATGGAAAGAGCCTAAGTGTCCATCACCTGAGGAATGGATCAAAAAGATGTGATATAAATATAAATATATATATAGCAGGAGAAACCTAATAGGGGACCATGGGAAGGGGAAGGGAGAGGGAAAGAGTCTGGGAGAGGGAGTGAGGCAAATCATGAGAGACTTTTGAATGCTGAGAATAAACTGAAGGCGGAGGAGGGAGGGGGGAAGGAGAAGGGGCTGATGGTCATGGAGGGGGACACTTGCGGGGAAGAGCACTGGGTGTTATATGAAAACCAACTTGGTAATAAACTGTTTAAGTAAAAAAAAAAAAGAAAAAAGTTCAGTAACAGAGGGGAAAAAATGTCTCCCAGTTGTTTCTGACATTTGCTAAAGTCTAAGAGCCCCTTACTTTTACCTATCCTACAATAACTGAGAATTCTGCAATAACTGGCCCGAGGATTATTTTTCCAGGTAAGATTCACTAATGGTCAAGCGCCATGACACATTTTGGAGATTAATTTTAAAGGATATGTAAAACCTTAAAATGCCATCACCAAAATCTTCAGTTTAACTCATTTCCATTAGACTTCGATCAGCTTTCACTATGTGAAAATTTTAGAGTATTCTTAAATGTGTGTAATTCTTTGTCCAGGAAAACATCACTGTCTGTTCATAAAGGTAATGATCAAGTCAATTAGCAACACAGTAAAAGGCACTTTTAAATTTGGAGTATGGGTAGCAGGTGTACCACTAATATCACATTGATGTTAACTTAGACACTTATTGGGTTAATGAACTGACAGCTGTGAAATTCGTAGTGATAATCTGATCATACTCAAGTCAGTAGAGAACATGCTACATGGAAGAAAAGTCAGCTCATCCAGGCACAACAAGGTTTCAGTGTGTGTGTGTGTGTGTGTGTGTGTGTGTGTGTGTGTGTGTGTGTGTAAAATAGAACCATATTTCATTGTTGAATCCCATCAATAATATTCATTGAATTCCAACTCTATTCCAGACTTGTAGGTTCCAGGAATAAAGAAAAAAAATAACATGGACAAAAATTCCTGCCCATAAAAATCATGTGTTCTAATGGAAAACATATACTTATGTTTATTAAGCACATACTATGTGTCAGACATTGTTCTAAGCACCTTACAACCCATGAATGGAGTACTACTATTACCCCCTTTAACAGATCAAGTAACAGGTGCAAAATGATAAACTAAGTTTCCCAGCTAGTAATAGATGAAACTGTGAATAAAATCCACCAGGAGTACGGAGATCATATTCTTAGGCACTGTACTTTTTTGCTTTATAATTTTCTTTAAATTTTATAATTTAAAAAATAATCATGGTTACACAAATAAAAATATGATGGTTCCAGAATTGTGAACAGTTGAAAGGGAAAGTGTAAATGAAATTAGTCATTATTAATGACCTAAAACTTTACCTCATTTTTCATAGCAACCATCCAGTGTGGATCAGTTTCCTGTAGAAAATCTTAAAATAATGGGCCACTCAAATTCATAAACCTTTTGACCCAAAGGTTAGCAAACTCTGCCTTTCAAGTAGGCATGGAAGACACAAGAATGAGGAACTCTACCAAATACTGGTTTGGTAGTCAAATGATACCAAGAAGCCTGTCATTGGCAGATGTGCCATTGATTTAAGTCTTTACTATATATTAAAATTATGGGCTTTCTCGTTTGAAAAACACTAATATGTTCAAATGACATTATAGTTCTTTTGTTTTTAATGAGAGATCTAGTAAGAAAACTATTTTAATAGCTTATTTGGGGGGGGAGGTGAAGAACTTTGTACATAAAAAGAAAATGACCTAAGTGACCAAGTCATAAAAGCAAATGATTCCAAAAGAGTACCTCGATGCCTCTTGAACCTAATCTGACTCAGCAAACCCTAGTTTTTAAAAAACAAATCACATTTAAGATAATGATTAATGGCTAATGAATCTCATGGGAAAGATGAGAGATTACAAGGGTAGAGGAAAGGGAGAAACTACAGTTTGTAAAAGCCCATGCTTAACTCTATACACCCTCCTGGGGACCTCTGATGCTGAGGCCAGTTCTCTTACAACCTTAGTTGACTCAACAATGTCAGTACTGAGTTCAAAGTTAGAGGAGTTATTTTGTCCTCCTGAGATGAAAGGATTGAGGTAGAGAGAGCAAGAAAAAAAAAAAAACAGATGGTGTAAATTCCCAGAAGCATATAAGGCTGATATAGAGAAGTGGGTGGATAAGGATAAATTCTTGAATATCAAATAAAAGATTCAGGCAGAAAAAAATGAACACATTGAGCTCCTTACTCCAATCCTTCAGTAGTTGTTGCTGGTCTCCTGATAACACTAAAAATATACAGAAGCCACAACTCAAGCCACATGTATCTTGAATGTCTTTGTTTATTTGGGGGTCCCCAAATTGCTAACATTGGTATCCTGAACTCTGTCTTGCAAAGGAAATATGGACTAAATTGAAGCTTTGCTCATTCTGTGTTAAACATTTCATTCATCCTGCCTCCAGTAGCCTTCTGAATATCATCACTCGAAGCAACAGCCCCGTCTCTACTCCTTATACAACTTATCTCTATGATGCAGTACATCAAGCAGAGCAGCTTATCTCTTAAGCACAGTGTCATACATACATGTCTCCTCGTTCATTCTCTGCTCCTGACCTTATCCCTTTTTTCTCACTGTGTCATATACTAGCCCCACACATCTTATCTTCTCCTGACAACTACCATGATTTTCTGTTCATCAGTGCTCCCTCATTCACACAATCCTTAAACTAGCCTTCCTGGCAGCCTCATGCTCCAGCTTTACTTTCCCCACTGTACTTCCCTAGCACTTTGACTTAAAATTGCTTGCCACAAAATAAATGTTTATTAAATAAGTGAACAAATGAACACCTCATTTACCTATATCTACTGAGACAAACTGGAAAGCATTTAGAGACCAAGAAAGCAAATGTGGGTGAAGAGTCTTGTTATCTTTCACAGCCCCTCAGAGAAGAAACTCTCAGCAACCTGATTTGGTACCCTCTTCACTTCATGTGTATCCATATTAGCTTTGTTCCTTTCACAATTTTCTATAGGTTACCAGAAGAAAAACTATGAGAATCTGGAGCTTCTAAGAAAATAGGAAGCCAAAGGTAATCCTTCCCTATATCACATCCTTATAGGAGCCTGACCTGCTTTAGAGTCAAGTTGTTGTTCCTTAGCATCCGTGGAGCGGGAAGGGAGGGACTCTTTGTAAGACAAAAGTCTAAAAGACTTCAGTAAGCATCAACATCCCTAAATGGGGAGGGGGCGGAGGGGAGAGAAAGTAAAGCTGAAGTACAAAATAGTTCTTTAAAATCTATACTTTTGTATAGATTGTAGATGCTTAATACGAAGTATTTATGTAGGTCTTAATCCCTCTTCAATGGATTGACATATAATCTATCAGTTGTAACTAATCTATACTAGGCACCTCATTTATTAAGTTCAATGGCTCCAACATTAACAAACCAAACTTACTTTTAAAACCAATGGTGCTCTTGCTCTTTTTCAAGCATTTTTAGTTGCAATACAAACATAGGCAGTGACACAATTGAAGTTCTATTGTTTCTTGAACACTTCTCAAGTTATAATGTATATTCTCATTTTGTAGACAAAGATAATAAAAAAAATCTGTCTTAAATCACTGATAATGCTTTGACAAACTCCCAGGTTTGGCATTATTGATATGCTGATCTGGATAATTCTTTGTCGTGGTCAACTGTCTTATGCAGCATACGATATTTAATAAAATTCCTGGCCTCTACCCACTAGATTCCAGTAACATCCTCCCACATACGGGAATGAAAAAAATCACTGGGCTGTAGGCTTGGAGTGAGGGCAATTAGGGGCTGTTCCATGGCTCTAGGAAGCTAAAAGGAGATAGGAAAGCCTAGAGCCTGTTTGTCTCTAAGTCTAGGAGGAGGTTGATTTTCTATGAATCAGAACCTTCCTGCACTTTATCTCTTCTACATATCCCTCCAGATGTGGAAGATTAAAGGGAAAACACTATGCCTGATAGAGAACCCATCACCCGACAATAGGACTTTGTTGACCAGAGAATGTGTTACAAATGAAAAATTAAATTGAATAAAAACGTTAAAGAAGAAAATGTTAACTTCATTCATTATTGGGTGTCATACTTTGTTACTTGTCTCAAATTTCTACTTGGATTAGATTATATAGCATTGATGTTGATGGTTCATATTGAGCTTAATCATTAGTTGGACTACAATATTTTTAATGTACTGTAAGACCTAAAACTATAAAATACCCAGAAGAAAATATAGGCAGTAGAGTCTTTGATATTGGTCATGCCAGTGACTTTGACACCAAAAGTTAAAGCAACAGAAATACAAATAAACAAGTGACACTATTACAAAGCTTCTGAACAACAAAAGAAATTATCAACAGAACAAAAAGGAAACCTACAGAATAGGTTTGCAACAATATTTGCAATTCATATATCTGATATAAGGTTAATATCCAAAATATATGAAGAATTCATATAACTCAAGGGCAAAAGTCAAATAATCCAATTTTTTTAAATGGGCAGAAAATCATATACCCAACAGGTACATGAAAAGATGCTCAACATCATTAGTCATCATCAAAATGCAAATTAAAACCACAATGAAATAGTACCTCACACCTCTTAGAATGGTTATTACCAAAAAAGACAAGAAATAACAACTGCTGGCGATGTGGTAGAGAAAAAAGAACCCTTGTGTGCTATTGGTGGGGATGTAAATTGGTGCAGCCACAGTGAAAAACAGTCTGGAAGATCCTCAAAAACTTATAAGTTGACTTTTCATATGATACATCAATCTACTTCTGAGCATTTATTCAATGAAAAGGAAAACACTAACTCTAAAAGATACATGTAGCCCTATGTTCACTGCAGCATTATTTACAACAGCCAAGATAAAGAAATAATCTAAGCATCCTTGGATGGATGAATAGATAAGGAAGATATAGTTTATATACACAATGGAATATTATTCAGCCACAACAAGAAATGAAATCTTGTCACTTGTGATAACATGGACAAACCTCAAGGACATTACACTAAGTGAAATAAGTCAGACAGAAAAAGATAAATACCATATGGTCACTCTTGTATATGGAATCTTAAAAAAAACAATCATAGATCTAGAAAACAGATTGATGGAGTGGAGACAGGGAGTGGAGGTGAGAGAAAAAAATGTATATGGCTAAATAAATTAAGTAAAATTATAGCAAAAGAAAAATTCTGAAGAATTTGAGATATTATAACTTTAATTTATAGTATCAAATAAAAACTTTGAAAGGATAAAAAGAAATAAATACATAAATGAGTTAGATAAGTAGCAAAGCCACGACAGATGATGGGGGGAAATCTAGAAATCCATTATCCATTCAAGAATACTTTATGAAGTATTACTTGGAAAAGAGTAGGCAGAAAGCATTAAATACTTAAAACTTGTTGTATGGTTGATGTGGAAAGGATGCTCCTGCTTTCCTATGCCTTGACATAGTCTGGTATCAATACAGTTTTTAGTGTTTCCTTTGGAGAATCTAGTCTTTATTGTGAAGGTACAATGAATAATGTAGCCAAAAGAGGTACATGAAAGGATAGGTGAGGCATGTGGCTATGGAAGGATGAGGTCTTATTCTAATAAGCAATCTGCTTCCATTTTTCATGGCATCTCTCCTCTGCACTGTTTTAAACGGGGTGGGAAGAGAGTGGGAGGAGAAAACGCCTTGCCCTTTTAGTACCAGGGCTCTCCAGAAATTCTCAACATTGTTGACCTCTGGCACTGTTCCACCTCCCACTGATGTTGCTTTGATGAATTAACTTCAGACAGTCTACACATCTTGAAAACAATTATAAGTGATTAGTTGAAATGATGGTACATGAAAAGGGCAGACGGTACAAGAACGTTGGAGGCAATTACTGTTCAAATACTTCGTATTGGCTTGTGCATTATATACCATACTCTGCAAAAAAAATTTGGAGAGGCAGGACAATGATCACAGACAGCAAATTTCTCCTCACCTTACACGTGAATGAAGATACATGCTCACAGATTTATGCAAATTCCATAATGTCTCTTCAGCCATATTCTGACTTTCATTACCCAAGACAAATCCCATTATCTTCAACAAGAAAGGCACACAAGTATTTAAGGGCAGAATGTGTTTCTAAATGAATAAACTGTGAGCAACTGTAAGAATGAAACGCTCTATTTGATTGAGGTTTTCGGGTTAGCATAAACTATAAAGAGTAGCTCAGATGGCTCACACACGGCTTCGGGGCTCCAGATAAGCTTATTGAGATCAGCCCATTCTGCTCATATTTGTTATTCAAGTAAATGGACCCTGACAACCATAAGATAAGTAATAAAACTAATAGTGCATTCATCAGTTAGAGCTACCTAAACTGTTCCTAAATGTCCAAACATTTAACTTTTAACTTAAAGTCTGTTTATTATACAATTTTTAAAAAGAGTTCTTATTTTGAAGACATTTTATTATTGTCAGTTATCACTAAAATAATTGTTTCAGCATTTTACCCTGGGGCTTTTTATGCCTGTGATCTATAGAAGAGCCTCCAAACCTCAATATCTAGGAAGGTAGAACAAAACAGATGTTTGTTGGGTAATGGTAACACATTCCAGAAACTTCTGTGTGCCCCACCAGTCATTGTCACAATCATGCTGTCTTCTCTAGAGAGACTCGTTACACTGTCAAGAGTGATGTAAAGAATCCACCAAGAGAGATTTTCATTCAGATGAACAAGAGCCTGGAGAAGAGCTCAAGATTCCACATTTAAAAATAAATGCCTCAAAAGATTTTGCTGGAAATAACTCATAGATATTTACAGACATAGGTCAATTGACTTATTTAAAATATGAACAAGACTTCCCACAAGTCAACACCAATTCTATATGAGAGCATCACAATGTCTGTTGGACTAGACAAATGCCTGATCAGAACACATACAAAAATATGGATGTTTCACATCTTAGAATAGCTCTGTATTATTTTGTGTCTCTGTGTGTGCATGTGTGTGTAAGAAGCTTGTGAACACTTTTTATAGATTTGTGAGGCTGTTGATCTCTGTTTTATGAGACCAAAAGTGTCAACAACATCATGTTGAATTAAGGAAATGTTATTTACATGAAGGGTATTTTTTGGTGTATATTTTTAAAAGTTCTTGTGGTTTCTGAATTTCTGTAGTCAATTATTAGGGGAGGGGGTTCTGCAGGATTAGCCTGCAGAATTTTTCCCAAATGAGGGGTTACAGGTTAAGATATGCTGGGCTAAGAATAAAAGTATTTTAGATACTCCCTTTAGATTTTTAATATAAGGAATGGACAGAAATTAAAAATTTTACAATGCATTGTGTTCCCTAAAATATAATTATCCTTTCTTCTCCAACTAAAACACTTTCCCAAGGTCCTGTTATCTCCAAACCCACTATGCTGCCTCTTTTTGTCTTTCAAACACCAGCATTTATAAAAGATCATTCTTAACTCGACTTTCTTACTTATTTTATTGAATAAACTCTTTTCTAGATCTCCAGCTTTCCTGAAACTCTTCTGGCAATTGAAAACAAAACAAAACAAAACAAAACAAAACAAAACATGTTCATGATCAGATCCAATAATATCCTTTTGGTGTCCAAAGAATGTAATCTTTCTTAATTATTTGTAACTCTTCATAATCCACTTCATTTGTCACCCTCCTGCTTTATTCTCATTCAAAAAACCATTTTCCTCTAGTTCCCCTGTGCTGACATGATATTTTTCTTGTCTACTTTCTAAATAGTTTTCTCTTTGGATCTTCCTGCACACTCTACATGCTCCACATGCGAAATCAAAATGATTCACTTGGCTCCAACTACCACTATATGCCATGCTTCTGAAATCTAGGGTTCAGTCCAGCATCTCTCCTGAAATCCAGGTCTATATTTGTAAAGCTACATTTTTCCACCTAGATGCCACACTATGTCATTCAGAATCTTGGCAGGAAGCACAAGTAGCACAGACATGTGATTCTGAAGAGAAATTGATGATCTGTGGGTAAAATTACAGAAAGAAAGAAATGTTAAAACACCAAGGGACCAGCTAGAGCTGGAGGATGTTACCACAACTCCTGAGGAGGCAGAAAGAAATGAAGCACAGAACTTTAACCAGAGCTGGAGTCCTGAATGAGAAGCTGATAAACTAGGGAGAAAGGGAGACAGAAATTTATAAAGATAGTCAACATTGTTGTGAGTGACATAATAATTGCTATCTCTCCACATAAACAGACAAAGACCTAGCTTTATACTAAGGAAAATTAATCTGGGCCAATTACCCTTCTTTCTTTCAGATAAATTCGAACTGTGCATAGTAAGAAATATTACAATTTGAATTTATGTCAAGGCAATTTATCTGGCATTTTATATTTGGCTTTCCAAAGGTAATGGCAGATGAGCTATGATAATCATTTTTCTACAAAGTATGCCTGTTACCTTTAAATAGATAACATTGGGGCTCTCATCAAATTTTCTTAATCAAAAAGTATTTTCCTAAAGGAAGCTTCATATTGAATATATGAAAATAATCTTTAAAATTTTAAGTAAACAGAAACTTTATACAATATGAAAATATCTCTAAATATTATAGAATTGCTAAAATTTTCTGTTTCCAAATGAAAGGATAGTTTTAGTTTTTAATACTATAAAACAAATTAAAATATATTAAATCTTGCTTAGGGTCTTAAAGGTAGTTTTACTGTATGTGAGACAAAATATCTGGTATCTTCCCCTCTCATTACTTTCAGTCAATCTAGAGAATGTTGAAAATATTCTGCATCTGTATTGAATTTGAATATTAATGACAGTGATTTGTGCTTAATATAAATCAAGTCCATCTCTTTTTTGCACATAATATATATTGCAAACATTCTTAGCAAATGAACTTTTGTTATATACTTGCCATTGTTTAACACCCACAAAAATGGTTTTTTACTATTATTATTCTTCATACTACATCCGTATTTACAGAACCTTTCTTCATTTTTTTAGCATTTATGAATTTTTAAAAACATAGCATAGAATGCACTTACAGAATACTTGATTGCAAGGATAATTCTTCCTCAGAATTTACTACTCTTAGATAACAGAAAAGGAACCCTCATTTCTGTTTCTGCATTAAAAATAAATAAAAATGGGATCCTTGTTTCATAAAAAAATAAATGATAAAAAGTATGTTTTTATTCAAATTTATGCAAAATCATAACAGTGAGCAAAGAGATAATGGTTGTCCAAATAAATTGTTTTATACAGCTTTTTTTTCCCCCCTTCCTTTGGGTTTAACTCTGTTTGAGATTACTCAGCCTCAAAAATGTGGTAAAAGCACTTAAAATATCTTACTTGATAAAACAAATGCACAATTCTGCAGCCGCCTGCACAACGAGCATCATCATTACCTCTCTGCTTAGTTGGTGGATTTAGTTGGCATTGGCTCTACTTCCAGAGGCTGGGGGATTGCATGTTTCTCATTAAAATGGAACTATGAAAAATTAAAAGTCAAACATGAAACACAATTTATTTTCCTTATGTTACATTACAGTGTTTAGTCAGGAGAACTTTTACTCAAAGCACTATATGGTGTGTAATGCCCATGGATTAGCCAAATGGCGGCCCAGGGCACACAAGAAAAACGGTATTCATTTGAATTACATAGAATTTTTGAATTTCATGTGTTTTTACAGATGGAGAACCTAATCACAGCGAATTTAACTAACTTGTTCATGTTATCACACGGTTGTTTATTGGAACAACTGGAGTAGAAATCATGTCTTCTGGTTGCTCTGCTAAAATATAACTGAGAACACGTCATTTCCCATTTATTTCTCAAAATGCCAGTGTTTCCCGGACATGCATGTGGAATGATGTCAGAATTTCCAAATACACCATCAGATCTTTTTTTAGTGACAAAAGACAGTTAATTACAGTTTCTTACACTACTCAGCTGCTGAACATGTTTTCCTTTCTGAGAGTGAGACATTGGTGCAACTCATTCCCAAGTCTCGGAAGTCACTGATGGTAACACGATGAGGCACCTTCTGATTCATGTAGTATTCTATGGCTCACAAAAGGTTTTTGCCTGAGTTCAATCATTCTCAAAATCTCGAGAATCACCTTTTGTTATGTAAAATAAATGTAAATGTAACAGTTGTATGTTACTAAGTGGATTTTTGAAAAATAAGTTATAGGGATGCCTGAGTGACTCAGTCAGTTGAGCATCAGACTTCGGCTCAGGTCATGATCTTGTGGTCCATGAGTCTGAGCCCCATGTCAAGCTCTGTGCTGACAGCTCAGAGCCTAGAGCCTGCTTTGGATTCTGTGTGTCTCTCTCTCTCTCTCTGCACCTGCCCTGCTTGTGCTCTTTCTCCCTCTCTTAAAAATAAACAAACATTAAAATTTTTAAATAAAAAAATAAAAATAAATTATAAACAATTTTACCTAATTAATGAATGACAATGGTATGAATCTTCTTCAACTTTAAAAATTATAGCATATTGATATATTATTTATTCAATCTGTAGGGAACACCTTGTTTATTTACATATTTATAGATCCCCTATAATATGTCTGAATCTATCTGGAATTCACTACCAGTAATTTGAAAACCTCTGCCTAATTTATTCTGAACTTGCTGATTAGGGTGTTGTTATCTTCACTTTTTAAATTTTGTAATGGATGTATAATTAAGATGTAATTCAGTGCACAAAAAGTAAAAGTTCAAGTCAATAAATTTTAACAGTTATATAGGCTTCTGTAACCAACACCCAAAACAAGACATAGGGCATTACCATCAGCAGATAATTTCCTTACATCTCTAACTCCACCTCCCACCCTACCTCCTACCCAGTGATAACCATTTATCTGACTATTCACATTACACATTAGGATTGCCTGTTATAGAATTTCAAATAAATTGATAATACAGTAACACCCCTCCTTTTCCCCCATTTCCTTTTACTTAGCATACTGTTACTGAGATTTATCCATGTTGTCTCATGTATCAGTAGTATATACCTCTTTTGTTGTTTTTAATGTCTATTTATTTTTGACAGAGACAAACAGGAGGGGGGGCGTGGGGGAGGGGCAGAGAGAGAGGGAAGCATGGAATCCAAAGCAGGCTCCACGTTATGAGCTCAAACTCATGAACCATAACCATGAGCCAAAGTCGGACACTTAACTGACTGAGCCACCGAGCTGCCTTTTTACCTTTTTTGTTTCTGAGTAACGTTCTACATATATTCATGCCACAGTTTGTTAATTCATTTTCATTTGATAGACGTGCAGGTTGTTGACAGTTCTGAGCCTCCAGGTGCTCTGTGGAAATTCAAGTACAAGTCTGTTTATGGAATTACATTTTCATTTCTCTTAAGAAAATATGTAGAATTGGAAGGGTTTGGTTGTAGATCTGCTTTGCTTTATAAATGTTTATTTATAATAAACATATTCTGGAGTGGATATAATATTTTATACTTAGAGTAGTAATAGAAGAGCATTCTACTTACTCAAAATCTTGTCAGCATTTGAATATGCCTGCTGTTTTCATTTTACCCATTTCAGTAGATGAGAGATGGTATCTCATTTTACTTTTAGTTTGTATTTCCTCAGTGACTATTGATATTGAGCATCTTTTCATATATATACTTAACCATTTGTATATCTTTTTGTTCAAGTCTATAGCCTCTTGTTAATTTTGTTGCTTGTCTTTGTTATTGCTGAGTTGAGTTCAACTATGTCCTTGAAGAATTTTTCTGCAAGATCTGTCCATTTCTGATAGAGGGTTGTTGAAATTTCCAACTAGGACAGTGAATTCATTTGTTTTTCTTTGCAATTCTATTTGATTTTGCCTTACATGGTTTAGCTCTATTGTTAGGCTCACATATATCAAGAATTATTATGTTTTCTTGGAGAACCGACTCCTTTATCACTATGTGATGCCCTTCCTTATCCCTGATAATTTTACTTGCCTTCAAGCCTGTTTTGTCTGAAATTAGAGCTATTTCTGCTTTCTTTTTATTATGTTAGCATGGTATGTTTTTCTCATCCTTTTACTTGCAATTTATATGTTTATATTTAAAGTGGGTTTCTCACAGAGAATATGCAATTGGGTTTTGTTTTTTGATCCACTCTGAAAATATGTCTTTTAACTGGTGAAGACCATTGATGTTCAATGTGATTGTTATAGTTGAGTATCTACCATATTTGTTAATGTTTTCTATTTGTTGTCCTTTGTAATTAGTTTTGTCTTCTACTCTTTTTCTGACTCTTGTGGTTTCAATTAAGCATTTTATATTATTGTACTTTCTCCCCTTTCTTAGCATATCAGATATATTTCTTTTCTTTTCTTTTTTCTTTTTCTTGTTCTTTTTTTGTTTTTAGTGTATGCCCTAGAATTTACAACATATATTTATAGCTAATCAAAGTTTTTTTTCAAAATACACTATAGAACTTCCTGGGTAGTGTGAGTGCCATACAGATTTGGTTATTTGTTTTGTTTTGCCTTTATCCTAGTTGGTCTTCTCTGATCTTTCTGGATCTGTGGTCTAATATTAATTTGGGGGACACTCTCCGTCATCGTTATATCAAAGCTTTTTTCTGCTCTTTGCTCTCCCTCTGGTATTTCCATTGTGCATATGTTACAGTTTCTTCAGTTATCTCAAAGTCCTTCGATATGATGTTGTTGTTTTCAGTCTTTGTAGTCTCTGCTTTTCAATTTTGGGGAATTCTATTGATATCTCCTCGATCTCAGAGATTCTTTCCTTAGTTGTGTCCAGTCTACTAGTAAATCCATCCAGGTCATTCTTCATTTCTGTTATAGTGTTTTTGATCTCTAGAATTTCTTTTGGTTCTTCCTTGGGATTCCATCTCTCTGCTCATACTGCCCCTCTGATCTTGCATACTGTCTACTTTATCCATTAGACCCCCCCTTGCATATTAATCATGGTTGTTTTAAATCCCTGGTCAGATATTTCCAACATTCATGCCATGTCTGCTTCTGATGCTTGCTCTGTCCTTTCAAATTGTGTTTTTTCTTAATTGTCTGATACTTGCACATGAGACACTGAGTAAAAGGAGTTGTTCTAAGTATGCCTTTAGTCATGTGGTAGTAAGGGAGAGGGTGGGGAATATTCTATTGTCCTGCACTTAGATCTCAGTCTTTAAGTGAGCTTGTGTCCCTGGACTATAAACTTGACAAGTATTTTTCAGGTTTCCTGCCCTCCCATAGGTAGGACAGAATAACTAGATGGCTAGGATTGGTTGTTTTCCTTCACCCAGGTCAGTTAGACTCTCATAATATTCCAGCTGGTTAGGCTCTTGTTAACTAGTTTCTTCTGAAGGCAGGCCCAGTTAAAAATTATTATTAAATTGTAAAAGTTATTTTTATATTCTGAATAAAAGTCCTTTTCTGAAATATGGACTGCAAAAATTTTTCCTAACATTTGAGGTGACTTCATTTTCAAGTCAGTGTCTTTTGATGAGTATACATTTTCAATTTTAATATAGTAACATTAAAAATTTTGAATTAATTAACTGCTTTAGGGTCATGAGTGTATTCTTTTTTATTTTCTTATTGAAGTTTTATTTTTTTTAAGTTCATTTATTTTGAGAGAGAAAGAGAGCAAGAGAATATGCAGGTGCCTGTGAGGGAAGGGCAGAGAGGGAGACAGAATCCCAAGCAGGCCCCGCCCTACCAGCACAGAGCCCCTTGTGGGACTTGAACTCACCAACCATCAGATCATGCTGAGCCCAAGGTGGATGCTTAACCAAATGAACTAGTTTTATTGATCGAGCTTTTGAATTTAAGTCTATAATTTAGCTTGATTTGAACATTTGTGTAAGGAGCAAGGTAGGTTAATGAAGTAAGATTTACTTTTTCTGCATAGATATCTGGTGTTACCACATCAAAACTTTTTCCTTCATTACCTAGGAAGAAAATCACATTGCCACTTAAGTGTGAGTCTGTTTCTGGCTTTCTATATTGCTCCAGTGATCTGTTTGTCTCTTGTTACACCAATACAACACGATATTGATTACTTTAGCTTAATAAGGTGTCTGGAAATAAGACAGTACAAATCACCCATCTTCGTTCTTTGTAAGATTGTACTTGTAATTTTACATAATTTGCATTCCATGCAGATTTTAATATCAGCTTGGCAACCTAACAAAGCCTGATGAAATACTGATAAAGATTGCTTTGAGTATTTTGATCAATTTGGGGAGATATATTAACAATACTCTCCTAATCCATGAATATATCTTTACACTTAAGTCTTTTTATATTTAAAAGACTATTTTATAGTTTAGAATATAGAGTCATTGTACATCTTTGTTAGATTCATTCCTCTTATTATATAAATACACTTAAATTTGTATTTGCCATTTGTTCATTATAGAAAGGCCATTAACTTTTACATCAGCTTGTATATATGCAAATTTGTTAAGTTTATTTTTTTGGGGGGCTTTCTTCTTGTAGGTTCTATAGGATTTTCTATGTGTACAATCATGACATTTATTTAAAACTTATTTATTTATTCATTTATTTTTTTAATGTTTTAATTTATTTTTGAGAGAGAGGAGAGAGAGAGAGAGAGAGAGAGAGCGCGCGAGAGAGAGCATGTGAACAGGGGAGGGGCACGGAGACAGGGAGACATAAGATCCAAAGTGATCTCTGTGCTGACAGCAGAGAGCCCAATGCAGGGCTCAAATTCACAAACTGTGAGATCAGACCTGAGTCGAAGTTGGATGCTTAACCGACAGAGCTACCCAGGCACCTCATTCATGTCATTCATTTAAAAAATATAGCATAATTCTTGCTTTATGATCTCAATGTGTTTTATTTCTTTTTCTAACTTCATTGTACTAATTTGGTCTCCCACTACAATGTTGAATAGAAATGATAAAAGCTGACATTCATGCCTTGTTCACAATTCTAAGGGAAAAGAATTTAATATTCTATCATTAGTTATAATGTTATCTATAGGTTTATCATAGATATTTTTTTATTAGAGGAAGAAAATTCCATTCTACTTGAAGTATTCTAGGAGATTTTATCATAAAAGAATTTAAATTTTGTCATTTTTTCATCATCTGATATGTTTTTCTTCTTTATTTTGTGAATTGACAACTTATTTTCATTTTCAAATGTAACACCAATCTTATATTCTGAGGTGAGCCTCACTTATTAGGATGTATTATTTTTATGCCTTGCTAATATTTTATTAAATACATTCCCATTCGTGTTTATTAGATATAATGAACCATGTTATTCTGTTCTTACAATGTTGTTGTCAGGTTTTGGTATCATGATTATAATGGCCTCATAAAAATAGTTGGGAAGGTTAGCCTCCTCCTTCACATTCTCAAAGAGTTTATAAAGATCTGGTATATTTTCCTCTTTAAATATTCTAAATAATGCACTCCATCTGGATCTGGAGTTTTCTTCATGGGAGTACTTAGAATCGCAAATTAAATATCTTATTAGATATGTGGATATTTAGTTTTTTTACTTTATCTTGTATCAATTTTGCTAAGCTGATTTTTAAAGGAATTTTTCGAAGGGCCTCTGGGTGGCTCAGTTGATGGGCATCTGACTTTGGCTCAGGTCATGATCTTGTGATTTGTGAGTTAGAGCCCTGCATTGGGTTCTGGGCTGATACCTCAGAGCCTTGAGCCTACTTTGGATTCTGTGTCTCCCTCTCTCTTTCTACCCCTCTCCTACTCATGCTCATCACTCTTGTTCCCTCTCAAAAATAAACATTAAAAAATGAATTTTTCCATTTCATATAATTTGCCAAATTTATTCACACAAAGTTGCTCATAATATCTCCTTACCTTTTTGAAATTTTTGTATAATGTGTACTGATTTGTCTTTTTCCATTACTGATGTTAGTAATTTGTGTCTCCTCTCTTTTTTAATCTTTCTGAAAACCTTGCTAAATGTTGATTAAAGTACTTCTTTAAAAACAGGTTTTGGTTTTATTCATTTTCTCTGTTATTGCTCTTTTGTATTTCTTGGATTACTGCTCTCATGTTCAGTTTTAGCTCTATTCCTCTTTTAGTACAGGTTCAATTTATTCTTATTTTTCTATGTCCTTGATGTAAAACTTAGGTAATGTATTTTAAATATTATTATTTTTAAATAGTTTATTGTCAAATTGGTTTCCATATAAGACCCAGTGCTCTTCCCCACAAGTACCCTCCTCCATCACCACCACCTCTTTTCCCCCCTCCCCCTGCCCCTCCAACCCTCGGTTCATTTTCAGTATTCAATAGTCTCTCAGGTTTTGCATCCCTCTCTCTCCCCAACTCTCTTTCCCTCTTCCCCTCCCCCTGGTCCTCCATTAGGTTTCTCCTGTTCTCCTGTTAGACCTATGAGTGCAAACATATGGTATCTGTCCTTCTCCACCTGACTTATTTTGCTTAGCATGACATCCTCAAGGTCCATCCACCTTGCTACAAATGGCCATATTTCATTCTTTCTCATTGCCATGTTAATACTCCATTGTATATATATATACCGCATCTCCTTGATCCATTCATCAGGTGATGGACATTTAGGCTCGTTCCATGATTTGGCTATTGTTGACATTGCTGCTATGAACATTGGGGTACATTTGCTCCTATGCATCAGTATTTCTGTATCCCTTGGGTAAATCCCCAGTAGTGCTATTGCTGGGTCATAAGGGTGTTCTACTGATAGGTTTTTGAGGAGCCTCCACACTGTTTTTCAGAGCGGCTGCACCAGGTTACATTCCCACCAACAGTGTAGGAGGGTGCCCATCTCTCCACATCCTCGCCAGCATCTATAGACTCTTGATTTGTTCATTTTAACTCTGACTGGCATGAGGTGGTATCTCAGTGTGGTTTTGATTTGTGTTTCCCTGATGATGAGTGATGTTGAGCATCTTTCATGTGCTTGTAGGCCATCTGGATGTCCTCTTTGGAGAAGTGTCTGTTTATGTCTTCTGCCCATTTCTTCACTGGATTATTTGTTTTTTGGGTGTGGAGTTTGGTGAGTTTCTTGTAGATTTTGGATACTAGCCCTTTATCTGATATGTCATTTACAACTATCTTTTCTCATTCTGTCAGTTGCCTATTGCAACTCATTCTGCAGTTCCCTTGCAGAAGCTTTTTATCTTGACGAGGTCCCAATAGTTCATTTTTGCTTTCATTTCCCTTGCCTTTGGGGATGTGTTGAGTAGGAAATTGGTGTGGTTGAGGTCAAGGAAGTTGTTTCCTACTTTCTCCTTGAGGGTTTTGATGGTTTCCTGTCTCACATTCAGGTCCCTCAGCCATTTTGAATTTATTTTTGTGTATGGTGTAAGAAAGTGGTCTAGTTTCATTCTTCTGCATGTTGCTGTCCAGTTCTTCCAGCACCATCTGCTAAAAAGGCAGTCTTTTTTCCATTGGATACTCTTTCCTGCTTTGTCAAAAATTAATTGGCCGTACATTTGTGGGCCCAGTTCTGGGTTCTCTATTCTATTTCATTGGTCTATGTGTCTGTTTTTGTGCCAATATCATACTGTCTTGATGATGACAGCTTTGTAGTAGAGGCTAAAGTCTGGGATTGTGATCCCTCCCATTTTGGTTTTCTTCTTCAATATAACTTTGGCTATTCAGGGTCTTTTGTAGTTCCATACAAATTTGAGGATAGCTTGTTCTACCTTTGAGAAGAACACTGGTGCAATTTTGATGGGGATTGCATTGAATGTGTAGATTGTAGAATGTGTAGTAATGACATTTTCACAATGTTTATTCTTCTGATCCATGAGCATGGAATGTTTTTCCATTTCTTGGTGTCTTCTTCAATTTCTTCCATAAGTTTTCTGTAGTTTTCATCATATAGGTCTTTTACATTCTTGATTAGGTTTATTCCTAGGTATTTTATGATTTTTTGTGCAATTGTGAATGGGATCAGTTTCTTGATTTCTCTTTCCACTGCTTCATTATTGGTATATAGGAATGCAACCAGTTTCTGTACATTGATTTTGTACCTGCAACTTTACTGAATTCATTGATCAGTTCTAGAAGGCTTCTGGTGGAGTCAACTGGGTTTTCCATGTAGAGTATCATGTCATCTGCGAAAAGTGAAAGTTTGACTTCTTCTTTGCCGATTCTGATGCCTTTTATTTCCTTTTGTTGTCTGATTGCTGAGGCTAGGACTTCCAGCACTATGTTAAACAACAGTGGTGAGAGTGAACACCCCTGTCATGTTCCTGATCTCAGGGGAAATGCTCTCAGTTTTTCCCCATTGAGGATGATATTGGCTGTGGGCTTTTCATAAACTGCTATTATAATGTTTAAATAAGTTCCTTCTACTCTGACTTTCTCAAAGTGTTTTTATTAAGAAAGGGTGCTGTATTTTGTCAAATGCTTTTTCTGCATCTATCGACAGGATCATATGGTTTTTATCTTTTCTTTTGTTAATGCGATGTATCACATTGATGGATTTGCGAATATTGAACCAGCCCTGTAACCCAGGGATGAATCCCACTTGATCATGATGGATAATTTTTTTCTATATGCTGTTGAATTCGATTTGCCAGTATCTTTTTGAGTATTTTTGCATCTGTATTCATTAAGGATATTGGTCTGTAGTTTTCTTTTTTACTGGGTCTCTGTCTGGTATGGGTGTCAAGGTGATGCTGGCTTCGTAGAATGAATTTGGAAGTTTTCCTCCTATTTCTATTTTTTGGAATAGTTTGAGAAGAGATCACTAAATTTCATTACATTCCACAAGTTTTGATATATTGTGCTTTCATTACCTGTCATTCCAAATCAAATTTTATTTTCCCTCTGATTTCTACTTTGACCAACAGGTTATCTATGATATGTTCACTTATTTCTAGATATGTTCTAAATTTTTGGCTATCTTATTAATTTCTAATTTAAAATGATAATTCAGACAAAATATTCTCAACTAATTTGAGCTGATAATATTTGTTTAGACTTGTGGTCCAAACTATGTTCGCATGTAAGAGTATTTTTTTTCCCATAGTTGTTTTATGTAATATTTTATTAATGTAAATACGTTCAAATAAGTTGACAAAGCTAATCAAATCTTCTATATCCTTAGAATTTTGTTCTGTAATATCCTTTAGTTCTATCAACTGGTAAGACAGTGGTATAAAAATCTCCAACAGTGGTTATACTGGGGTCTAACACTTTCTGTTTCTCATGTTTTGACGTTCTGTTATCAGATGTGTGCACTTTTAGGATTAACTTTTATAAATGGATTTTTTTCAGTCACAACTTAGTATTTGTTTTAATAAGAAGAAAATCTGTGGCCAGTGAGGTCTACAGAGTGATAAAGAGTAACAGGTATCTTTAAGTCATATCTAAAATTTACAACTTGTCTTTCACCAAAAACATACAGAAAAAGTAGTAACCAAGGGTGACAATCACTATTCTCAGGAATTCTGGAAGGTATGTTCCTTGTTAAAGAGACATAAAGAAAAATTAGTCACCAAGAATCACACATTAGGAAACCCAAGACCCAAATTATACAATTCCTTTTAATGAAGTTATTGAAACAATGATTAGTCATTTTGGGTATTTCTCTATTGTCTTCCATTCTGTTGGCCTCTGCTACATCCAAATAAAACAATCAAGGAAATTTGTTTTATTGACATCACAAGGTTTCCTGGACTAATGTCTTAGTGGTTTTTGAAGCAGCATTTCACAGAAGAAGCAAATTTTTAAGAAAGTATATTTTGAGTGGTAGGGCCACTGGGACTTTATGGAGATCCATCAGGAGCAGAAGTGAAGCAAGATCTCACAAAATTACAACAAGCATCCAAATCAAGTCATACAAAGGATATATGTATTAAAACATCAGAATAAACTGAAATAATAGGGTGATGGCTACTGTTTCATTTTACTTCTATTTATTTATTTGTTTGTTTACTTGCTTGTTTATTCTTGGGAGTTTCATACAGGTCATTACCTGAATTGTCACTAATAAGAAGACAACTATTATTTTTACTTTAGAATCAAATATTTTTTCTTCTCCCTACCAAAAAAAAAAAAAGAAAGAAAGAAAGAAAGAAAAAGAACTCAGCTATTGAGCTTGATTTGTCCTTTTCTTGCTAAGGGAGAAGTTATGTATGCTTATTTTACATTTTCAAGTCCATCTGGAATCAAAAGTAAATGATATTTCATTAACTGCAGTTGTATTTGACTTATAGATACTAGAGGAACAGAAATATTCATAGTCTTCTTTTTTGTTATTGATAGAAAGAGTGTGTGAGCAGAGGGAAAGGAGAGAGAGTGAGAGAGAGAGAGAGAGAGCAAGAGAGAATCTTAAGCAGGCTCCTCTCCCAGCAAAGATTATGATGCAGGGCTCAGTATCATTTCCCTGGGATCATGACCTGAGCTACAACCAAAAGTTGGATGCTCAATGAACTGAACCACCCAGGAACCCCAAAATATCCATTGTCTTATTGTGACCTACTGTGTCTTTAACAGTTTAAAGAATGTTTGTAGAGAATTCTGGCAAAATTATCATGCTGAAGTGAATCTCTTTTGTAAAAAAAAATACTTCACTCTATTCCTTGCAAGACAATGCCTTTTTACAGGGGTGTATTTTTCTAAGTGTCAGTAAAGTTATTATTTTCAGAATAGATCAATATGTAGATTTGTGAATCCATCTCTTTTTGATAGCCTCCTACAATAAAAACTGTGTCTCTGTACATGTCCAAATCTCTTGCTTCTTCATGAAGCCAAATGTGTTAAAAAGAGTGTTTATAAATCTATATTTAGGGATCAGACCAAGAATAAGAAAAAAACATATTTTAAAACATTTTTATGATTAAATAACATATTTGTATCTATAAGAATGAGTATCTTTTAATCAAATATCTAATCTTCTCTGCAATAAAATATAAACCTAAATATAGATTTCTTACAAATATGAATTTATTTTGCTTTTGTCTTTTGTTGCATGTATAAAAATACCTAATTTACTAAGAAGAAATATCATGAGAAATTAGATTTCAGTTTAATTTCACAATTGAGCTCTCTTTATTCAAGTTAATTACTTATTTTGTTTGCTTCAGGATATTATAGATAACTCAAGATGATAGTTCTTGACTATATTAGTAACACCCACTTAATATCAGCACCTGTGAAGAAGTTAAGATATTTTCAGAAGAGTTTATAAAGTCTTTCCTTTTTAAGAACTGTTAATTTGTATCTTTGAATATTCTTTTTAGGACTGCTAATTGCCAGGATGTTTGAAAGACATTGCTACCTCATTTTAGAAGGAACTTAAAAATCAGCATTATTTCCTTAGGGAGTTATTAGTTTTTAAAGTATTAATTATTGGTGATCACTGTATTTCTAAATGTTATGGAATGCCTAGAGGAGATGTCTCACTAGAGATATTTACAAGAAGTTAAATGATAAAATATAATGCATAGATTTAAAAACTTTTGCCAATACTTAGGTGATTCTTTAATATGGTTCATTGTCATGAGATTATGGTAAGTTAGGTATATAATGAACTCAATATAAATAAGTAAAAACAGTGACGTACTTTTGCAAAATACAATTAAATTTGAAAAAACTATGTCGTTCATAACTGTAAAAAATTAGGCAATAATCAAGTAATACTACAAACTGATGTGAACTCCGTTTCAGTGTTATAAAATTTTTTCACTGTGCTAATAGTAACTCTTCTATAATTTGTCAACAATTCCTTTCCAGTTCATTTTCTTTTGGGTCAGATAAGTTCAACTTTATAATGCAGGTAGGATTCTTGATCACCCCCATTCCTTCTGGCGAATTTGGTTCAATCTCAAGGGCCAACTGTAAATTTTACCATTACATGATATATTTCTTAAATTCCCCAGCTCTTATGAACCCCAATTTTTTCCAGGTGCTACAGTATTAACAATTAAATATCTCCTTTACCATAAATTTTATGACATTCATTGTCAGATGAAAAAATGTAATACTTTATAACTCAGTTTGCACTCTGCTTGAAGACAAATATCCCCATCACTGAGTCTGGTAGTCTCTACATTTCCCAGTACAATGTTGCAACACCCCTAGTTTGTTGAGTAGCAACATTACTGTTATGGTAATTTAGGTAATATTTTCAATATAAGCAGTACAAGTATTATTCATTATATAAGTGAGGATTTGTATCCTTATGACTTCTGGATTCTGAAAAAGTATAGAATAAATCTTATCCCTCTTTTAAATAGCAAGCTTTCAATATGTAAAAATAACTATAGAGTCATTTCTAGGTTACTTTCTAAGAAATACATCTTTGTCTCTTTACATTCTCTCTTCTAATTTTTAGACCAGCATCCTACTCCAGATATATTTAGCTTTTTTCAATTTTCTTATAAGATATGCCCGGGAGAATTGAACATATATCCTATATGTGGCTGTCGAGAACTGTGAAGGGTGAGGTTTCATCCTCATTCCAAACTAACAAGTTAACCGGCCATAGTTTCATGGAAACTGACAGATGACATGAGATCCCTACATCAAAGACAATGGACTTTATTACTCACTGCATAGCAGACAGAATGAACTTTATGTTTTCATCAACCCACCTTGTTCTCAAAGTCAAATAAGGTTGACAGAGAGCAGCAAAGGGGGATGCCAACCAAGCAGTTGGTTTTTGTGATCTAAGGAGCACCAAACCTAGAAAGGTCCAATCTTTATACTGAGGTGCTTGCAACATTACTTGGAGGGAGATGTTATTCTTGTTACGCTGAACAGAGAAGATACTTGCTCTGTGCCCCAGAGAAAAACACTGTTTCTATCTAACATGCTTATGCAAACTATGTTTGCTATGTTTTCTATGCAAACATCCTTGAAAAGATAGTCCAGAACAAAAGTTGTTATTACTCCTTTATCAAGACATGTAGACATGTGTATTGTTTTTCAACAGTGGACACAGTAATTTAGAGCACAAGGAAATTGTGGATATCTTCTAAAATACAAATTAAGTGATGGTAATTCACAGACAAAAGATATGCTCCCACATTCTGGTACCACAGAGTACTCAAATCTGATTCTTTGTTAAGGCCTCTTGCCCTTCCATACACAGGGCAATGTTACTTATACAAATACAACAGTGTATTTACTAAGCTTCCATTGCCAAAACAGAAATTCAATAGTGAAATTGTATACAGACCCAATAGGATGATTTCCTTCCAGATTATGCATTTGTACAGCCACGTTACACAGACTGTTTTCCAAGAATTCCTTTCTTAGCTAGGGTAGAGGTGGATAGCGATTGTATTGTGGCATATATCAAATCGGTCAAGAGATCACCAAAAATCTAATTAACTCTGTAGAAATGATTAAAATGTTGTGTGATACCTGACTAGGAAGACTCTATGATACTATAGTAGGACATTTGATTCATTGTGTGAGAAGATTATTATTCTTCAAAATTTTTACAGTGATTGCAGATGATGATGATGATGATTTTGCATTATTGTAACACCTTGAGAGTGCTGGCAGGACAAAAAATATTTTAGAACTTAATAACAATGAATTATATGTATAATCATTTTCCATTTAAGCTCTTAAATCAACACATAGGTTAATAGAAGTCTCCCAGAATGGAAAACACATACCTCTATAGTGTTAAACAGCCTGTTCAAAAACGGAGCTATTTCTAGTTCGGAATATTTAAAGCAATGTGTTAGGACTCAAAAATGCTCACAATATGCTTAGGCCTTGATTGCTTTGTCAAATGTCTCCAATCTTGTGAAAATATTCCCTGATATTTAATTAACTGAAACCTTCTTCTCTTCAGATGTAACCTCAATTGTAATTAGAAATGCATGTGTCAACATTTCTAATTAGTGGTGGTAATTAATATTTATTGAGGGTGCACAGGGAAGGTGGTGATGTTCTAGACCCTTGAGTAGCTTGAGCAGAGTTTCAGAGAAAAAATATTATGGCTGTGTATACATGGTAAAGTACACTCATAGGGTTTGGAAATGAAAGGATGAGGAGTCAGTTTAGTGATTGTCATGTCACTCCAATATGTCATAACTGACAGTAGAGAAGCAGGCCAGGATAAAAATGATCTTAGCTGCCTAATTTCAACTCTTTCCCCCACTGTAAATCTGTACTTACTTTACAGTTTGATTATGTAAGGCTGGAACTAATTAAGATTTATAACAAACTCATTGAGGCAGCTGTTTGTAAAGGAAAATTATAATTTTAGAAAAGCAACAAATGAAAAAAATATTTGCTTAAAAAATCAATAACTACAGAAATAGAAAATGCAGGATTTAGTAAGCTATAATGGCAAAGTATAGGTTCAATATGGTATGTTTATGCTGAGTTTTAATTTCTATTATCATTATCTGACATTCACCCTGGATTGTTTATGACATTAAGTACTTTGAGATTTCTTGCTTGAAGAAGTTCTCTGATACTGTAAAGTTTTATTAAAAATTTGAATGGAAGACAAAACAAAATAGAGCCATGAACAATAATTAATATAAACCACAGACTTGATAGTCAAAACAAAATTAGATTATAATATAGCACTAAATCCAACAAGACAAATCAGATGGACTGAGGTACAGTGTTATATTTAAATCTAAAGATTAGAATACAATATTGCATATCAAAACAAGTTTGTTTAATTATTTAAGTATATATTTTAAAAGTTTAAAAATACTAAAAGTATAAGGTAACTGTTTTGTATAATTTATAAACAGAAAGAATAGGTATATAAAGGGTAATTTTAATATGGCACCAATATCAGTAGAACTAAGAAAAAAGGACAATCTTGATGATCTTAACACAAAAAGGTATGCAAAGTATATGCAAGACTATGGGTTATCCTTGGTCAATACAAAATGCTATTGTTTATTTAAAAATTAATAACACTGAAATAGGGAAAAAAGTGAACAAAGTCACTTACATGTAACTCAAAAATGAAAAAGGTGAATGGACAACAGGCATATAAAAATGCACTGTCAGTCATATACAATTGAAAAAATACAAAATTCAAATTAAAATAATGTTTTTAACCTATTAGATTAGTGAAGGTTAAAATGTTTGAAATATTGTTCTCAGGTGTCCAAAATCTGACATGCTCATGTGTTATTGCTGGGAGCATGAAAATTGGCGCTGTCTTTCTGGATGGATGTTCACCCTATGTATCAATTTCATCTCTATGGATTTGTCTGAAGAGATCATAAGCTAGAGATGTATTGACAAAGACTGTAGTAGTTAGTGTTTTTAGTAGAAAAACACTAAAAACAGTCAAAGTGCTAGTTGATAGCAAATTTAATAATTGTGAAGTGTCCATTCATTGAATAATATGCAACCATATTAAGTGTTGAGAAAACAGTGCATCGGTACGAAAATGACATCAACCCTATATTGTCTAAAAAACATGTTACAGAAGAATAAGATCGAAGCAGTGTTTTTCAAAGTGTGTTAACAGAATATTAGTTCCACAGAAAGAGCTACGTGATCTGTATAATCAAATTGCCTGGGAATTGACGCATATTTTATTCATTTTTATATGAGATTTTTAAGGCACATGAGTGTATTGTAGGTTCTGAAAAACCTGTCCACAAAATAACTTTGTTTAGTCCAAATTACTTGCTAAATTATTTTTTTTTTTTTTGCATAATTCCTTGGAACCTCTCCAGTCTCGTACTGTGTTTCATTTCAGAAATGTTGTGCTTGCATACGAATAAAAATTTGCCAAGAAAGATACCAAATTAGCAATGGCCATCCTGGAGAATGGGAGATTTAGAAATTTTAATATCTTATGTTGTACATTTTGCACATTATATCACACTTGATTTGTTTTAATTTGAGTAGTCAGAAAAATAAAAGTTTTATGGAAAATGAGAGAGAAAAAGCAAGCACAAGAGCAGACTTCTAGTTTAAATAACACCTTTCTCACAGATTTTTAGACATCTCACCTAAATGGCTAGTAGATTTTTGAAAAAATTACCAATTCACAGAACAGGTGAAACTATATCTTACATACAAATTATAAGCAGAACCTTTGGGGAATTTACCTTAACTATCAAGTCAGTGGCCCTGAATTGACAAAATGTATCTTTCACTTTCTAAAATGTCAATTTCCAGGGGTATCTGGGTGGCTCAGTCTCTTAAACATCTGACTTCAGCTCAGGTCATGATCTCATGGCTCCTGAGTTCAAGCCCTGCATCAGGCTCTAGAGCCTGCTTTAGATTCTGTGTCTGTCTTCCTCTCCTGCCCCTCACCCACTCACACTCTGTCTCTCTCCTTCAAAAATAAATAAATATTTTTAAAAAATGTCAGTTTCCAAAATGCATACGTTTTGTTTCTTTCCCCTCACATACTTTTGCTCCCTCAGTCCCAGCATCAACAGCAGACCAAACTCTGCCATTTTCCACAGCCTGCTTACTAGCAGCCAGAGCACTCAAACTGCATCCATCTTGCCTGGGAAATGATGCATGTTTCCTGGAAACAAAGGTGGGGAATGAATTTCTCCACGGGTGCTTGCATCTTGTCTAAGATGTTGTTTCTACAAGTAAAATGTGGAGGTTCAAAGGGAGACCAGGACAGTGTGTAAATTAAAGATTATCATGAATGCCATTAGTCCAGGGAATCCAAGAACCAGACAGTGGGGACAGTAGAAAAGACCAGCTCCCTTTTTAGAGGCACAAAAGAAACTGCAAACTGAGCTGATTGCTATAGCAATCTCCCATGACTCATTTCTCCCACTTGTATTTAACCTACAGAGAGAGAGCCTGAATGCAGTAAAAGATTAGCAACACCCTTTTAATTAACCAAACATGGGGCCATGAATGGGAAAACAAACATGGTGCCTTTGAAAGGGGAAAAAAATAACTTTATCCTTGTATTCTCCTATTTACTCCTTAGGATGGTATAGGAACTGGAAGAAAATTTGACAAATATTTGGTGTCATGACTTTCTTAAGTCAACCATAGTGAGGGACTTGAATGTGGGAAACATGTCAAAATGTCTGTCCCAACTACAGGAAGATAAATTAAAATGGATGAAAATGAAGCTGGTGTAAGATGATGGAGAATTTCTAGAAAGTTGAATATGCAAGAATCAGGGACAGTGCTGGATATGTGGTAAAGGGTACACCTAATCCTGCATAAATTCATTAAACATATATGTCTTGACTCTAATACATGCAAGGCCCTGTTCATTGCTGAGGACACTAGGGTCAACGAGATGAAATCTGTCTACATCTATGATATTGAGAATATGAAGATATTCTAAAACCACAGAGGTAAAAACTCAGAGGTATCTAGATATCCAGAGTATATCATGTTTGCACTCTCTTATCATTATGTTTCATAAGGTCTAACCAATGCAGTATGATATGGAATAGAAATAAGGGGCATAACAATTGAAAGGAATTTGTGAAATAGTATCATTTATAAATACATAATGTATTTTATCCTTAGGATAAAGTGAATCAACTTAAAAACAATAATTAATAAGGACACAAATTAAAGTGGCTAGTTAATAAATATACACTACCTTAGTTATCTTACAAACCAGAAATAACTTGTAGTAATTTTTTGGGTAAAAAAATTATGGTCACAATGATAGTATCAGTACTTCTTATAATTTCAGTCCTTTGATGTATTAGTTTTTATCAGAAATATTGACCAAGAGTTAAATGTTTGAATTAATAAATGCACAAAAAGCATTGGTGAACCACAAATTTCATTTTTTAAAGGTTTCTTTATGTTGAGGGTGCCTGGGTGGCTCAGTCAGATAAGTGCCTGACTCCTACTCAGGTCATGACTTTGCGGTCTGTGAGTTCAAGCCCTGCTTTGGGCTCTGTGCTGACAGCTCAGAGCCTGGAGCCTGCTTTAGATTCTGTATCTCTCCCTCTCTCTGCCCCTCCCCTACTTGCACTCTGTTTCTCAAAAATAAATAAACATTAAAAAAATTTTTAAAAATGTCTTTGAGAGAGAAAGAAAGAGAGAGAGAGAGAGAGAAAGAGAGAGAGAGAGAGAGAATGCACAGCAGGGGAGAGGCAGAGAGAGAAACAGAGAAAGAGGATCCTAAGCAGGCTCTGTTCAGATAGCAGAGAGCCTGAGTTTGGGCTCGAACTCATGAACTATGAGATCAGGATCTGAGCTGAAATCAAGAGCTGACACTTAACTGACTGAGCCAGCCAGCCAGATGCTCCCACAAGTACCCATTTTTCAAAGACATTTAACAACACCTTATCACAACATTAAGGAAAAACCAGGAATCTATTTTTGTTCTGTCATATGAGTTTTATACCAATATATAAAATTTATGTTCATAAAAAATATAAACTTTACGGTGTTGGGAGATGAGGTTATAAGCCATTTTTAGATATTCCTTAACATTAATCATATTCTACTTTGGAATAAAATATATTATTTTAAAAGGTAAGGCATAGAACTCTAAGGATGGGAGAAATGGGGCTTGGGGGCAAACTGCACACAGTAGCCAACAGTCACTTGTGGGTTTTTGACAACTAACATCATGTTAGAACATATTAATAGGGAAACAATTGTGGTAATCATAAAAGGTCATAACTGCACTAACTTTGCTCTGGTTTTCATGTTGTGCAGTACAACAGTCCGCATATCAAAGGATAAGAGTCATTTTGACACGAGAATGAATGTTCACTAAAGGCATAGATGGATGATAAGTGTATGGAAACATTGTTCTTGAAGGAATAACTAAATAGACTCTATATAAATACTTTACCAGAAAGAGAGAGAGAGAGAGAGAGAGAGAGAGAGAGAGAGAGAGAGGAGAGAAGTTTCATTATACATCAAAGTAATAGTTGGTAAAATTTAGAGTATTAAAAAAAATCAGGAAAAGGGAATTAATTTAAATTTAATTTAGTCTGTATTTTCTGTTTTGATATTAACCTTTATTTTGCCTTGACTTGCTTATATTTTCCTCCAGACCTACCTAAAATGATGATTCAGAGAATACCAAATTTAAAACCAAGTTTTGAAGCCATAAAATTAGAACTACAGAGATATCAACAATCTACATTCTACCACAATTTGTAAGACATAAGAAAAACTGGAGTAGAAAACTATCCTATTCTTGATCTGTAACACTGATGTATCTGTATGTAATTAGTTTATTATATGCTAAATAATTCCAGACTTAGGCATAAATCCCTTCAAGTTTAATTCAGCTGTATGGGTATCCTTAAACAAATCAAAATCTCCTATCTAAATGTCATACTAAGAAGCAATATCAAATCCAGGTTATTTGTGTTAGGACAGGACGGTATTATGTGGTTTTAGCTTAATAACACATACACCCCTATGTATACATTCAACTCCCTATCCCTATTTCCACTTCTTTCTTATTTTCTTAATATCTGTTCTTTTTCTTGTATGGCGTTAGAGGTAGATTGAACTCTTTTAAGAACTATGCATTAAAAGCTAATCAACCTAAGGTGTTCTCCAATCTATAGCCATGAGGGGATTAAATTTGTTAAAAAATTTTAGGCCTTTTACATAAAATATATAACTTGCTTAGTGGACCACTCAATACAAAATGACCTTCTGAACCTATAAAGAATGCATAAATTAGAAACATATAAATTCCTTCTCAATTAAAAAAAACCCCAAAAACTATAGTCTGGAACAAAAAGACAATAAACTTACCAATTACTTAAAATCCATATGTGCAAATTGAATTATTTATGAAATACAGCATTACATGTGATTCCTCTTTATTAATCCTACATTTTAGGAAGATCTTTATAAACTCTATTAAAGCTAGAATGATGTTCTCAAAGTTAAAATTATTAATAGTTTTGATTAATAAAAAGAAATATTCCTTATTAAGAAAACCAAGGAACAACCAATTTTAGCTATATTTGTCCTTGGATTTACAGAAATAGTCCAAGATAATTCACCCCATGGGGTCGGTGACGTTAATGTGATAGAACATATTCATTAAATGCTGGTTTACCTTAAGTATTTCAACTGATTTGCCTTTCATAATTTTTCATACATATTCTATATTAAACTAAAGTAAAATAAGAATTAGAATTTGAATTTAATACATATATCAAGCAAGAGTAGTAAATAGAGGTTGGGAGCAGAAACAGGTATGAAGAGGATGCACAGGAGGTATGAATGCCCGAATGGCAACAGCTCAGCCAAGAGTTCAACATCAAAATGCCTTATAGGAGCACCTAGATAGGCTCAGTCCGTTAAGTGTCTGGCTTTACTCAGGTCATGATCTCATGGTTGAGTTCAAGCCCTGCATAGGGCCCTGTGCTGACAGCTCAGAGCCTGAAGCCTGCTTCAGAATTTGCCTCTCCCTCTTTCTCTGCCCCTCTTCCATTCATATTCTCTTTCTCTCTGTCTCTGTCTCTCGCTCTCTCAAAAATAAATAAACATTAAAAAAATTTTTTAATTAAAAATATCTTGTAATTTGGATATTGGTGAACTTCTACCATTCTCTTTCTTTCATTTTATTTTTTGCCTTTGTATAGTTTGGTCTGCATTTTCAACAAAACATTGTGATAGATCCCTTTTTCTTTGAGTTGATCTTCATTGTTTCTATAAAGATACAGTAAACCCTTGTTATGTTAGTAGAAAAAGGAATTCAACAGGACCATTGTTAAATCTAAAACAAATGGTTTTGTAAACTTAGTATATACGTGGATTTCTTAGGTGAAACTGTATTAAATTTGTGAAGAACATAAATAAAAGTTAACAAATTATTTTAGCTTAGGTATACATATCATTGGTGAATTAGAACTAATGTATGGAATCTTTCAGTCAACTATACACAGGCTGCAATGACTGGCTGCTTTGGCAGAAAAGGGGTGACATGAGATATACATTTTTTGCAAAGTAATAATTTCATTAAAAAGAATATAAATAAAAAATTTAAATTCCTATTTTCCTACCATTGCTGTTCTTATAATGCAGTTAGAAAATCACACTGTACCATCACTGCTTCCCATAATGCAGTTAGAAATAACTATGCCTCAGACCAAACCAGTCTTACATTGTTTGCCATCTTCTACAACCTTGCTACTCAAAACACTGTCTCTAGGTGAGCAACTTAAAAATGCAGAAGCCCAGGCCCCAGTGATCCAAATTTTAACAGGATCCACAAGTGATGCATATGCACATTAAATTGAGAAGAACTCAGTTTGCAAAGTATTCAGGAACACACCTGAAATTCAATTTTTACAGCAAGTCTGAAACACCTAAAATGTCACTTTTTTATATTACATTCAAAATGTTTTTCCTCTTAACTAAACTAATATTTCTCATGTAGTAGGGAAAAACATAATTGTGAAGACATCTACCCTTTACATTTCAGTGCCCAAAAATGAAGGTCCCCGCCAGCGGTTCTTTCCTTTCCCTTCCTAGAGTTGGCTCTGTTCTGCTCTGTCAGGGCTGTTTACACATGCCTACGGACTCTTTAGTCTGAATGTCTGAGCTTCAGGCACCCACTCCTGCAAACAACCACCCAATGACCACCATCAAATGGATGATGTGTGCTCCAGTGGCAAGTGTCAGACCTTGAGGATAGCCTGGGGTGCTCTTTCTAGACTCAGAGTATGGTTCAGACAGGTGTGAGGTCTCCAGGAACATGGTCTTGGCTCCAGAGACTGGAGCAAAGCACAGTTAAAGAAGACCAGGCAAGGACTTGGAAAATACGGGAACTTAGAAAAAAACCTCTTAAATTTAAGTTTGTTTCTGTCTGTTTCATTTTCCACAAACACCCTGGTTTATAATGTATTTCACCTATCATCAGAAACCCCTCATTCCTTACCAAACGATGCATGAATACACTTCTAATCTTAAGTTTGTAGTTAAACACTGAAATGTAAGAATCAGGGATGAGATCAGTAGGGGAAATAAATCATGTTTCATAAAAGAACAATAATAGGATGCCAGAAACCTCTTCTCTCTCAAATAGGCTATTTTAATTCTGAGCTCAACATTCATCATTTCTTTCCTAAACCTTTAGGAAAAAAGCATACACATCTAGATCTGAATATTAACATTCAGTAAATATTTAAATTAGTACTGAAGAGAAGGTATTCTGCAAGCCCCATAGATTGTGCTCACTCATTCATAACTTCTTTCAGCTCTTTGCTTTGTGTCTTATGTCTAAACACTGATTTCTATAACTCTTAATATATTTACAACAAATGAAAAAAACCTGGTTAAATAATTTTCTTTTTCTACAGAACTGAAATTAATTTCAGTTTGCCATGAGGAATGCAGAAGTGTTGTGGACTTTTTCGAAAAAGCGTGCAAAGCATAATGCTAATCAAAACTTTAACTGAATCAAAACACAAGACAGCTATTTTTATAATGTATTCAATCCCTAATTGAAATTCAACATCATTAAAAAAATTAAAAATTTTAGATTCCATAATTGCTTAAATAACCTTTTGTGCATTATATGTTCAATATTTGCCTGCATTAAAAAACATTTAACTGCTTCGTATTAAATCTCTTAGACACACTCTCGGTAAATAGCCTTGTAAACCCAAGAAGACAGCGTCGCAAATACTGTGCCAGAGGGGAAAAACATTTTTTAAAAAATCACATTTTTTTGTAGGCGTCATCATCTACCCACTTCAAAAAGTCAAACTTTGTTTGATGTTTTAAATTCTTCCTACCTGTCCCCTTCAAGAACTGGGTTCTTGTTACAATCCTCCCATATCTTCAAAACCTTTAATCTAAGGAATATTTGCCATTGAATCACTTTAACTGTGCCCTTTCTGCCTTCTGATTTATGCCCTAAATGAATGCACCATGCTGTCTTTGGAACTAGGTCATGGCCTTGAGTCCTCAAGAATCAACTTGATGACTGACAGTAGTTCCTTGCAAGTGTTTTAGCCATATTGACATAGGATGGTAAGAGGCTCCTTTCACAGTGTTATGTTACACATTCATTCTGAGTATGTTATTTTTAATAACCTATCTTTAGAATGCTTCAGATTTACAGACAAATTACAAAGCTATTACAGAGTTTCTATGTAGCTGACATCCAATTTCCTCTATTTTTATTATCTTATATTAATGCAGTCGTTTATTGTAATGAATGAAGCAATTTTGACACATTATTAAATACAGTCAATACTTTGTTCAGTTTTTACCTTTTTCCTGATCCAGGATTTCATCCAGGAACCACATTGTATTTATGTAGTCATGTCTCCTCAGGCTGTAGGAATTTCTCAGACTTGTCTTGTTTTTGATACTCTTCCCTAATTTGGGAAGTAATGGTCAAGTAATTTTGTAGAATGCCTCCATTGGGATTTGTATTGTGGTTTTCTCATGGTTAGACTGGGATTATGAGTAAAATACTATTTTTTACCATATTACATTGCCCTTGCTCATTTGGTTTAGAAAGTATTGTCAGATTATGCCACTGGAAAGTTACTCTCCCTGCCCCCGCCTTTTGTACTATACTCTTTGGAATAATATATATATATATATATATATATTTATAAGTGTGTGTGTGTGTCTTATTCACCATTCAATTATATGGAATATGGATTCATAGATATATAAACTTTGGCTTATAATCTGATCCCACTTTATTGTTCTAATTGTCTAGCTGCAGTGCTTTGGGAATCTTTCTTTTGGATCCTGTGCCACTTTCACATATCCTCATCGATGTGTTGTTTGTTGTTTGAACATTTTTTAAATGTTTATTTATTTTTGAGAGACAGAGAGAGACAATGTGAGCAGGGGAGGGTCATAGACAGAGGAAGATACAGAATCTGAAGACAGGCTCCAGACTCTGAGCTAGCTGTCAGGACAGAGTCAGATGCGGGGCTCGAACCCACGAACTGCGAGATCATGACCTGAGCCTGTCAGATGCTTAACCGACTGAGTCACCCAGGTGTCCCTGTTTGAACACTTTCTTACTTTCTGGTGCAACACTATGCTCTGGGACTACCTTGTATATATTCTACCTCAATTTAGTATCAGCTGCCTCTGTAAGGAGCCCTGGTGTCCTTTATTGGAGAATGGTATAAACTGACAATCTAGGAGCTAGGCAATCTCATTGATACTGGAGTATGTATCATTGCTTGTAGGCCCTCTCAGCTGATGCAGCAATGAAATATATACCCATCTCTATACACACGCCTATAAATATTTCTTTATGTGACCATTTGTATCTATATTAAACTAAACATGAATTGGAAATGGTGTTCCCATCACTAATCCATTACTACATGGATCATTTTAGCCTCATTCTTTTGCTTATCTCTACTCTTACTCCAACATTGGAGAACCCTGGTTCCCATCATTAGCCATGCATTTATTTAATTGCTCAATTTGACCATACATGATGAGCAGTTTCAAAATGTTTAACCTATCTCCTGTGGGAAAAAACTTTACTGTTTCCCAAAACTAGAGTACAGTGTTTATATGGCATTTATTTTTTCTTTTGCCCTGCAACCTCGGTTTTCTGATTAGCCCAAGAAAGATCATTAATTTTTAGTCTGTTCAGGTTTTTCTTCTTTTAATGTTGAGAATTATGATTTCTAAGATCTTTCCATTTTGGAGCTGAAAAGGCCATGGTTTTTAAAATACTGATATTTTTTTAACTTGGTATCATAATAATTTTATGAAGAATAAAAGATTTTAAAAGAAATCCTTACTCTTGAAGTACAGTATGTGCATTTAGCATTTGTTCCAAGGTAAAGAGAATGACACTACAATGTGTAATTTTCGGTACACACAAGTTGCTAGCAGAGTTTTTGGGTAGCCTACAGTAAGCCAGGAGATCATTTCTTTCTTGTGCCTAGAGAGTAGACCAAAAATTTTGGCACATATTATTCAATATGTTGAATCAATCAATTATTCATTACATATCTATGTGCTTATTTACTGCCCTAAACTATTGAACCAAGATAATACAGCTTTCCTGCAAATTAGTTTCTTTAGTTTTCCTATATTGAAGGAGATTATTTGAAAAGATGCTCCTGTTTGCTTATCGGTGGACAGAGTTTTCATAGAAGCATTCCCCTTTAAATGTTTCCCTTTAAATATATATGTGTATATAATGTGTGTGTGTGTGTGTGTGGTATATATTATATATATGCTTATGACATGATGGTCTGGGGCTAAAGGTAGAAAAACTTATTCTTCCAGACCTTGAGAGAAGATAAACAAAACAACACTTTGTTTCAAGTAATTGTTGTTTAAATCATTCAAAAACAATTAGCCAAAGAAAACAGAAAGGATAAAATACACTTTCAGTAAAACCACAGTATAAAATATAAAAATTATCTATGAAGATGTGGCTTTTAGAGTATTTCTTATTATATTCTTATTTCATATTTCTTATTAATATTTCTTACCTGTTATTATACAGCAGGTGCTTCTAAATAGATGCACGTGTGCCTGTGTGTCTCTTATTAAGTTAAATTGTGTACCTCAAACTTAAAGGTAATGTAGAATGATTTTTAATATGGATCATTTTCATATTATGCCAGCATTTCCGGCTCAAAAGCAGAAGATACTTCCCAGTTACACCCTGTTGATGAATACGTGATTATTGAGTTCTGACCAGGAAAGCAAAATGTTATAAGATCTAAAATACTTCATAGCATAATCCATCATGGCCAGTTCCAAAAACTTATGATTATTAGTAAAGCCTAAACTCTATACTCTTGTTGCTTGTTTTACAAGAGTGTTAAAGAATGAAAACAGTCTGAATGTCAGGAACATTTCAGTCCAGTCCGACTGATTCTGCCATGATCAGGTACACAAACCAATGACTGAGGAGCACTCCAAAAGAGCTTGGAGGGAATGTGATGACCTATTTTCTCATGCTGATGTAGTTTTCATTTTTTACTCTCCTTCACTCTTCCTCAATCTCTAAGCACTAGTCTTTCAAGTCGTGATGAGAACACCAGGCATTTTGTTATTATTGCAACAGTGTTTGAGGTGAAGTGTAATAGAATTGAATGTTTTAAAAATATTTAATAAAATTAAATGTATTTTTAAAGATTATGAAAGATGTAGTGGAGTTCAAAGGTTACACTCTTGTGATAGAATATACTGCTTCAAAGTGAAAGTAATAGGCTTTTCATTTACGGAGGTATTAGAGGTTTCATTCTTTTCAACATATTTCTATTTAATTTAGAAAAGTCAGAGACAGAGGGAGTCAGGGATATAGGTGAAAGTTTCCTCATAATGTAACAAGAAATTTGGTCTTTAGTGTAGTTTATGAAAAAGTTGAGAGATTTTGTCCCCTTTTTTTTTTGTAACTTCAGGGAATTTAGCTTTAAGTTAAAAGCCTTTTTCACTGGTGAAATTGATTTTTTTCTTAATCTAGAGGAAACGGAATATGTGTAGCCCAGCAGAGGAGGGAGAGGAGGTCAAGGGGTAAACAGTTTGATGCGGCACATCTTGAGCTCAATCCTGGGCATGTGATCTCTAGCACTTCTGTCCTCCCAACAGGGAGAATCCAGCGGTGGCTTAGGCTTAAAATGCTTGAGAAAAACTTCAAACAAATGTCTGAGAGAGTCCCTAGAACATTTAGACTTTTCTGTCACAGTCTTTGCTGTTCAATTATTTTTCTTTTTAACAGGACAGAAAGATACTGGCACCAGAGCAGCAATTTCCTTTAAGGTAGCTCTTTCTTTGCGGAGCTAGTGGTCTTTAATTAAGCTCTGTATGTGATCAAGTCACACTTTTGCATTTAAGAGGACACCAAATGCCAAGTGGAGAAAACTTCTCTCGTTTATTTTACTTTTGTTCACAGATTAAAATGAGCACCATGTTCTGTAAGCCCTACAGCCCTTCATCGCTAAAAGTTAATATTTTAAACTGGTTGCTTTGAGATTCCATACACATGGTCTAAGAATAGTCTTTCTCGGCAATTTCCATATTGAGAAACGAATTATAGGCACCAATGCTAGGCTTCAGAATTTTAAAGTAGGCTGAATATTTGTCCCTTTTGTTTTTCTCCAATATGTTGCTATCCTAGTATTAAGTTAAAATTCTGGAGACACTTCAAATTAGACATAATTCTGAAATTGAGGAGACATTAAGCTTGATTAGAAATGTTATGACATTTTGTTAATATACTCATGTTTATCATTGAGAAATGCATGTCCAAAGAACCAACTCTGTTATCAGCAAAATGAGTTTACTGGGACTAGGAGGGGATTTGCAATTTGGGGCAAACTAGGGTGAACAATAGGCAAGTCTGGAGAACAAAGGAGGGGAACTTGCTTTTATTCAGGAAAGGAGAAACTTGGGAGGGACTGTTTTTGCTGAGTTCTCATTGGCTGGACTGTTGCTAGGCGAGGAGAAATTTTTTCTTCCTTGGCTGGGGTATGGGCTGGGGTTGTAAACTAAGCTTTTTCTTGTTAGGGAAAGTGAGTTATGCTTCTTATAGCAAGTAGTGTTGTAGGAGAGGTCTCCTGCTTCAGGGCTTCCCAACTCCATTGTAAATGAGGCTTCCTTTGTAGGCATACTTTGAATATATTTCAGGTTTGCTTCCAGACCACAGAAATAAAGTGAATCAAATGAATTCTTTTGTTTCCTAATGCATGTGAAAATAATGTTTAAACTATATTGGAGTCTATTAAGCATGAAGTAGTATTATGTCTTTGAAAAAACCCACTGTATACCTTATTTAAAAAATAATTTATTGTGGTTGGGCACCTGGGTGACTCAGTCCATTAAGTGTCTGACTTCAGCTCAGGTCATGGTCTCGTGCTTCATGAGTTTCAGCCCCGCATTGGGCTCTCTGCTGACAGCTCAGAGTGGAGCCTTCTTCAGATTCTGTGTCTCCCTCTCTCTCTCTGCCCCTCCACTGGTTGTGTTCTGTCTTTCTCTCTCTTTCTCTCTCAAAAATAAACATTAAACAATTAAGAAAATAATAATTTATTGCTAAACATTGTTAACCATCATCTGAGCTTTCAATGGGCTATAATCTTTTTTCTGGCAGTGTCTTGTCCCCATGTTGTGGCTGCTAACTGATCAGAGCAGTGGTTACTGAAGGTGGGAGGGCTGTGGCAAATTTTTAAAGGAGACAAAAATTAAGTTTGCCACATTGATTGACTATTGCTTTCACAAATGATTTCTCTATAGCATGTGAAGCTGTTCAACAGCTTTTTACTCACAGTAGAACTTCTTTCAAAACTGGAGTCAATACTCTCAAACTCTGCCAACTGTCTTATCAAAGAAGTTTATATCATATTCCGTTATCATTTCAGCAAAGTTCACAGCATTTTCACCAGGAGTCTATTCCATCTCAAGAAACCACTTTCTTTGCACACCCATTAGAAGCAGCTCCTCATCTGTCTAAGTTTCATCTGGAGATTGCAGTAATTCCGTGACATCTCCCAGCTCCCCTTCTGAATCTAGTTCTCTTCCTAGTTCCGCCCTGTCTGTAGTTCCTTCCCTCACTGAAATCTTCTTCTTCTCAAAGTCATCCAGGAGGCCTGGAATCAACTTCCTTCAAACTCCCCTTCCTGCTGATATTTTTTTTTTACCTCTTTCCATAAATCATGAATGTTCTTAATGGTATCTAGAATGGTAAATCCTTTCCAAAAGGTTTTAAATTTACTTCATCAAGATCCAGCAGAGGAATAACTATCTGTGATTGTTATAGCTTTATGAAATGTATTTTTTAAAATAATAAGACTTAAAAGTTGAGATTGTTCTGTGATCCATGGGCTAAAGAATATATGTTGTGTTTGCAGGCATGAAAGCAGCATGAATCTCATTATCCATCTGCATCAGAGCTCTTGGGGCCAAATGCATTATCAATGAACAGCAATATTTTGAAAGTTTTTTTTTTCCTGAGCAGTAGATCCCAACAGTGGCTTAAAATATTCAGTAAACCATGTTGAAAACAGATGTACTATCATCCAGGCTTTGTTATTCCATTTATAGAGCACAGGCAGAGGACATTTAGCATCATTCTTAAGGGCTCTAGGATTTTTGGAATGGAATAGAAGACTTGGTTTCAACTTAAAGTCATCAGTTCCATTAATGACTAGCAAGAGAGTCAGCCTGTCTCTTGGACCTTGGAAGCCAGGCATTGACCCCTCCTTTCTAGCTATGACATTTCTAGATAGCACCTTTTTCTGACAGAAGACTGTTCTATCTACATTGAAAATCTGTTGTTTCATGTAGCCATATTCATGAATTATCTTAGCAACGTTTTCTAAATAACTTGCTTCAGCTTCTACACCAGCACATGCTGCTTCGCCCTGCACTTTGATGTATGGAGACGGCTTCTTTCCTTAAACCTCATGAACCAACTTTTGCTAACTTCAGCTTTTCTTCTGCAGCTTTCTCAGTGTTCTCAGCCTTCATAGAATTGAAGAGAGGTAGGGGCTCACTCTGGATTAGGCTTTGGCTTAAGGGAATGCTGTGGTTGTTTTGATCATCTATCCAGACCACTAAAACTTCCTCCTTTTCAGCAATAGGACTGCTTTGCTTTCTAACCTTCAATGTGCGTACTGGAGGAGCACTTTTTGTTTCCTTCAGGAACTTTGCCTTTACACTCATGACTTGCCTAACCGGCACAAGACACCTAGCTTTCAGCCTGTCTCAGCTTTTGACATACCTTCCTCACATGGCTTGCTCACTTCCAGCTTTCAATTTAAAATGAGATGTGTAACTTTTCCTTTTACTTCAATACTTAGAGGCTATTATAAGGTTATTAATTGACCTAATTTCAATATTGTTGTGTCTAGGGGAATAGAGATGCCTGAAGAGAGGAATAGAGACAGAGGAATGGCTGTTTGCCTGAGTGGTCAGAATACGCACACAACACAACATCGTAAGTCACCATAAAAATATAAAAGGAATTAAAAAAGCTTGAAATAATATGAGAATTATCAAAATGTGGCACAGATGTAGGATAAATGTTTATGGAAAAGTGCGCCAGCAGAATTGCTTGAGGCAAGGTTGCCACAAACCTTCAACTAAAAAAGAGCACAGGGTTTGATAAGGGCAATAATATAAAGAGCAATAAAATGAAGTATGCCTGGATTTATTTTCACAGTGATATCCATATCCATCCTCTGCACTTTCTAAAATACTAGGCTGTCAGAAGAATTTGGACAATTTTCATCCAGATGTTTTGTACTCTTTTGTCCATAGCTGTGGTTTACTTAGAAGCCTAATCTACTAGCATTGACTACCAAATATAGATCCTGAAACTGCAAGCAGGAAACTACCATAAACAATTTCATCAAGCCCCTTGAAGTAAAGTGACAAAAGTATTTAATTAAAAAAGGCTCATTCACCAAAATGCACCTTGGATTTGTCTTTGTAAATTATTTTAGTTTTTTTATGTTTATTTATTTAATTTTAGAGTGAGGAAGGGAGGGGCAGAGAGAGAGAGAGAGAGAGAGAGAGAGAGAGAGAATCCCAAGCAGGCTCTGCACTGTCAGCACAGTGGGGCTTGAACTCACACACCACAATATCATGACCTGAGCTGAAATCAAGAGTGTGATGCTCAACTGACAGCCACCTAGGCACCCTTGTCTTTGTAAATTATTTTAAGTCAACATAGGTTCATCCACAGTTTTTCACTCTTGCTTTTATATTTTTTCCCTTAAGTCTATGAATTAACATATTAATGGTTGACACTATACCTGAAGAATATCTTATTTTCTCTCTCAAACTATTATTTTCTCCAGTTTATCCTCTTTTGACTCTTCTCATCTCCTTTCACATTTATAACTTCTTTTTTTAATTAAATGGTGCTAGTATATTCTAAGATCTATCCTTTCACAATTTTATAGAATTAGAGTTCATTTTACAAAAATCACGTAATGCAGAGGTGTTAAATAGAAATGCAAATGGCCAATATGTTCCAGTTTGCCTCAATAGTGCCTCCATGCAGCCCAGGTATCAGCTGGCTCACAGTTTCATTGATGTTTCCTTATCACTAATCCAAGGAATTATAACACTATTCTTCTCACCCCCTCTTCTATTTTAGTATTTGGGGGTCTAGGAGTGCAGATGGAAAATGAATGTAAAAGGATTCCATATAGCATAAATATTCATTATTGTTCCCAATGCACTGCTTATTTTTCAGATCCTGCTGGGTCCTGCCAGAAAAACAGAGGGTGTTCACTGAGGGAACACACTTAATGGAAAATTCGTTGCATTTTTCCTAATGCTTAAATTGGCAGTCTGTGTGTCATATGCTGAACACATAGAAATTCATATACATGCATGGGGCAGTTCAGCACAATCTGGGAAATGTCCATAAATTTGGTTTTCATATGTAATTAATACCTGATAGGAAAGAACAAAGGGAATACATCTTTTTATAAATAATTAGATCCAGGATGATTAATGATGTGTGCATGGTACATATTTATATGTACACACACATGCATATGTATTTATGTATTGTATGAATATATTCCATTTGTTTAACAAGATTTATTTACTCGAACCTAAAAATAAGAAGAAGCCAATCTTAATAGCCAAACATATTTTAAAGACTTCTATTCAACACATAATTAGATTCTAAATAGACAAAGTATGTTTGAGCAACCTCCTGTTCTCATAATATAACTTTGACTATTATTCTCTATTAATAATAATAACTATCAGGAACATTTTACTTCCCCTTTATAATTGGCCCCAATTATGGTAAACTAAATTCAAACTATCTTGCAAAATGAAAAGATGAATCATTTATAAAAAAAAGAAAAGTAATCCTTCTTTCCTAGAAAATTAGTGTTAGTGCAATAGAATGAGGAACTGAAATAATGCTACCAATACTATGAATTCACCTTCATTACATATTGCTAAATGCATTATATTTCATGTCTTTCATTATGTTTCAAAAATATGTCTTATACTACATTATTCCACCTATTGAAAGACAAAATTGAGGAAGCTAAATGGTACTTTATTCTGAATACCTCACGTTTTGATAGTGTTGACTAGTCAGTAATCAAATATGTGTGAAATTCTCGATTCAGAGTTTCTTCCTGAATTTCATCTTTGGTAAAGATGTGTAAAATGTGTAAAAAAAATACAGGATTATAACAGAATACTTTAAATACAAAAAAAGAGGTGATTTTTTTTTTAGCATTTATTCATTTTTGAGAGAGAGAGAGAGAGAGTGCGAGTGGGGTAGGGGCAGAGAGAGAGGGAGACACAGAATTTGAAGCAGATTCCAGGCTCTGAACTATCAAAGCACAGAAGCTGGCCTGGGGCTCAAACCCATGAGCAATGAGATCATAACCGGAGCTGAAGTCTGACACTTACTTAACTGACTGAGCCACCCAGGTGCCCCAGAAAAAGGTGAAAATTAAAAGAAGGAGTGAGGAAACCTGGTTGGCTCAGTCAGTTGAGCTTCGGACCGATCTCAGTCTGAGCTCAGGTCATGATCTCATGGTTTGTGGGACGGAGCCCTACATCAGGCTCTCTGCTGATAGCATGGAGCCTGCTTGGGATTCTCTCTCTCTCAAAATAAATAAATAAACTTTAAAAATATTTTAAAAAATAAAATTAAAGATGGGGTGGACAAATAAGTATCAAAATAAAAGGAAATTATAGGTTATTTGTAAATTTGAAGTGTCTGGTAATAACTCATTGTTAAAGCAGTGGTTATCAACAGGGGAGGTTTTCCTCCCTGGGAATATTTGGCAATGTCTGGAGACACATTTTATTGTTGCAACTGGAGTGGGGAGAATGCTATTGGCACACAGTGGTGGAGGCTAGGGAAGTGGCTAACTATTCTAGAATTCAGAGCACAGAAAGGAATTATCCAGACCAAAATGACAATAGTACAATGAGGTTGGAAGAGCCCAATTTAAAATAGCAGAGATGAAATTCGACATAGAAATTAGAGTGGAGATTTTGGTATTGTTATGAAGAGGGTTGTATATCCAACTTAGACTATGGAGTTTGAATTTGGTTTGATAGATACAATATATTACAAATTCTTAAATATGGAAACAAACATCCAAAAAGTAGTTACTAAGTAAAAACTCCATTCCTAGCTGTCACTTGAATTATTTAAGAGTTAAGAAGGCAAAAATGACATTGTTACAGAAAACAAGCACAGAATTATGGATAAACATTGGATTGGAGCAAATAAATGTGAGATTCACAGAAAGGAATTAACATGCTTAGTAACTAAAAATAAAGAGACATTAAATGAATGCAAAATTTTGAATTTTTTTGGTTGTTTTCTTGAATGAAGGTAGGGCTGATTGTCTCCAAGCATGTTGATAATGATGACAAATTGCAGTAAGTAATATTTTCTTTTTGGACCCTCTAAACTTTTGAAATGGAGAACCAAGACTGATTAAATCAGAAAAGAATTTACAGGAAACTACTAGAAGATTACAGGAAACTAAAAAGTTACAGAAGTTTCATCAAGGAAGAGGGAATCAACAGAATCCAGTGAAAAAAAGAGATTAAGATGCATGTGTTGGAAGCGGGGTAAAGATGGGTGGAAAGTACACAAAACACACGCAGAACATTAGGTTGGTGAACTTAGCTCTACCTGAAGCTGTGACAAGCCATAAGGGGTAAAAACCTAAATTCTGATTACAAATTAGAAACATGATTTTAAAGAGGTCTTATGATTGGGAGGTTTGAAGCTTACTTTTCATTGGCTCTTCAGTAAATCTGCTTCTACTTTTTATTTTTTTATTTTATTTTTTTAAACATTTATTTATTTTTGAGAGACAGAGAGAGAGCATGAGCTGGGGAGGGGCAGAGAGTGAGGGAGACACAGAATCCGAAGAAGGCTCCAGGCTCTGAGCTAGCTGTCAGCACAGAGCCCAACATGGGGCTCGAACCCACAAACTGTGAGATCATGACCTGAGCAGATGCTGGACGTCCAACTGACTGAGCCACCCAAGCGCCTACTTTTTAGATAAAAATACCTGTGTAATATTAGGGAGACAAGTACAATTCCAGGATAAATGTAGAGGGAACCAACTGAGCAGATATTTGCAGTGATCATACATTCCTAATTAAAATTCAGGACCCATGGTTTGAAAGAGAAAATAATACCTGAAGTAATACAAAAGGCAAGTTGAAATTAAAAACACAATACCATTTTTATTAGTACCCTTATAAATTAAGTACTTAGCTATAAATCTAACAAAATATGTACAAGATGGATATAAGAAAACTAAAATCTGATGAACAAAATCAAAGAACAAAATAAATGGAGTAATATATTCCATGTTTATGGATAGGAAGACTCAAAATTGTCAAGATTAGTTTTTCCAAACTCTATCTATAGATTCAATGCAATCCCAAATAAAACTCCATTAAGTTATTTTGTGGATATCAGCAAACTGATTCTAAACTTTATATAGGGGCACCTGGGTGACTCAGTTGGTTAAGCGTCCAACTGCAGCTCAGGTCATGATCTCACGGTTGGTGAGTTCGAGCCCTGCGTCAGGCTCTGTGCTAACAGGTGACAGCTCAGAGCCTGGTTTGAATTCTGTGACTTGCTCTCTTTCTCCCTCTCCTACTCACGTGCTCGCTCGCTCTCTCTCTCTCTCTCTCTCTCTCTCTCCCTCTCTCTCTCTCTCCCTCTCTCTCAAAAATAAACATTAAAAAATTAATAAAATAAAATAAACTTTATATAGTGAGACAAAGTCCCAGAATAGGCAATACAATATTACAGGCGAACAAAGTTGAAAGAGTGACACTACCTGACCTCAAGATTTATTGTAAAGATACTATGATCAAAATAAGTGTGGCATTGATGAAAGAGCAAATAGATTAATGGAATAGATCAGAATCAGAATAGATCCCATAAATATAGTTAAATGATCTTTCACAAAAGGGAAAAGGTAATATGTTCGAGCAAAGATGGTCTTTTAAACAAATTGTGTTTGAACTACTGGACATCCATGTGCAAGAAAAACAACATGAATATTTACACAGATTTTTGCAGACTTCAAAATTATTAACTCAAAATGGATTGTAGACCTAAATGTAAATGTGAAACTATAAAACTCCTGGAATATAACATAGGAGGTAACTTAGATGATCTTGGGTATGTAGATGACTTTTTATGTACAATACCAAAGGCATGATCCATAAAAGAAATAATTGGTAAAATGTACTTCGTTAATATTAAAAACCTCTGCCTGTGAAAAACAATGTCAAGATAATGAGAAGACAAGCCCATACTGGGATAAAATAATTGCAAAAGACACATCTGATATACAAAATATGTACAAAGAACACTTAAAACTCAACAAGAAAAAAAACTGATTAAAAATGGGCCAATGATTTGAATAGACATCTTACCAAAGAATTTATACAGATGGCAAATAAGCATATTAAAAGCGGTCAGGGAAATGCAAATTAAGACAATAAGATACCACTACACATTGGCAGAATGGTCAAAACTGGGAACACTGACAACATTCAATGCAGGTGAGGGTGTGTAGCAACAGGAACCCTCATTTTTTGCTAGTGGGAATGCAAAATGCTACAACGTTTGGAAAACAGCTTGGTACTCTCTTACAAAACTAAATATTCTCTTACCATATGATTCAACAATCGTGCCCTTTGGTATTTACCCAAAGGAGCCGAAAACTTATGTCCACGCAAAAACCTGTACATAAGTGTTTATAGCAGCTTTATCCATAACTGACCAAACTTGGAAGCATGCAAGATGCGGTTTAGTAGGTGAATGTGTAAACAAACTGTGGTCTGTCCTGACAATGGATTGTTACTCAGCGCTAAAGATAAAAGATCTACGAAACACATGACAGAAACTTACATACAGATTACTAAGTGAAAGAAGCCAATCTGAAAACCTACATATAATGCGTGACTCCAACTCTATAACATCTGGAGAAGCATCACTTCTGGGCCTTTTGGCTAAGATCAGGTGGGGAAAGCAAAACTATAGAGACAGTAAAAGGTCAGTGGTTGCCAGGGATTGGTGGAAGAAGGAATGAATAGGGGGATCACAGAGATATTTGGGGGCATTGAAACTCCTCTATATAACTCAATACTGGTGGAAACATACCATTATTTATTTTTCTGACCTTTTAGAATGCAAAGCATCAAGTGAAGCCTTATGTAAACTATAAACTCTGGGTGTAATAATGTGTCAATATAGTTTCAATTGTAACAAATGTACTACTGTGGTGAGGGATGCTGATAATGGAGAAGGCTAGGCACATATGAAGGTGTTACGTGGTAAATCTCTGTACTTTCCACTCAATTGTGCTATGAATCTAAAACTTCTCTAAAAAATGAAATCTATTTTTTAAAAAAGAACCATACTAATAATCAGGGAAATATCTATTACAATCAAGACATATGATGTTTGCTCCCCTTAAATTATAAAAATAAATAAATAAAGGGTCTGAAATTTTCCAGTGTCAGCAGAAATGTGATTGTAGATATGGGGGATTTGGGGCACTCTTTTATACTCTTGGTGGGATTTAATTTAAAATAATAGTTCTGGAATACAATCTGGTGATATATATTAAGAAGTGGGTCCACTCCTTAACTCAGCGTTACTATTTGTAGAAGTTCGTTCAAAACATATGAAAGGAATGGTAAATAAAGATATATACACAAGATATTTAATGTAGCAATAAATTATTATAAATTATTAACTATAGTAGGATGATTAATGATAGCATGCTCAAGATTTGAAATAAAATGCAAATAAGATAGATTTATAGATATAGATTCTTTACATAGATACAAACTAGGAAGGAAATCCATATGATAATACAAAGTAAGATAAAAATGCATAGTGTATATATATATATATATACATGTACATATACATAGATGTGTGTATGTATATATATGTATAAAATCATCCCACCTTTTTAAAAAGTCTCAAAAAATGCATGTGTCTTTCATTTAAAGGAAATAAAAGTATTTAAAAAGCTAAATTTACCAATATCAGTTCTGAGAGTAGGAGAGGGAGATGGAGGAGAAACATGGATTTTTATTAGGAACTTCATTAACACTTGAGTTTTAACCCAGAACACATGTATCATTTAGTAATTCAAATCAATTGAGAGAAGAACACTAAGTGTATGAGGTAAGTGCTATAAAGGGACTGTCAAGGGTATTGTTGACGTGAATACAGAGCATTTCAGCCATTCCTGGGAGGATGGCCATCCTGTCCCTGAGCCATCGAGCTAGAAGCTGACTCTGAAGGATGAGTAGGAGGAGCAGTGAGGGGAAAAAGGAGCTTAGGGCCAGAGCCAGAAAAGGAGACTGAGAATGTTAAGGCAAAAAGAGCAACAAGTTCCCACATGTGGCTCTTCGTAAGAAGTTGCAGAATTCAGAATGGATGGCACTAGAATGGGAGGGGTGCAAATGAGAGGCAACAATAAACAAACAACCTCTTGGTTTCCAAACAAGTAAGGAGTTGTTAAAGGAATCATATCATAGGGGTTTTGAGTTTGATTCTTGACTCTGCCATACAAGGCATTAAAAAAACAAACAACCTCTTTGGCCTCAATTTTCTCATCCATAAAATGAGAATTATAACACTTACCTTGTTATTTTGAGGAGTCAATTACATATGTAAAGTGAGAAGCATATGGCTTTTGCATGTGAGACACTTTGTTGATAGCAACAATTGTGATAACCCCCTTTGTTCCAGGCTGTTGTGAGTTTAGATGTGGTTTGATGCTGGGCTATTGATCATGTATGTTGGTTTTCTACTTTATAAAGCAACGTTTAATGAGATGGTTGTTTTTAGCAATAAATAGCCTCCACGAAACCAAGTATTCTGGATCAATCTCAACTAATTGAACAAGGCAGTAACAAACAAACAAGACGCAATGGCCATGATTGCCAAAATGTTCTAAGGAGCCATTTCCCCC
>NC_043706.1:79574875-79771610 GCF_006229205.1 Suricata suricatta
TGATGCTGGGCTATTGATCATGTATGTTGGTTTTCTACTTTATAAAGCAACGTTTAATGAGATGGTTGTTTTTAGCAATAAATAGCCTCCACGAAACCAAGTATTCTGGATCAATCTCAACTAATTGAACAAGGCAGTAACAAACAAACAAGACGCAATGGCCATGATTGCCAAAATGTTCTAAGGAGCCATTTCCCCCATGAATTCTTGTAATAGTTCAATAAAAGCAGCCAAATGAACAGTGCAAGGAATGTCACTAAATTTAAATCAAGAGTTTACTGCAAATCAGTGTTTGCAGAATATTTCTATTAATTGTGGTGTAATTACCATATAAGGCATTGTTCTTCTTAACTACATTCTATACAGAATGGCTAATTTGTTCCCCTCCATGGACTATACAGTTTAGAAACTAACCCAAAAAAGGTAAGGCAGAAAGATCCATCATTTTGATTGAGAAAAAAATGCAGAGGATAATATATGTTTCTATGTCATGGGCTGCACATGGAGAAGAGCACCAGTATGTCGGAGAGCTGGCCTTGACAATGTAAGCTAAGACCTCCCTTTGATGAGCCTGAATAGCCACAGCAGAGTGAACAATGACTGTGCTTGAGACAGGTAAAATAATATTAAGCTGAATATCATCCATTAAATTTAGAGAGCTGGGCATTGGTGATCTTTGCTTTCAGAAGCTAAGGCAGAAAATTGTAAAAGCCATAATGGAAAGGTACGCCAGGGAGAATTTTGTTCAGATCCCTCTGTGAGGGGAGTGCAGGCAGCAGACAGCCTCTCCCTGTCCACCCTTCCAAGGTAGGCATCTGTTTCAGAGAGCCACTGGCCCCAGGCCAGGCCCTTCTGGGGACAACCCACACCAGATTGCTGAGCAAGGCGGGTCATTTTTAGCCCAGTGTGCGACACTGTGATGGTCAGTGTGCCTCCCACATTTCTTGCTGGCTTGGCTGTGAGTTTGACCAGCCAGCACCCAGTTCAGCTTCTCCTTCTGCCCTTTCTTGCATGTCATCCCTTCCTTTCACAGGCCTTACCTCTAATTACTATCTTGCATCTCAAACTCCATCTCAGTATCTTCTGTGGAGATCGAAAACTGTGTGTGGCAAATGAGTTGAGAGACTGAGAAAATGTGTTTAGAAATCTATGCATTTTCCAGTTTATCTGTAATGGAGGAAGAGAGAAGAGGTAGTAGCAGCAGGGGGGAATCAGGCTAAGGGGGAGGTTTTATTATTTTAATGTCTTGCTGTGACAGGTTATGAGAAAGACTTGAGAGAACATGTGTTGATGAATAGGATCCAGGACAGGAGGCAAATCTCTGGAATGTTCCAGGAGTTCGAACCAAACTGTAATAATTCGACTCTATAAGAAAACAACATTTTGTCTCCTACATTTGCCCCAAACCAGAAGTAAATTTACATATTTAAATAGTTTCTTCCCTTTTTTGGAGAGGACACAGATTTTGGAGAAAAAAGTAAACTGCTTATTTGATGAATTGGAATTAGTAGTGAGATCAATAGATTTCTCTCCTTCCCTTAAACTGATTTTTACATATTCTATGATTCATACAGAGATGACCACAAATTCCACAATTTGTACAAAATCCCACAAAGATGCTAGAAATTCCAGCCATCAGTTTCACAAACAAAAATAGACATTTCACTTTACTTTCCAGGAACTCTTTTGGTGAAGGTTTTTTGTTTTTGTTTTGCTTTGTTTTTTTGTTTTTAAATTCCTTCAGAAAGGGAAATTAAAATCAAAAAAGCATATATCAGAATTACTGCTATCTATGACTTTTTCGCTCAGTCATTTTTAGAAGGAGAATTTACTTCCTAAAGTAACATTCATGAATGATGACATAATTAGAAATAGGCCTAGCACAATATGGCATTACTAATTGCTATTTCTCCCTTGATAGCAGCATCCTGATAAGAATGTTGATATCTTCCGGACAATCTAAAATGATCTGCTCCTGACCTAGAAGTTAAAATGAACTCCTTTTGACAAGAGGTGAAACAGATGATACACTACTTTTCTCCAATTACAGTAATATAATCTGCACAATGACAAATATATGTGAAGCTAACAAAGAAGTGAGCACAAACAATATATGTGATGAGACATTAGCACTTTATGAACAGTGTTCTTATTCACAGTACCACTGGGAGAGTTCATAGGTGCTTAGCTTTGATAGAAATTTTTGCTGTGACGTAGGTATCATGTTTCCTTCTGTTTTTATTTTATTTGTAATGATGCTTAGGAAATTGCCTAGAAAATAGAAAGACTGGAGATCTTACACTTCTTTCTTGAAATTGAAGGCATTACCTCATACCAAAATCATTAATGAATGTAACTTACTAACAATACCTTTGTTCTAAAGATCTAATCGATTGTTTTAATTGAGGCTGGAATTGGAGCCACTAGTACTTTCGCCAGGAAAATACACACATTTGTGCCTGTTAATGAAGCCAGCACGTAACCAGCTGGTTCACTCTGGTATCCACAGATTCTTACCTTTGCTCCGATGGCCAGACTACAGCATCCTTTCATGACTTACCAAATACATGACTGCTCACAGACGCAGACTGTGATTCAGAATTCTGCAAAATAAATAAATACATAAAAGTCGACCATGGACTGTATGCATGTAATGCTTCCCTGTTGCATAAAAACATAAAAGCTATTAAAAAGCTAAACACCTTTTATAAATTCACAAATCTGGAAATGTTGAAGGCAAGTGGCCATTTCTTAGCCCTCTTATTGCAATTGACAATTATCTGAAATAATGTATGGAGGTGTTAAATAAAAATTGCAAGTCCCAAATATTTAGTATAGCACTTTCAGTCTATGCTGTTTTTATTTATACAGCATGACAACAGTAAAATGGTCTCCATCATAGTCAAAGTGCTGTGTCATAGTCACTGTTAGTAATAAACCCAAATTCTTTATTGACTAATGTATAGACGATCATGCTCTTATCAGTGCGCATATTAGCAGTGGCAGATAAATAGAATATCAAACATTCTAGAACTAGGAACATTGTAAGCATCTGACTAAGCAATATTACTCCCTCCATAGCAGACAGAACTTCAGCAAAAATCGCCATATATTGTATGTGAGTACATATACCATATGCATGCATATGCATACGTATACAAATTAACTTTTATGTCTACCTGCATACATAGAATATACATCTTTTTCTTATTATATGTGGCCATGCTGCCATCCTTCCGCTGCGCATTTCAGAAAGATTTTCCAGGTTTTATGAAAGCAGATGCTATTTACGTATCCTGCCTCAGCTTACAAATTGGCCTGTGAGGGCACATCAGTCACAGACCTAACCAGGGTCACGGTAGTTTCTTTTCTACTTCAGTGTCCACTTTCTTCACCATTTATGAGATTGACTGTGAAATCAGCCTGAAAGATTTCTTAAGATATCAGCAACAATCTTATTTTTTAAATCATTTGGTATTTTTTAAATTATATATGACCAAGGACCACATTCTTCATTCAGTTTACTTAAAAAGTGGTACATTTTTATGAACATTAGTAGGGTAGATTTTGTTTCCTTTCAGATTGCCAAAACTGACAAATATTTAGAGTTTTGCCTTTGTGTGATTTATACATGTTCAGATTTCTTAGACTAGATGATGAATATTCCTAGAATTTGAGTTTCTTGACATTTTCTCCTCTTTATATTTACTTATTTTCATTTTCCCTTACTTCCTTTTATATTTTTTTAAACTGTAAATAAAACCACAATATCCTCGGGGTCTAAAACATTGATTTGGCATAATACATCTTCAATAAATATTTGTTGATTAAATAGTTATGTTGTCAATCTATAGTCTTAAATATCTTACCTCCTTATTATCAACAGCCTAGGTAAATTTCATGATTAATTTCAAGAGATTTAATTGGACTCATTTTCTCACCATAATTCTCTACCTTCCCATTGGTAAATTATACTTCCCATTTCAAAAATCTCAACTTTGCTTGTGGAACATGTATAAAGTATAAAGAAGGAGCCCGAAGGGAGAAGATTCATGAACATGTTTTATGAACTCAGGACTTCTCAACTATGAGACATGAAGATTCTTGATAATCTAACCAATTCCCTTTATAGAAGTCAATGATTTCATGTGACAATGGGATTGGATTTAGTCTATGTAAATTTAAAGAGTAAAATTAAACCAAAACTAATGGATAGGAAGGTAGAGGATAAATATCCTTCTTGTCATGTAAAGGACATTTCTGAGTCTTTCCAAAATGAAAAGTCATACATCAGTAGATAATATATTTTCTGTCCTATTATAAGTTGGTAGAAATATTTTATAGAAACATAAAATATTAACTGAGGACTGAACCAGAAGACAACCTCAGAAAGACCTTTACAAAACCGTTTGTAATTCTTCTGTTTATTTGCCTCTTCTCTCAAAACTATACCATATCTGCCCTTCAAAACTTTACTACTTCTTGCCTTTAGCAGTATTATTTCAGTTCACCTTTAAATATATGCTCTTATCCAATCATTTCCCAAAAAATTTCGAGAAAGATAGCAGTCAGCATCACTCTAACCTAGTAGATAGTTAATTTTTACAGTTTCTCTTGACATTTACTTATTTTTTTTCAGTTAATCATCAGCTGTCTTAGAAATTTATTAACCTGTAGCCTTTAATCATAAGACAAGTACATTCCTCTGTTACCCATCTCCTGCCTGCCTTCCTAGACTACACTTTATCCAGCTATCTGCAGTTGTATGTTATCCACACTCTGGTTACCATTTTTAAAAATTGAATTTTCATGGACATCAACTCCATAATCTCCATAGTCCTAACCACTCTCTACTCATTACGTGTGACCTACTCCACTAATTTGTATTACTTCTTTGGTCTCTGTAAGTGTCTGAATTTTACAAGAACATACTTAGACTGAATCAGAGAGCAAAATGGTGTTTTTCTTTTTTGCCATTTGTACATTTTAGTTTTTGAGTTAGAGATTTTTTTTTTAGTTTATTTATTTTGAGAGAGAGAGAAAGAGTGCCTGTGTGTGCATGAGTGGGGGAGTGGGTAGAGAGAGAGAAAGGGAGAGAGAGAGAGAAAGGGAGAGAGAGAGAAAGGGAGAGAGAAAAGGAGAGGGAGGAAGAGAGGGAGAGAATCGGAAGCAGGCTCTGCACTATTAGCTCACAGCCAGACTTGGGGCTCTATCTCATGAATCATGAGACCATGACCCAAGTCGAAATCAAGAGTTTGATGCTTAACACACAGAGCCACCCAGGTCCATCAAAGTAGAGGTATTTTTAAGTTGTTGTGCCTATGAGGACATTTTGTTTTAAAGACTGGATTGATATAAAATAGTGGAAAGAAATAAACTTGGTACTCCGTATATTTTATTTCTAGTCCCATATTTGGGAAGTTAAATAAATGTGAAATTAAATAAAATTTCATAGAAACTCAATTTTCACATTGTAAGAAGCAGGATACAATTTTACTTTCCCAATTTTTCTTCTAAATTAACAACTGAATTTATACTGGAGAATGTTGAAATAGTGCTATTTAATAATGAGTAGCTATTATTATTAACATCAGCTATGCTAATAGATCAGTAAATGCTGCTTTTTTATAATCTCTGATCCTAGGTATGTATATTACTATTTATTTCATGTGTACCTAATCAAAGCTTTTCATAAACCTCTTCCACAATAAAAGCCACCTACAGTTCCAGGTATCAGAATCTATCCCCTTCAAATGGCCATTTAAAGGATAGAGAAAAAAATCCCAGTCCCCTTCCTATACCTGAGGAATGCACTGTGGGAAAAGAAAGAAGTTTGGGTCAACATTTGTAAAAATGTTTTGGCATATTTAAAATAGAGAGCATTGAGGAGATAACTAAATATTAATAGAGAATTGAACTGAATTAACTGAGGAATGAGACATTAATCACAAACTATTTCAAATCAAGCTACTAATTTTACTTAGTAAGAATCTATAAAACTAAATGTTGACAGTATCTCACTACTATAATAGACTGATTAGTTCCTTATATTTCTTTTTGCAAGGCTGGAATGTCTTAAAATTGTATTCAATTTAATTATAAAATAAGGATATTATAAAAAGCCTTAAGAAGTGATTTTCATGATTTTTGCTACCAACAAAATAGTTCAGGTGAAGGACTATTATGTATAAGATGATTCTTATAAATATTCCTCTCCCAGCAATTAAAGTTTAATCCCACTTGAATATAGAAGCAAAAACTTTTAAGGGTCCTGTTGGTTTTTTTATGAAATAGACTTAAATTGTCAAAAGCAAAAAGCAAGAATATTTTCCATGTATTTTAATTAATTAATAAGATATTTGTAGAACTCTAATTTGCCTTTTTTGAGTATTCCTAATTAATGCAGTATGTAACGTGAGCTTTAGGTAGAACCCATCTGAAAGAAGGTAGAGCACAACTTTTCAGTAACAGTGTTTTATTGATGCAAAAAATGCGGTGATCTAAACAAAGATGAAATTAAACACTCTATAAGACTTTTTATAATAGAAATGATGTTGAACAGTGAGAGGCAGGAGTACATGACAAAGGGTAGAAATGTGTCCTGAAGTTATGATTACATAACAATAAAATGCCAATTTTAATTTGGACGCTTATTTTGAGGGGATGTTGAATATCATTGATGTATTAGCATTCCTCATTAAGTCCAGCCGTTTTATGGCAGTCTCTGTTAACGGTATTAAACTTTATTTTTAAAGGATGATTTTATAGCTATAGAAAGAGTTCCAAAACATGGTTAGAGTTGGAAAAATCCCATAAATCTTTAAATGTTTAAAGCATGGACATAATACTTACTTTATAAAATTGCTTAAGAATTTAAGAATGTTTATTCCATTATAACAAAAAGTTTACATGAAAACAAATCCCCTATCAATAACAGCAAGATAAAACAGGAAACCCTCCCCTACACAATCTAGGTAATATATAAAATGTTAAAAACCTTTTGAAGTTGTTAGTCGTAGATAGCTTTTGAGTGTCTCCCTTTCTCTCTCTCTCTCTGACCCTCCCCTGCTCATGCTGTCTCTATCTCTCAAAAATAAATTAAAAAAAAAAAAGGAAACAAAATTAAGAGAGCTATTGAGACAGCTAGGACTTGAGGGACCACAGCAAGATTGATCCCCAAAGAAGCAAACTTACTGAGATAAGCTTTTAGGTTGTGTTTTCCTTTTCAGTGTTTAGAAGTTTTTACTTCTAGCCAAGAGATTGAGAAGCCACGAAAAAGACAAGAGTTATTACACATAGAAGCCATCTGACAGACTCTCTGGACATCTATAGAGTAGTGAGATAAAAAATGGAATTCAGGATTTTCCAGAGAGTCAAGAGTAAAGAGCCAACATCTCATTTAGAATTCCCCTCAAAGAATTTGCTGCTTTAAAAATAATTTGCTGCTTTTTAAGTGCTACATGATAGGATTAGTTTAAAAGTAAAACAGAGTTTTCTGTACTCTTACCATGCTGAGAATACAGAAATTAGAATTCCAGGCCTGAGGAAGAAGTAAAACAGATCTACCCCCTTTAGCTGGGAACCTTAGACAGCTACATATTAGGAAATGTTCTAATCTGATGGCAACTCTAATTCATATAGACTGTAATACAGCATTTAGTTGTGTAAGTCCCACACTGGATTGAGGTAAATTACCCCAGGAACTGCCAGAGGTTAAATTGGGTACCTCATTTCTGTAAGGAGATAATACACCCCACCATCTCAATCATTTTCTCACAATATGTAGGATGTTCAGTAAAAAAAAACACACATACACAGAACTACCATGTACAGCAAGAAATCAGATGAAGTAAAAAAGGCAGAAAATTGAAAGAGACCCATAGGTGATCCAGCTGTTAGAGTCTTCAGACAGGGAAACTAAAGTAACTAATTTACATAATCAGGAAAAACTGATAACAAAAAGAGAATTAGGCTTACAACTCACATTTATAAAAAGTCACTATGGAAAATCTAGGAATAAAAAATTGCATATTGGAAATTAGAAATATGTGGCTTAAGAGCAAATTGAACACAGCAGAAGATTCTTATATTGGATAAAAATATTCTGATAAAAGCACAGAAATAAAAAATATTAAAGAGAGAAAAATAGTGAAAGCCCTAATGTTTGTAATTAGACACTCCAGGTAAGGGGAGAAACAATGGAACAGAATTAAAACTTGAAGATTTAGGCTGAAAAATTTCCAAAACTACTGAAATAAATCAAGCAAAAGATTTAAAAAGCCCAAATGAGACCTAATATGAAAACAAGACTAGTTACACTACAAAACAAAAACAAAAATAAAAACAAACGAAAAACGAAGAGAACATCTTAAAAATAATAAGAGGGAAAAGTATTCCAAAGGAAAATATAATGGTTCAGGCTGACTTCTCAGTAGAAATAATGGAAGCTAGAAAAGAACAGAATGCCATCTTTAAAATATTTTTTAAAAAGTCAACACAATACAAAACTCAGTTAAAACATGTTTTAAGAGTTATAGTAAAATGAAACATTGGCAGATCACCAAAAATTGATAGAATTTACCACCAGCAAACCCAAATTAAAATAAATATTAAAGAGGGCTAAACGGAGAAGACACATGATCCAAAAGGGAAATAGCAAATGGAAGAAAATGTCAGAAGCAACAAAATTGGGATATATGTGAGTAAATATGTATTTATACTAGTTATACAAAATAATATCATAATATCTTGTGTGGAGGAAAAATGCATAACAATAATACAAAAGGTAAGATGTGGTCCATAGTGCTTACAATGTCTCAAAAGTCCTAGCTCTGCCTGGACAGTGACAACTAATAATTTACAAGACAAATTATTTATATTATATTCTAATAAATCAAAGCTTCATGTTGTAATATCTAAAGAAACTACTAAAAATAATAAAAACATGTATAATTAACAAGAAATAGGAGACAAATGGATAATAAAATGTTAATACAAAAGAAACCAAAAGAAAAAATGAAACATGAAAGAGATAGAAAAAATGAGAAACAAATATTTAGATGACAGATATGAATTCATATCTTTTGGTAATTCCATTAAATATAAATGAACTAGATATCCAAATAAAAGTCTAAGTCTGTCATAAATGGAAAACAAACCAAAATCTGTATGTTGCCTAGAAGAAGCACACTTGGAATATAAGGCCATATGAAGACAAAGTAAAAGATGTAAAATAATTTTCCATACAAATAATTACCCAAAAAATTTGGAGTACAAATCCAAAATCTGATAATACATACTTTATGTAATAATCATTGCTATAGATGATAATAACCACAAATAGATCAGTCCATAAAGATGTAACAATTATAAAAGATACAAAATTATTTATAGAAAATTGTGAATTCAATATATATAGAACAAAAATTAATAAAGAGCTATAGATAAATCCATATCTAATAATTAGATAATCAGAATGGTGGATTTTATCAGGCCTCTCTCAGTAACTGGTAAAATAAACATAAAAGAATCAGTAAGGTAGATAAAACCAACCCATCTAATTGATATATAGAACATTCTACTCTACCACAACACAATATTTATTCCTTTCCAATATACATGAACACTTGGCAAAATCAAAAATATTCCGAATCATAAAGTAAGTCTTAACAAGTTTCAGAGGATATTCTTTGAACAATGGAATGAGTACATAAATTATACTATATTCTTGCAATTCAATACAGTATAGAAATAAAAACAAATAAACTACTATTACATATATATTTAATATATATGTATTTCAGTTACATAGCTTTACTTCTAGGTGATCAGGTAACCCCACTTCTCATTTGTACTCACACTGTGCTCAAAATATGGTTATAAATACATACATACATATAAACACATATATAAATGTGGTTATACATACACAAATACATACATATGTATAGTTATCTCATAGGTGACTTTCCGCTGTCATAAGATAGGACTGGTAAGTGTTATGCAGATATCTCAACCACAAACCTACTTACATGTTTGATCATATTCACTCTGAATATATTGAATGACTATCATACTTCACATATTGTCCTTTATCTTGGGCACTCTCATTACGTGTTCTTTCAAAATTTTGGAGATGTGGGAATGGCAATTTTACATACTGGTATATGTGTGATAATAAACAAAATGGCACTATAATTATGGCACAAAAAATAAATTTACTTTAAGATTAAATTATGTATTTTTCTGATTTAAACAAGAAAATGACTCTATATGTATAAAGCCTATAAATGAAAGATATTTTTCACCCCAAATCAGTCATGGTTTATGTATATAGGGCATATTTAAAATGGAGATTCTAAATCTTTAACAGAATTCCAATAAAAATATTGGAAGTCTCTATGAATATGAAGTAGGACACAATGGTTAACTGTGACATATTGGATAAGGAGCTTTCCCATACTGTACTTTGTGTCCATATTTAAGTTGCTGCATTTTATGAAGTAAAATAAATGTATTATTTGCACAATAAAAAAGTTAATTTTTAGTATTACATTTTCTTTTAGTGTCATACTATAATTTTTATTATTAACAGTAAAAGCTAAATTTTCTTTTTAAATATAAAATCCACAGGTTTCATGCCACAAATTGAAAACTCACATTGTCAATTGTTTACTTTTCTTTATTAAGTAAACCATTTCTTTGCAAATATAGCCCTAAATAGCTAATTAGATTTCCTAATAGCACTAGAAACCACCATGGGGATAAAGGACGAGAATTGTTCCATCAGCAAAATTAAAGGGGGAAACCACCTAATACTTTTTTGTTTCGTTTTGCTTTGCAATTTAAATTTCAATGGTTTTTTTTTCATAATTTTAATATGGCAAATCATCTCTCTCTAGAGCTTACATTAATGGGCGGAGGACCAAATTGCAAGAGTAGGCTAATTTGCGCCCAAGCATTTCATATAATGAAATAGATTTTTCAGATATCAAGGAATATATACCTTCCTAAGTTATTCTTTCTCAAATCCTAGTATAATGGGAAGTCCTATTGACTGAATTGTTTTCTCAAAACCCCTTACTAGATAGAAGTAGGAACATTCTCGTGGGAGAAATGGTGCCAGCAGCTGCTGTGAATATTTAAAGAAAGGTTCTTGTGGATAAAGAGTAAAAGAAAAAGAAGGTATTGTAAATATATGATAGAAGAATATTACAAAGCTTACCTAAAGAATGTCTTTACAGTATTTTTGTATAAAGCGAAGGAAACGTCATCGCGTGCAAATTGTTCAATTTTATATAAAAGCAGAAACATGTTTTCACATTATGGTTGACAGATCATATAAACCATGTAAAACATCTCTGTTCTCTTCATTATCAGCCACCAGAATGGCTTTGTTCATATACACAAGCTGCTTACTGAGAAGCAGGCGAGGGGGATGGATGATGGAAGAAAAGAGAAAGGAAAGATGAATGAGCCAGCCTGTGAATTCTCTTCTGTATACAGAGTATTCTCTTACAGCATATTAAAACAAAATGATCCTCTTCACGTATGGACACTCACTTAATTTTCTAAATAACTTAAAATTGTATAAACCAGAAAGATTCTATCAGTGTTTGGGCCAGTGCTTAATTGAACTAACTACAAAACAAGTCTGTTTCTCCCTAGTACTGATGAATGTTTTTGTTCAAGGATGTATAAAATACATTATAGGTTTGCTTAAAAATGCTTTTTAGTTTCTCATCATCGCAGACCTCTTGGATGGAACAGGGGACTGAACATCAGGAGACCTGGGTTTCAGTAGCTCTCGGGGCCGTTTTCTTCCCATAGAAAGAGGTGGTGATTAATCCAAGAATGGCCAGGCAATGTATAAACTTGCTTAAAGTATGCAATATTAATATAAATTGCAACTTTTAACAGGCCCAAAGATTCAGTCTAAAACTTATAAACTACAAATTCTTTTGCTTATAACTGGAATCAATTGAGTTTGTTAACTCTTTTGATTTAATTTACTGCTCAGTTATTAAAATGTTAAACTGGTCTCATCAATCACCCTCCCCCCCCACACACACACTATCTTTTAAGTTCAGGAATTGGTATTGCATGAAGTCAGTCTGTGTCTCTCATGTTAGATTCCTAACTCTCATGTTAGATTTTTGCCTACTTTCTTTATCTCAGGGACCAAATGCAATTTCTGCTATGCAAATATCTCTTGGCTTCTCTGTTTCTCTTTCTCCTTCCCTCTTTTCCTCGCTCCTTGTTAATTATCTATTAATGTGTCTAGCTATTTAACAATTTTGATAAAACAGGGCATATATTAAATGGATCAACCCAAATAAATAATAACCCTAAGGACATTTCTATTGCTGCAATGATCTTTTCTTACTATCAACCAGAAAATGGTGTGTGGGAAATTCTCCTTCCAGAAACAATGATCCTAAGAATGTAACCTCTGTATACTTCCTTCTTTTTTTCATTAATCATCTCACAGTGACCACCATATGCTAGTCTCACAGATAACACAGGTGGGCAACTCCCTGTGATTCCAGGAATGTGGAGTTTTGAGAAGTACAGACTGTATAAGGAAGACTTACCTTATTAAGTCTGGCTTAGATTTAAAACACTCACTGAATTTATTTTTGTGTACTTCTCCAGGACACAAGTCCTACTCTTAAGAGTGTCTTTATTTGTATTTCTATGGTGTAAACAAATCCAGATCAACGTTTCAGAGCCTTTACATAATTCCTTTGACTGAGTCCATATCTCAATCAGACATTCTAAATCTACTTCTCTCTGATCCCTTATTCCTAGCCATTTATTCTCTCTTGCTCCTATTTCTTAAAATGCTGACTGCTAAAGAGAGACCTCTCCCAGGAGAATCATTTCATCTTATAATCTCTTCAGTTGCACGTTTAATCTGTAGTTTCCTCATCTTTATATTTTGGATTGCCCTTCAAGTATAGGTTGAGTTATAAAATCAGGTTGGAGTAATCCATAAAACTTTGAAATGTTGAGGTGCTGAGATACAGGTATGATATAGTCACTGTAATCTCCAGAAAGTAGTGCTAACTGTTGTCAGGCAAGCAAAAACCTTATGATAATATCATGTAACTCATATGAAGCAGAAATATAGTCAATGAGTAAAGAAACATAGTTTAAATTTCCTAGAAAGAATAGGAAAATACCTGCTCCCACCCCCGCCCTCAAATTGATACTCACGTCCCATCTTTCATTCAACTGTAGGAAGAATAGATTGCATTACAGTAAGGAGACAAAGGCAGGACACTGCCAAAATTACTATGCTACCTGAACAAGGGATAATGGAAAGACATTATGTCATGGAATAGAATCAGTTACATGGACCTATCACTACACAGGAATCCAGAAATCTCAGTGATGGCATGATTGAGAAAAGAAACTGAAATGGAAAAATTTGATAACAGCAATAGTTACTGACAAAGTTCACTCTTAAATGTACTAAATATTTCATTAACCTCATTAGCACATGATAAGGACACTCATCTATTCCCCAAGGGCGATATCGAAAGTGTCCCTGTTCAGTCACAGGGTCAAGGTCTAAATTCAGAATCTCGGTAATCTATGATGGCTTCTATGTCAGGCTTATTTGTGGTTCGTCTTAATTTGAAATTATATGAACTAAAAATCCAATGTATAATGATGAAATAGGGTCAGGATAACCACAATACTTTGTGTGTGTGTGTGTGTGTGTGTGTGTGTGTGTGTGTGTGTGTGTGTGTGTGTTTAAAAGGAAAAGAATGAGAAACACACAGGAGCCACTGACTGCTCCATAACAATTCCGAAGTCCAGCTGCACAGATGAATGAAGGTGCGCCATCCTGCATGTTCCCTTTGTGTTCTCTCTGGGCATCCCGTCCATTGTTCTTTGGCCTTCAGTTCTGCCCTCTGAAAGGCCCTTTCTTTTTTATTAACTTCCCCAGCTCCATCTAAACTGGCACTGGGGACTGTGTTCCCCTGAAAGTACTGAACAGCTTTCTCAGCACGCTTCTAGCAAATCTATCTCTTTTCCTGGAGCTAGTTTTCTGACTGAAAATATTTACTGGGTGCTACATTAATTCATTCAGAGGTTTAATAGTGGGTGGGCCAGCCATAATCTATTTGATCTTGGCTATACACTGGGTTCTAGTAGGTTTCTGTTACTCAATGCCCATTTCATTGCATTTTTCTTGGGATGCTATGAGGAGTAACTGCTTTTAAAAACTACAACATTATGAATTTCTGAACACTATATTCTTTCCTTATAAAGGAGGTGATGCTTTTGAAGACCTCCCATCATTGTTACAGCACTTTTTCAATGTGACCAACCTTAACACATGCTGCTAACCTTCTGTTTTCCCACCACTTTTCCTATACTGTGTTATTATATTTGTAAAGTGTGTGTGTGTATACACACATACATATAGTGTATAGTCGTATTTATCATTAGATGAATTACTTGCCTTGCAAGTATTACAGGCTTCAGTTTTACCAAACGTTTTGCCACTGCATAATACAATAATGTGAATTTTCATTATTTAGCCATTCAGGATCAGTCTCTATAGAACCTACAGGCGGGTTTCCAAACAATGACTCACATTTTAGGTTTTAGGTTTTAGGTATCAATTTGTATGTAGATGACAATAGCCTAGCTGATATTATAATAATAAACAATTCCTAAATGTCAGTGATTTAAAAGTATAAATACTATTTTCTTGCTCAGGCTACGTGTCTTCCCCGGGTCAGTCAGAGTATCCTTACTTTTTAAGGTCGTACTGGTATCCAGAGTAATGGAACAGTAACCATATCAAACGGTCTCAGTCCCTGTGTTAGAATGAATAAACAGCTCTGGAGATCTCATACAAGTAATTGAATATTCCAATGTAAAAGTGAAACTTGAAATTCATTGGCCTAACTGATTATATCACCTTACTCAACCACAGAAGGGCTAGACAGTGTAAATCTACCAAATGAACAGAGGTAGAAAGATTAGGGAATATTTACCAAAAGCTCAGCCTCCTAGAGTTTGAACAACATGAAATCATATCTAGTTACTCACCACTTTTTTTTCCATATCACTTTCACAAATAAAGTTCTTCAATTGGTCTAAGAACATTTACTTCCCTACTTTATGTCCATACACAATTCCATATTTTTAAACTACAAGTGGGAAAACCACCATTTCCTCTCTCATTTCAGTCCAAGTGCAATGCAACAGAGCCCCAAATTTGACATTTTAACGGCAAATATGTCATTGTATGTAGATTAAGATGTTAGGATGAATATATATTTTTAGAGCTTTGTGACACTTAGGGCTTCAAAACACAATTGGAAAATATGGTTTTTAATTGAATTTATTTCATACCTAGAATTAAATCTGTTTTTCATTACTGATAACTGCATGAACTTCATGAATAAAAATCCAGACGTGTTGCTTGTAACGATGAGAGGTATCATTTCTTAACTGATTAATATTATTCCTGATGCACTTGTCAATCATGTTTTAGATATAGTCCTTGCTTTACATGATATAGGGTAGACCACATCAAACCCCACCTGCTGAGGCCTGACAGTTTCTCCAATTGCCATTACATACAACATAGCAAAATCAAATTTAGCTTCTAAAATCATTATAAGTTATCAACTAAATCAAATCTAAGTCATCAGAATAAAAATAGATGAGAGATAGTGAGTCATTGACATTGTAAACTATTTCAAATTGACCTCAAACGTTGTGCATTGATTTTATATGAGGTTCTAGACAACTGGTCAAACGAGCTAGTAAGGAAAGCACTGATAAACGGGTATACTCTATTAACTTCTAAAAATTGGTGGAAGGACACATGTGATATTTAGGATTTCTGAGATATTCATTACCCATAGCCCATGGGACAACCGAAAGCACTTCATTTTTTCTTGGTTAGTTCTCAGTGCTGCTCTTAGGGTTCAGCCTTTTGATTGAGAGTAGAAAAGAGGTATAGCATCATTTTTGTTCTAAACCTGGTTGTGTTAATAAAAGGCATTCACAGTAATGCTTTCTTTGCTTCAATTAAACATATTGGAACAATCACACAAGGCATCTTAGACATTCCTATTAAATATAGCATTTTCCCACAGAATAAATTTATAGCAGTTATAATGCTGAAAGGAGGGTGGACACACATGTGGTGGTTAAAATATCAGGCGCTCTTTTTTTGAGTTGAAAAGGCAACATTTTCTAGTGGAAAACAATTTATTTTCAGTGAGGCACTTTGGAACATTCTGGATCTCATCTCAACTTTCAGTCAGAATGGAGAGAAGTGTAAGTTTTGAACTGAAAAATACACCAAAGTTAAAACTCAACATGAAATTTGGAGACAGGAAAAGCTTCTCTAAGTCTTTACTAGCTGGGTCACCCAGAGGAATGAATGTTTGAACTTCAGTTTCCTTCACTGTAAATGAAGGATAATAATACCTTCCACAAAGATATTTATAAGGAATGCTACATGAGACTACACGCAGAATACTAGATAAATGCAAACAGAATATTATGCACACAAATGTTATTCCTCCCTCTTTCACACTTTTACCTACAGCTCCAGAGATATCGTAGATGATTCCTTATATTCCTTCATGATTGTACAAGATCATATAAAGAGTAGGGAAGGGCTGCAGAGCCTGATTGTATATGTTATTGTCTTAAGCAATCCCTGTCAGAGACTTATAAATTTTATTTAGCAGATTCTAGCAGTATTCCGGATCATGAAGTTTAGTCATAAAGCTTGATTTAGATTACAATATAATGCCCCCAAAAGGTAAAAACATAGTCAAGTTATATGTTTGTATGTAGCATATTAAGTATGTGTTTACACAAAGAATCTATATGTGTGAGGATATGCACATGCACACACCCCCCACCCTGGGGAATATGCAGCAGCATAGCATGCTAATGTATTAATGTATTGGAGTCAAGTGGCTAGGTTTGAATGTATGCCCTTTGTTAGTTATATGGCCTTGGGAAAATTATTTAGCCTGTCCATCCTTCAGTATATCTGTTGGTACAATGGGAAAACAAAAGTACCTACCTAACGTGGATGTTTGGGAGACTTAAGATTGAGTAAGTGAATACTTGTAAAGTGCTTAGAACAGTACTTAGCACATAATAAGAACTTATTTAAATGAACAACTGTCATTCAAAAATGAGACTATAATGTCAGAGACCCTGGTTTTTTTTTTAACTCTTTCATCTAATATATTGCAACATGGAATATCATTTTTTTACAACATTATTTTGATGATTACATAATATATGATAGGACTTAAGAGTGCCTGCCAATGTCTTCTGGTTAGATATACACGCTTTAAAAAAATTTATTGTTAAATAATGGGATTCACATAGCTCAGTTTTGCAGATACTTGTCATAATTTTCTTAAGATAAATTCCCCAAATTTCTGCATCAAGTATTATATATATTCAAAATTTGACTATTTTTTTTCCAAATTTCCCTTTTTAAAAGGAAATACTCCCATCAACTATACGAAAGTGTTTTTGCATGGAAACTATATGTATCAGATTTAGATTCTAAGTACTAAGCATATTCTAGGCTAAATAAAACATTTTTTTAAATAAAACAAAAGGTTAAAAGATAAAACTCTAGATGTTATGTTCCATGTGAATATATATACATATATATTCAAATAATAGATGTCATGTTATTAGTTATTATCCTTAGATGGTGTGATGAAAAGAAATATGTATTTTTTCCTTTGTTTTCTACTTTTAAAACTTGTACCATTTTGTAATAAGACTTGTTACAAAAGTGCAGACTCATATATTTTTTCTGCACTACAAAAATCCAGTAATGCATGGGAATAGTATCTGATGGTATTTCCTATACTCTCAGTCTATCATTTTGACACATTTATCATAATTAGTCTCAGAATACCTAAAGCTGCATCATCAAAAGAGAGGCATCTTTCAAATATCTTAATTATCACATTTTATGCATTTTTAAATTATATTGCTTAATTTTTTCTGAGATTTTTGCTTTGAGTTCTATTATTTTGGATATATATTTTGTCCTTACTTCCTTATGGATTTGTTTTAAAATGCCTAGTGGTTGACTATCTCTTCAGACTAGTTAGATAAAAGTACCTTGCCGTTCCAGAGGTAGAGGACATAAATTCCATTGGCTAATAAAGACCTTGCTAGTGACTACATTAATAAACGTAGGTCAGCATGTCATGTACTGAGTTGACTTCCTTTGTTGATTTCGTCTTTCATCAGCCAGTTGTGAAGAAGGCTTTGCGGCTCCTATGCTTTTTAATATCTGAGTAGTTTTTTGGTGGAAAAGGATAGACACTCCAGAAACATCTCAGCACACGTAAGAGACGCAACAGCAAGGCTCTGAGTGAAAGCCGAAGCCGCAGGGTTTTGAGGCCTGAGCTCAGAAGTCCGGGGCATCGCTTCTGCCACATTACATCAGTCAAGCAACCACAATCTCCACCTATCACTGGGAGATCACTGGGAGATCACCGGGAGAGCGTTGTGGCCATTTTTGCAATCTACAATCTACCATGTTCCTCATTCAAGGTTCTACACTTAAAAAATTTTTTATGTGATAAAAACCATTTTTAAGGTCTTATCTTGTAATACCAGGCATTTTGGGTTTTTTTGACCACCTCCCTCTGTCCTTAACATTTTCTTCATTAATGCGATCTGTGAGTCTGAAATCTTTTTAAATTCCCTGATTTTCTTTTTTTATAATGAAAATTAGGGTGGCCTTTTTGCTATCAATAATTATGTCCATTAGTTAAGCTGATAAGCAGCCATTTATTTCTAATTAGCTGCTGGTGATTTTATTTACTTATCTAAGTACCTAAAAAGACCTCATAATAATCAGTAAAGCCAAGTGGATTGTTTATTTCTTTTTTAAAGGGCACCTCTCAGGTACCTAAAGCTTGCAAATAAAATTCTGAGCTAATTAATTTTCTGAGATCACAAACCTGAGAAAGTCTTGCTCTGGAGTTTAGATGGGAATGAGACATGACTGGGTATAATAGTTGATAATTTTATGCAAGTTTGTTCTATTATTTCTCAGGAAGCAATTACTGTCAAAGAATTCCAAGGCTGGTCTGACTCCACTTATTTTGAATGTAATGTTGTAATAAAGATAACATCTCCATATACAGCTATATGCCCATGCCCAAATCTATTTGCTTATTGCTGCTATTGTTGTAGTTATAAACTATTATCAAACTATGCAGAATGAGATGAGATTTACTTTTCAATATGATACAATGTCTTAGTGTTTACTTCTGTTTGAGTTCAAATGCAGTATTGATGTTTCTATGCTTAAATGGCTTTAGGAATAACGTTAATAACTTCAGGGGAGCCTGGGTGGCTTAGTTGGTTAAGCATCCGACTCTTGGTTTCACATTGGAGCCCTGCTTCGGGCTCTGAGCTAACAGGACAGAGTCTGCTGAGGATATTCTTTCTCTCTCTCTTTCTCCCCGCCCCCACTCACACTCACAAGTGTGTGCTCTCTCTCACTCTCTCCAAATAAGTAAATGAGCTTAAAAAATAATTTCAATCTCTTTCGCAACCTTTAATATTCTAGAACTTTCAGCCTGACCTGTAGCTTAAAGATCACATCATTGCCCCAGTGATTCTGTAACAAGTCATTAATATAGATGTCATAAAAAGTTTTACTCTCTATATATTGGTTTTTATAGGTAACATTTTTTCAGTATTTCTGCTCATGTTGCTTTCTTCATGTACACACACACACCTGTCTCAGGTTTTCATTGTTGTATTCCTCTCTGTTTACACAAGAGAGAAGATTCTGACTCAACTTCAGCACCTGACCACCATGTATTCATTTGACTTAAGGTAATAGGTTTAAAGCATCTTCCTGAATATACCTCTCTGTTACTGGTGTATAGCCCAAATGTGAAGTAGTTAGACTGTTTCTGATCACATAACATGTACCTGTTTCTGTGTTAGGTACTTGGATGTGTTCTCTGAATGATGGTGTCTTCAGGAATGCTATCTTGGAAAAAAAATCCACAGTGTAACAGTTTCCCTTGCATTGCAATGTCATTTGACAACTCTATTCTTCTCTGGTTTAACTTCAGTGGAATTAAATGTCAGCAGAAAAATATTTTGTTGGTTTTTATTTCCCAAAGTACATATTAAGTTTGTTTTTAAGAAACTGCAGCATGATATTGTTTCAATTCATCCGTAAAACAAATGACTCTCAAACATTCCATAAGATAAAGTGAAAAGCAATATCTGTTTTTTTCCCCTAGTATCATAGGATGTTTTATAACAAGACGCTTTATATTCACAGTATGGGTGAAAACCCTTCTGAAATAATTATCATTTATGGATTTAATTTCTTAGGAAACATAGCTTGTGTATCTCCATAAATATATACATGCCTACTTGTGATTAAGAAAGCAAAGTCATAGGTAAACCCCAGAAAGGTAACAGATGATCATTTTGAAAGATTGTCACAATACATTGTAGGATCATTTTGGCTCCAACTCCATTACTTGAGCTGTGTTTCAGTATTAGTATAGTTCAGGTTTTCACCTGGCTTTGCTGGTCAAATGTTTGCTTCAGTTATGACTGTCACATTGGGGAAATCATTTCCTTAAGCATCTTAGATAAATAATTTCTGTACATTAGCCGACATTCCCATGTGATATTAACATTGCACCCAATTTTACGAGGCGGCAGGGCTAATCAAAATCTCTGATCTGGTTAGAATGCCCTATTTGGTTTTCAAATTTTATATTAGGCTGTCCTGAGCTTGATTTTTCTGTTCTGTGAAATTTGGTTACTAATAACTAAAATGTAGTAATGTTAGTAACCGTCTTTTCCTGTCCTCAGCTATCAACACACTTATATTTATTTATTCATTTATTTATTAATCTTTATTCATTTTTAAGAGATGGAGAGAGACAGAGCATGAGTGGGGGAGGGGCAGAGAGAGAATCCTAAGCAGGCTTCAAGCTCTGAGCTGTCAGCACAGAGCCCAATGTGGGGTCTGAACTCACAAACCATGAGACCACGACCTGAGCCAGAGTCAGATGCTTAACCGACTGAACCACCCAGGCACCCCCAAAACATTTCTATATAGTCCTTGTTATTAAAATATACTGTATAGTGATTTTCTTCATAATGTGCAATGATGACATATATAGAAATACCTAAGCCTTTTCCTCCTACACTTCAGGTACATAAAGAATATTAAAGGAATTCAGCCCACAAATCAAATAATCATGCATAGAATTTTCACATAGACAGCAAGATATTGTGTAAAAATCATCTCTATTTTTTGTAACTGAAAAATTACTTGGAACTAGAGAATATTTGGAAATGCTTTAAAATTAGTGCATTTTTTCATGCACCAAAATTTATTATTAAATATTGATATTGTGGTAGGAACTGATCTGGGTGTCAAAAGTAAATCACCTATGCCCAAAGACATATTTAAATGTGTTTTCTTCACATGTCAATTCATATAATAGTATGTGTGTGTACATATATAGTAATATTATATACTAGATATAATATGTATATATCATATGTGCATTTGTAGTATATAATATTCCTACCAAAAATATAATTTAAGTATATAGAATATGGAAAAAAGAAGCCTGGTGGCATGGGCATTTTTTATATGACAGGATTTCGCTGGAGTGCAAATTGGGTCTCTAGCCCTTTCAGTGTTTTCTCTGGTTACTTACACAAAGAGGCTGGCTTAAAACATTCAAGAGTTCTGATTGGCCAACTGAATGCCATCCATATACATAAGCTGGCATTCAACAATGTTCCCATTACCTGAGCTTTCTATTCCATATTTTTCTCTAAGGAATTTCCCATAATGATATAATAATTTTCTACCTACTGAATAGTTGATCTTGAAATAAATTCAGTTAATATAGAACTTTAGATGGCTCTATAGAATACACTTTTTCCACATTTTATGGACAAAAACACTAAATTCCAGAGATAAAATAAAATGGGCTTAAGTACCAGGTGTATAGAGTGGTAAAACTTGGTTGTGTCCAAATTTTATGAGCCAGATTTCTTTGTTTTCTCTTTTAATTGCCATCTTAACAGGAAACCCCACCTAACTTAATGCCTCTCTTGGCACTTATTAATATTTCAGTCTACCATTTATTATGCCTGTTTTATCCCCAGTAAGATGTAAATTTTTTAAAGACAGTAATTGTATATTACCCTTTCAATAGGAGCTAAATAAAATGCATTGAAAGGATAACGAAGCCTAAAAATTATCACAGATTGTGAGACAGCCCCAGGCAAAAAAGAATAATAAACCACGTTCTTGTCAAATTTCTGCAAGCTCTAAAAACTGACCAATAATCCAGAATTGCTGACATCTTAAGAAAAAAAGAAATATTCTAAAACATAGAATCACGGAATATAGTTTTAAAATGTGTCCGCTTCATTTCAACAAATAAATCTGCCAATATGCATCTAGGGGCTAAATATATCAGAGAGTAACAGATAAAGGTCAGCTAACTAGAAAGCTAAGCATACCAGGCAGTGCTTCCGGGAGAGAGAGAGAGCTGTTTGATTCAACAGAAATGTTAATGCAAATGATGTTTTTGTTGTTATTGTTTGATTTAGAGAAGTATGCAGAGCTGCAAGTGTTCCCCGTGTTTTTATTGCTTAATTTGTTATTGGTCCTAATCTTCTACAAGATTTAAAGGTGATTCTCTGTTGCTATTTGCCTGGAGCTGATCTGTAACCTTTGGGACGCACTCTGTGAGCAGATCTTAGGTCTTTGACTTTTTTCTCTATTGTTTTTGCCACAGTGTTTCTCCTGTTTCTCTGCCGGCTCTGGCTTTAATCTTTGCATGTGCTTACTTTAATTATTTTGATGATTTCCATTAAAGGCCTGAGAATCTTTTCAAAAAGCCATTTGAAGACAATAAGATTTAAGTAGAATAAATGTATACTTTGAAGAAACAAATCACTCCTATTTTCAGGAGTCTATTTCATGTTGTAGATCTCAGGAAACAGTCATGTAGAGGACATAAGTGATACATAGATTATAATTTTGTTTCAAGCTTGTGTACCACCAGTTAACTAAATCTTGTTTGTGACCAGAAACGCTTTCCTTCTCAGCCCCAGAATAACTGGAGTGAGCAGACCAGACTATAAATAGGCTGCCAAAGCAGACAGTGAGAGATTGGATCTACTCCACTTTGTATATGTCACATTAAAATATCTAAAATATTTTGGGTTTTTTCCCCCCCACAAAGAATCAATTAGGTGAGAAGAAGGTAAACACTACGGATAATTACATAGGTTTTTCTAATAGCTGCCCTATATGTATTTATATAGAATCAATTAAAGTGTTTTTTTTTTTAATTTTCCTGAATTTTGTTTTCCAGGTTTCAACTTCTCTGAGACTCTGAAATTCTTAAGGCCTTCTTGATTTGTGGGTCAAGAATTACTCATTGATAAATAAAATGTAGTTAAATAAATGCATAGCTCATCCTTTCCATATGTATATAGATGCTATGATGTTTCATAAAAGAGGAGACATTTAAAGGCACAGTCATCATCTTCTATCATTTTTTAATTTCTAAAGCAAATTCCAAGAATACAACTGCTGTTCCATCATGTGGAGACGGCCCTATTTTTTTGAAGTCAGATTTAGAAGGGTTCCTCTTTTTCAAAATGACTGGAAAACACAGATTAAAAGAAATATATGCTTATTTAACGAAAGCCCCCTTCTGTAGGTATTTATGACTTTATAACTCAGTTTCAAGAATCAACATCTTTGCTAATATGTCTGCTCTGAGTTCAAAATATCTTTGTTTTTCTGTCCTGTTTATATGTAGGACTCATTTGGAATTCCTTGTCTACCATTTGCTTGTATTTTCTCAGAAGCTCTCCACGCTGACTGATACAAAATGTTCTATTCAATTAGTAGAGTTTTTCTAAGTTCAGTTTATTTTTGAGAGAGAGAGTGAGTGAGCGAGCAAGAGAGGACAAAAGATGGAGGGGCAGTGAGAGAAGGAGAGAGAGAATCCCAAACAGGCTCTGCACTATCAGTACAGAGCCCAACTCTGGGCTCAAACTCACAAGCCATGAGGTTATGACCCGAGCTGAAACGAAGAGTCAGACACGCTTAACTGATTGAGCCACCAAGGTGCGCCAATCAGTAGTTTCCTTTAAGGGACCAGCAGAGGATTCTAAACATGTTTGGTGAGATGTGACAAAATTCAGTTTCATCCATAATAAGACACCTGGTCTGCCAAGTTCTTATTGGCTGCTGACTTAACACCAGCCCCTTACCCAGCACACACATAAAATGTCTACAAGTAGTTAAGGCCTGCATAGACCCGCCTTGTGACTGCACAACCTCACAAATATTCTATTTAGCCTCAAGAGCCTCTTTGGGAACTAACTCTCCACAGCATAGCACCTGGTAGAGAATGCAGGATTAGCACTGACCTTGGATAAAGTTTACCAGGGAGGACCAAATACTCATCAAACACATACCTAATGTTTCTGTGTGATAGGCATCACCCTGGGCATTGTTTATACATGTACTTCTCAAAACCTACTGGGTGCTAACGTTTAAATATCAACAGTGTTGGAGATGATGAATAGATAAATCAATGGCTTATCGTGGCATTTCATAAGACTTTTTCCCTTCAAAAGTCACTCAAATCCCAAATAATAAATTCTTCAGTATATTAAGTTTTTTAAACAAATTATTTGATGAGTTAAGAATATAAATTTTAAGCTAATTGGGTATGGAAGTAGTATTTAATGGAGAGTCAATAAAAATTAAAAAAATAATCTGGGAAATTATAATGTAAATCAATGGGAAAAAATTATCGAACTTGAAATCCTATCCAAGACAAAAATTAAAAAGTAGGAAAGAGGGGAGGTAAGAAATTTCTTATGGAGGCACAGGGATGGCTCAGTTGGTTGTGTCTGATTTTGGCTCAGGTCATGATCTCACAGTTTGTGATATCTAGCCCCATGTCATGCTCCGGGCTGACAGCTCAGAGCCTGAATCCGGCTTTGGATCCTGCAGCTCTCTCTCTGCCCCTCTCCCAGTCTCACTTTGTCTCTCACTCTCAAAAACAAATATACATTAAAAAAATAAATTTGATATGAACTAGGAGATTTTTGAGAGTTTCACAACAGCAAGAAGTTGCAAGATCTTGAACCTCAGAAGAAGCCCTGTTTCCCCAAATATGTTAGAGATTATAAGATTTTTCTTGGCTCCCTTGTAGAATTAAATCCTTGTTAAACCCAAAGTGTCTATGAACACACACTCTAAGCTTCAAATAAATGGCTCACAAATAAATGTTTAAAGCCAATTCACCCAGAGTTGATAAATGCCTTTAACATTTCTTGAAGGGAAAAACTTTACTAGCTGTTTTTCTTCATCTTAATGATGTCAGAAAGGCTTCTTACTTTTCATTTCATATCTCAAAAGCTAAGTTTTTAGAATGATCACTTTATCAAGTACTATTCTGTTATTCTCTTAAATATAAATATTTCCAGGCTTCAGCTGTCCGAGTTTGACAACAGGACAATACCTTAGTAACAGTTCTTGTTTTAAGCTACAGGGATTTATAATGACAAATGAAGCAAAGTCTTAACAAGAAAAGCCAAGTTCCAGTTCAAGTAGACCTTGTCTAGGGAGGCACTGATCTAGAACATATTAAGTCATCCCTTCCATAAGCGTAATATTTTTATACAGATTAAATTTGGAAATATTGTTACAGTGAATATTTTAGCCCATTGTTAGTAACCACAGAAGAGCGACTGGTCAGCAAGTAGATGATTTGAAGGTAGAGGTATCCCAGGAGACCGAAGACAGCTGAGGTAGGCCTAGGGAGCAGGCTTCATGCTGATGCTAATTGTATTTTACATATTGACACTAATTATATTTTAGCCACCAGCTGCTGGCTGCCTTTTTTCCTCCCCTCATAGATCCTCAGAGTCTGTGGGCAATTGCGTCAATTTGCCTTTCCAGGACAACCCCGCATACAATTAACGTCCCAAGTAATCAAGAAAATGAACAGCTTCTAACAGAAAATGGATATGTATCCTATGTAAAAAATCTATAAACTAAACCAACCTTTGACATTTTAAATGGAAATTGTGTAAAGAACTGACCAAAAGATAGACTTAAGTTTTCTCCTCCTAATGCAAAGTAAGTTGAAAAGTGACTGATGCCATCAATGGTTGTCTGGTTGTTTTATTATGTGCAATTAAAAATCAGAACTGATTTGACTGGCTGTTTTCACATTATGTAAACACAATGGAAGGGGACATAATTCCAAGCGCTCCCTCCTGGAATGTTTTATGGTAAGTGTTTCTTCTTATGATAATGTATTTTCCCACTAGGAAACATTACCTCCACCTCCTATCAGTACTTGTTCTCTCTTAAGCTTTATTTCCTCACTTTGTACTGCCAAAAACAGTCTTTTAAATGCTTTGTTGGACAATGAATTCTGAATAATGGGTCCTGAGTAACTGTAGAATTTCCACTTGCTATTTTAAATTAATTACTTTGATAGCAAAATAACTTTAAAGACCGCTTTATAATTTTCAGCATAAAATAAAATTATTATGGTTTGATTTGTCTCTGCTTCATTCCTTTTCTGTCAGCAGCATTACTGCAGTTGAGAGTAAAACACAAGTGTTTGGTTGTTGTGGATGGAAATGCCATCATTAGAAGTAGGCTGAGGACAATGCTGTGACTTCTAAGCATCTCCAGAGACCCTTTCCTCCTAAATCTCTTCCCTCTACAAATATGCATTTCACCTCATTTATTCCTTTAGCACTGAGCTCCTGCAACATCTCCAGGTACATCACAAGTGCTTAGTACACATGCTCAGATGTCTACCTTCTAACAAACGTAGAACACAAGATTTATTAATTCCCTCAGAAGTTTCTCCTTGATTCACACTATAACATATCCAAAAGCTTGAATTCCCAAAGCAGAAAGGAATCTCAGGAGGAAAAGAATGGCACACCTTGATTCATGGTGGCTTTAGGACAAAGGCTGTCAGAGCAGGTAGGACCAGGCCATGTCTGAGAAAGAAAAATCAGTGTTCCCAATGACCAGGACGGTCATGTCAGTAGTGGTCTCTAGGAGAAGCCTACTACTTGGCAAAGCATAACTTTGCTCAGCATCTACATTCATGTATTTCCAATGAAATATGATAAAACATCTCTGAAATTCTGAAATAGCACAGGAAGGGATCTCACTGATGATCAGAATTTATCAACATCTGGGAGTACCTGGGAGAAGGTCAACAATGAAAAAGGCTTGCTCTCAGATTTCTCTTCCACTCTTGCCTCATGACAATTAAACTCACAGTTAAGATGATCACTTCATAGAAGTACCAGATCTTCCTTGATCTTCTCTAAAGTGCAAACATTATCAAGATGACTATCGAAGTTAACAGTTGCAAAAGTAACGCTGAGTTTACTATTTTAGTAACTGTAGGTTGCAACTCAGGAGCGGGTTGTAAACTCAATTTATGGAGATCCCTCCATTTTTTAATGGCATTAAATTCTAGTCAATACAAAATAGATTACACATAAAAAGGGTAAGCATTCAGGAAAATGCTCTCTCTTTTTAATGTTTATTTATTTTTGAGAGCAAGAGAGAGACAGTGTGTGAGCAGGGGAGGGGCAGAGAGAGAGGGAGACCCAGGATCCAAAGCAGGCTCCAGCCTCTGAGCTTCAGCACAGAGCCCCATGTGGGGCTCAAACTCACATTCACAAGATCATGACCTGAGCTGAAGTCAGATGCTTAATCAACTGAGCCACCCAGCAACCCCAAAAATGTTCTTTCAGTTATGTGAGTGTACATGCTGAATTGCAAGGTAAATGTGTGTTTCTTACTGTAAGCAGCAGTTGAATGTTTGAGTGCTTCTATATCAAAATGTTTGAAGCATGGGAGGTCGCAGTGTACCTCACCGTACTTGCCGGGGTTAAGGCAAGAGCATCTAAAATAAGGGAGGGAGATACTAAAGAAAAAACAACAAAGAACTCACCAAACGCTATGTTGCCCAGTGCTGCTTGCCTCCAGCAGTTCTATTAGGATAATGTGGAAGATGTGAAAATGGACAAAAGGAATGAGTGAGATGAAATTATAACATAGTTGGAAGTTAACTGATAAAGTCATCTAGCTCAAATACCCTATTTAATAGAGGAAGGAAATGCGTCTGAGACACTATAACTTGAACAGTTATCAACTAGATTTAAAAAATCAGATAATGTGTTAGCTCTTTAACTAAAATGGAAAGTGTTCTCCAGATAAAAGGAATTTGGGCGGGGGGGGGGGGAAGGGAAGTAGAGGAAAATAGAGCAGAGGGGAGTATGGCAAAGGAAGAGATTGCTGAAGTAGAGTGGAAAGAAGTCTTCCCACTTCTGGATTCTAGTTTGTTCCTATGCACAATGGCATGGTAGGACTAGCAAATTTCAGGAGTGCCTCACCTCAGTTTACCTTGAATTTCTGTGACTGGAAAATCTCCCCTAACATTTCATGCAATGCTCTTTTGGCCTTTAATTTATACTTTCTACATTTCTCTTGTCCTTGTAATTGATAAATCCAGAAGGAAGAAGTTGGTAGGCTCTTTAAGAATACTTATTAAGAGCTTTTGACATCAACATAAAATTAAAAAGTCTGGGAACCATGGACATTATTTTTTGCTGCCCAAATATACAGACTTTATGCACCTAAATAAGTGAAAAAGAATAAATCAAAAATTATTCTTTTCTTAGTAGACGAAGCTACTAAGCTTCAGACAGGTAACCATCTGCAGATTTCTCTCTCTAGTCCTCTAACAATTTTTTTTGTCTATAGTTCTTGAAACCCCGAACCAGTGCTTCATTTAAGTTGTTCCTTTTACCCTGCAGGCACAGGGCAGCTGGCCCTTGGACAGGTGAAGTTCTCACTGAAGTCAATTGGAGTTTGGACTGCCTGAGGGCTGCAGCATCGGGCCCCAAGTCATCTATTATAAATATTTTTGACACTTCAGATTCATACACATTCAACTCCAGCTGAAAAGGTAAAAAGGTACAGACTCTTACCAGTTATTTCATGCCTTGAAGGAAAACAACTCCACTTAAATGATATTCTTTCCTCACTTCAGGTCCTCTTGGGGGTCATCATGGTCACCAAAGACCTCATCCACAAGCTGGAAAGAGCGGAGGTATTTCTCAGTAAAAAGAAATTAGTGTTCTACTTAGAAAGGCCATCGTGTAGCAAGCACATTCCTACTCTTTACCATTTATTACTCACCTTATAATATTTCAGGTAATGAATAAACATATTGTGAATGTACATACCTTGATATATTTTTGGTAATACAACTAGAAAAGCTTTATTTCTTGGTTTGGAAAAAAAGAACAATAAAAAAAAAAAAGAAAAATACAAAACCTGAAACTCCACAAAGTTCCTTTGGTGTTTTGACATTTTGTTGCCTGGAACTTTCCTTCCTCTTTTAAATTTCTTTTGAAAAGAGTTCATCCACAACTGATTCCTCAAACTAATTTCTCATTTAAGCTCTTGATATAGAGGAAATTCCTTGTGGTTTGGTCTATTTTGCATTACAGTGTATATCATGGAACATATCAGGAATAGTTTGGGGACGAAAGAAACACCTGCATATTGGGGAGCCTGGATGGCTCTGTCAGTTAATAATCCAACTCTTAATTTGGTTCAGGTCACGATCTCATGGTTGGTGGGATTAAGCCTTGCATCCAGTTCTGGCTGACACTGTGAAACCTGCTTGGGATTCTCTCTCCTCACCTGCTCCCTGGCCCTCCCCCTCTTGTGCAGGAGAGCTCGCTCACGCACGCTCTCTGTCTCTCACTTTCTCTTTCAAAAGCAGTAAACTTCAGGAAAAAAAAAAGAAATACCTACATGTTTATTCTAGAGATATGGCTCACTGTAACCTCTAAATAAATATGAATTTAATGAGTGGTACACATTTGAATTCCCTTTAGTGGCAACTTTTGTTTTAGGTAATTGAATTCTCTATACATTGTTTTTTATACTTTTATTTCTTCATTATTATTGCCTTATCTATGTAGTTCTGAATGTCAAGAATATCACAGTGCCATGTTATTTAAATAAGTAAATATGAAATTTGTCTTTTAAGACTTTGAAAATAGTTTTACTCATTACAGAGAGAGATGTAATAGCCTGGCTTTAGTACAGAAACAAAATTTCACTCTTTACCATTTATCACATATAAGAATATTTCAGGTAAGGAGTATAATTGTGTATGTGTATAGAAATAGATATTTTATACATAATATGTACATACGTATGTGCACAATTTGAAGATTACAGGTATCTATACAAAATATGTGTGTATATATGCAGACTCCAAAATGTAATATAGTAATTAAAAATTTTATATTGTATTCTTATGAATGAAATACAATTAGACACAACAACAAAATGTTCTTGCTGTTAAAATTTTCTGCCACGTAACTACATGGTCCTGAGAATGGCAAGAAACCAGAAATAATTCTGTTGCTACTTATAGTTAATGAGTCATGACAAATCTAAACAACCAAATCATTCAGTAGCATCAAATTTGACCATTCCAGGCTCCATCTACCCAAAGTCCAATTATTTGAACAATTAAGTAAAAATGTGGCCAAACTAAATGCCTTGTACTGTGTAAACAGACCATTGGAATGAATAATTACATTTTTTAATTGAATTGGCTTTTTTGTGGCAAATTGACACAACGTAGGTTGTCAAACATCTGGTTATTTTCTCCACATGATTTTAAGCAACAAGTAAAAATAAATTAATTAAAATTATGTTTAGTAAATGGGTTTTTAAGCTGAATTTCATGAGTAAATCTATAATATATATACATAACTGGATACCAGAGCTCATGTGTATGCCTGTGTAGACATACAGTGCAAGTATGATGATAAAATAGTTAATAAGCTTAGTTTATGCCAGCCTCTATTCAAGCCTGTTAAATATCTTCACTAATTTCATTTTCATAATAATGCTAAGAAATTCATTCCATTATAATCTCCATTTTACATACGAAAAAACAGAAAATAACACGGTTATTTCTGGAGGAGGCAAGATATAAACGGAGATTGTCTGACTCCAAGCCCCACCTTAACTAGCTACGCTGCAGCTGTCCCCATTCAAGCAAGTGTACAGAAACAACCAGTGTATTTAATCAATATACTGAAAGAAGATAAAACTCAAATTTGTTGTTGGAGCAAATTGATCAGTCAATTCAATGAGAATAGTCAATCTTGCAGACGTGTTTATACACAGCCAAAAATCTATTCCTTTTAACTCAACAGAATGACTCACCTTTGACTTTCCCTTTGTGTTCACCCTATAAGACATTACAAAGAAAGTGCCAAATCCCAAATAGCTCGTTGTGGTGTGAAGGGAAGCAAAAAAAGTCTATAGATTTTCCTAACTCCATAGAACTCTTTCAGATCATATGGCTATAGCAGATATGATGAAACCTAGCAATCAATCATTCTGACAATTTTACTTTAGCCATAAACCCCACAAAGATTCCAAAAGACATCTCCATAGGACCAGTGTTCAGGTCACATTTTCATTACAATACTACTAAGCTTTTTACAGCAAATATTAGTTGAGAGAAATCTCTGTGCTTCAGCTAATTATCCTTATTCTGCCCTGGAATTGTCCCTGTCGTATGACTGGAAGAAAATTTGATACTACGCTGGAAAAAAAACAAAAAAATAAACAAATAAACCAAACTTTTTTTTCATTTACTGAATAAATTCAGTTCACTATTTGTAATAGATATAAATAAATAGCATTAATTTCTATTTCTTTTTTCTACTCCTCATGGGAGAAAACCAAATATATTCTAAGTCTGTGGATGGCATAAGGTCATCAGTTTAAAATCAACCTGACAGTTACATAAAATAACTATGTAGGACATCCACATTCTTGTCTCTTAACTCCAAGCATTCCCAAGCTTTCGTATATTTCCCTAAAAAGGTTGAGGTCATTCCCACCAATAAATTTATTCACACTCCAAAACACATACACAGTGGAATATTATTTGGCCATAAAATGGTGAGATTGTGCCACTTGCAACAACATGGTTGGAACTTGAGGGTATTATGCTAAGTTCAATATGTCAGACTGAGAAAGAAATACCATAGGATTCCATTCATAAGTGGAATCTTAAAAAAATCAAATGAATAAGCCACAAAAAGCAGAATTAGACCGATAAGTATAGAGAATAAACTAATGATTGCCAGAAGGAAGGGGCTAGGGGGTGGGCAAAATAGGTGAAGGAGGGTGGGAGATATAGGCTTCCAGTTATGGAATGAATAATTCATGGAAATAAAATCGGAGCATAATAATAGTTAATAATATTATATTAGCACTGGATGGGGACAGATGGCAGCTACACTTGTGAATACAGCATAATACAAAAGCTTGTTGAATCACTATGTTGTATACTGGAAACTAATGGATCATTATGCATCACTATACTAAAAAATAATAATAATCAGAGAGGTGTAAGTCAATAGTTCATGGAAATCATGAAATGTATTCTAGTTTCAATTATGGTAAAAAAGGAATCAGGATAATGTGGTAGATCTGAAAACAATAGACTCTTGAGCCAGTTAACTGAAAATTGGGGTGTATTTTCTTATTTAAATTTGAGAGGGTTAATATTTGCAGGATTGCAATGTAGGTTCAATGAGAAGCTTAGTGTATGCCATGGAATATGTCTGACAGTGAAAACTTAAACACTAATTTTTCATACATCTTCTAATAGTGATAAATATGAGAAAGGACTTGCAAATAAAGAGACACCATGGTATTATTTTAGATGAGAAATTGCCTGTTTCAGGTAAATATATGTATCTATGGCTGACAAAGAGGTTGTTTTTCTTAGCTAATAATTTATTCATTAATTTATCAAATATAGATTTCCTCAGGCACTATGTGAATACTGCAGATACATTAGTAAATCGGACAAATACCTGGATTTACAGTAAGAGATAGCTATAATATAGTTTTCAAGGGCTGAGATAAAATAAATATATGAGCACAAATGAGGAAAAGGTCACCTGCCTTCACCAATCCCAAACTAGAAGTATAGTCACTGATCCAATCAAAGTCAGCCCAGGTTTTGATTCCAGACATCTTAGTCTATTTTTCCTAAGTTTATTCATTTTTGAGAGAGAGACAGACCATGAGTGGGGGAGGGGCAGAGAAAAAGAGGCAGACATAGAATCCCAAGCAGGATCCAGTCTCTGAACTGTCAGTATGGAGCCCAGTGTGGGTCTCAAACCTCTGAACCATGAGATCATGACCTGAGCCGAAGTCAGATGCCCAACTGACTGAGCGACCCAGACAGCCCTAGATTTTTTGGACAGAAGATCACCCGTAAGTCTCCATATGTTTCCCCCCCCCCCCCGTCTTAGCTGTATTGATTTTTTCCCAACATCCTCCCCAAAGGACATTAGTAAATTTAAAAATATCCAGAGTAAATCAAATCTCTCCTCTTATTCACACATTGATATCTAAGTTTTTAAACACCTAATCCACCCCTCTCCACCCACACACATTGAACTCGTGATTAAAGTTCACCCAGATAAGGGAGCGATTTGATCACACTCTCGCAGTGTTGGTTTGCAAGCCCCTCGGGAGCTTCCCAGGTATAACCCGAAACTGGCTCTGATTCTCAGACAGCAGGGAGAAATCGAAGAAAGAGGTAGCTTACTCCAGGTTGGTAGGTGGCTGTTTTAATAAGCAAGGGAACTTACATATAAAGCTCTCCAGTGGCAGCAAGACAAGCACCTTCCCGCGCCTGCCTCCCAAACTTCAGTTTATATGGAGGCCCTCCCTGGCTTCCGGCAGGTGTATCCTGCAGGTGCTCTCAATTCCACATCATTATCTCAATCAAGGCTGTGTCCTTGGGGGAGAACTGGGAGCAGGAGGGCCAAGCAGAACCTGCGCGCCAAGGGCGGATTGGGGATAAGGATCCTCTGAGTGCCTGGGTCCAGCTCACAAGTAAGCTAGTGGTCAGGTCTTCTTGATAGCCTTCCCCTACACACCGTTAAAGGGCGGAACGTGGGGCGGAAACCAGCACCTTTTCCATAATACCATACTATATATGCCTCAGTAGAGTCAAAACCACCCAAGACTCCCAGTATTTTACTTTATGACGTTTTCTCCAGTTTTCCAAATTGTATTACACTTCTCAGATTTGCATAGTTTTTTTTAATGGATCCATTTTATGCTTATTTTATTTTTTTACTTTGTTCTTCTCTGTGTCCTTACCACACTTTTCCACCATTCACACAGGATCAAAAATACAAATTACTCTATTTAGAAGAAAGGTAAGTCATATTTTATGCATATATATACAATAGATGCAAAAAAGAGCAAGTGAACAGGTGTGTGGGTGTTATCATCCAAGATGAAATGATCCTCAGGTGAAAAGAGAGTTCAGCTGGAGTAAGGATTTGCTACCTTCTACACATTAACTAGAAGGCATCTTCTAATACCTTAATTGATCACAATTCTGCCTTGGAAAACTGTTAAAACCAGCCCCTGGTCATCATCATTATAATGTCAAACCTCATCATTTCCCATCTTGATATCAAAATAACCGATTACTTAGTATTACTCTCCCTCTCTTCCTAATCTGGTCCAGCACCTTTTTGCCAAAAGTTTGCTCCTAGAAAACAAAAGCGATGATGCCACTCTGATGCTTTCTTCTTGCTGAGAGGATAAAATCCATAGATAACCTTTCACCAGGTGAGCCAGACCACTCCCTCCATCCTTTCCTTTCTCCACTGGTTCCCTAAGTAGGCCTATTAATTAACCAGTCAGATTTTCTCCACACCAAACAGACAATGCATTTCTGTGAGAAGTTGGTGTACTTTTCAATCTTGATACGCTTTACTTCAATAAAATCTTCCTCAACTTGTAAAAAATGTTTTTTACGTTGTTTAAATTCCACATTTGCTGTGGAACCATCCTTGATCCTCAACTGTCTCACCACAATTGTTCGGATTTCTGCCGTAACCCTGACCAAGCCTAATCCAGTCGTTTTCAAACGTTACCTCGCTCAGAATCACCTGAAAGCCTTGTTAAAATACAGCCTGCTGACGCTTGGGATTCTCTCGCTCCCTCTCTCTCTCTGCACCTCCCCACCCACTTGCGTTCTCTTTCTCAAAATAAATACATAATTATTTAAGAAAAAAATACAGTGTGCTGGGTCCCACCTGAGTTTCTAACTCAGTAGCTCTGTGGTGATGGCAGAGAATTATCATTTTTAATAAGTTTTCAGGTGATACATCCACTGCTGGTCTGGTGGTTGGGGACCAGATTTGAAAAAAACACTGGTCTAATGAGTTTTGGAGACTATTTCAATAGCTCAGGGAACTAATACCTGTCTCCTAATGGAACAATTTTTTACATAATTGGAAAAAGGTTACATTAATTTCCATCCAATTTAATTTATTTTTATAAAAATGTAACTAAAAATAATTAACTGAGTTGAACAGTCAAGGATGTGGATAAGGGCACATTCAAGGGGGAGTAACAAACTGAAGGCAGTTTCACATTTCCCCTGCTACACCCCAGAAAGATCTCCCAACAGTTAATCCTCAAGGTCTGTAACAATAGAAAACCATACAATTTCAAAAGGAAATTTTAGCAAACTAACGTTTCTTTTTAGTAATTAAGCTGCTTCCCTTTGCCAAAAACCAAGGTTATTTTACAAATTGTTTCATCATTATGACTGTGTAAGACCTTACATATAGGTTTTGGGACCATTATATTGATTGTCAAGAATATAAATGCTTTTCAGATAAAGCCAATCTATGGGTAGATTTCAGGGTCTGTTGCATTTCAGTTGCCTAGTGTGATTCTTTGAAAACCTCAGCTTATTAGGAAGGAATGGCCCTTGCCATATGTGCAGCATTAAGAACATCTGGAAACACCATCAAAGCAAGAAATTTTTTACTTTCCACTGGCATGAAGAAGCCATTGGAAATTTCACAGATGTTTGAATCTCAGGATCCCTGGATAGTAGGAAATTGAACCAGACTGCTGGCATTGACCAAATGATTTCTCCTAGGAAATGCACTGCTCCTCCATGGAGAAAAATGAGAAGCTATTCCTAATGGGAATAAGTTTCTTCCTAAATAAAGTTATGAGTGAATAATCTAATTTGTTTTTGAATGTCATTGTAATGTATATGAGGCTAAACTCATTAACGCACCCACAGTGGTTACAATTAGAATCACATAAACCATGAAATATTAGCAAAACTCATGCATTTCTTATGTTTAATGCAATATGGCATTTAGCTTCATGATTTGGGGCATTTCTTTATTCTTTGGGGAGCCATCTCCAATTTGTCATTCCATCAAAATCAAAATTACTCTGTATTCATCCCAAATTCAGTAAAGCCAATTTGAACTTAATTAATTACAGGTTCACATTTAGATTTTGAGGATTTATTTTTATAGTCTAAATGCCACGTGAAGATGCATCATATTAGAACTATTTGGGCATTTCCTCCTATTTTTATTTTGTTCAAATGACTAGGTAATCATCTCTGACAGCACTGATAAGCCCTCAGCTGAATCCAGAGAAGTGGGGAATGGAGAGAAATGGGATTGGCTGTTTTCTTTTAAAAATAGTTCCTCAGGTGATTTGTTAGTATCATTTAGTTAGAATCACCTGCTATAAAGTCTCAGTACTCAAAATGAGGTCAATAGACCAGCAATATCAGCATCACCTGGAAACTTGTTAAAATCCAGCTTCTCAAGCCCTGAAGCATAATCAGCACTTTGTGGAGAAACTTGCATGACTTGTTTTCACATTAAAGTGCTGCTGTAAATCTATATCTATATCTATATCTATCTATCTATATCTTTAATGTGAAGCTAATTATTTCTCATTCATTTTGGCCACTGAAAGCTAAAACCCTGCAGTTAAATAAAAATGAGGGACATATCCATGAGGATAAAGGTCATAATTACCATTGCACAGAAATCCACTCTTGTAAATTTGGAGAGCATAATCTTAGTGGGGCTACAAATTTTACCGCACACCACTACCCAGAGAAATGGAACTCCTTTGTCTATTTCTGATCTACTTTATAGCATAGGTACCTACCACCTGCTGTATTGAGGGAAAGAAAACAATTAACTATAAATGTCCAATATGATTTGGAGCATTTTTTAGTAAGTCTATTAAAGGATTTAAAATTTTCTCGGCTGAAAATGCTTAGCCCTTTCGACATCTTGTCACTTCCTCATACTTCTCCCCTTAGGATGCTACCACCCTTAGTATGCACCCTTGTGGATATAGGGATGTGGTGGTGTCTTGACTGCAATTCATCTGCTTCCACAGGTCTTTTTTCTAGAGCTACTTGCCCAGCTGTCTCTGATGGTTGAAATTAAAAGTAAGTGCAACCCAATTTCTTCTCAATTTCCTCCAAGTCCAGTAGTCTTCTTGGTAGCCTTAGATTGACCTCACCTCTCTCTACAGTTTCTTAAATATTCTAAGAATCATCCGTGGAGAGGTTGTTTTATGGTAGAGTTTAATCAAGCAAAAACTCTGAATAATATTATGCCTTGAAAAAATAGGAAGCTATCAAATTCATTTTATGATTCTAGCAAAACCCGATATTAAAATTTGACATTTACAGCTTAAAAATACAGTCTTACTACTGAATTTTTATTTTTTAAATTTTCATGTAAAATATTAGTAAAGAAAGTTAAATATTATATTGGAAATATTACCCACCATGACTGAGTAGGGTATATCCCAAGGAGGCAAAGATGATTAATGGTATCAAAACTACTTATTTATAAAAGAAGCCAATTCCAAAACAAATTATCTAATTAAAAACTTGCAAGGATTTGAATAGCTATATCTTCAAAGAAGATATAAGCATATGAAAAGATGTTTAGCATCATTAGCCGTCAGGGAATTATAAATCAAACCACAAAGCAAAAGCACTTCACATCTACTAATATAGTCATAACTATATAGTCAGATAATAATATTGGTCAGTACATGAAGAAATAAGTAATCATACACTTTTGGTGGAATATAACATTGTACAGCCACTTTGGAAAATAGTCTGACAATTCCTTAAAAGGTTAAACATAGTCACTTTATAACACACCAATTTGACTCCTAGAGTTTTAGTCGAGGAAATAGAAATGTGCCCATACAAAACATGTGCATGAGTGTTCATAGTAGAATTATTCATATTAGCCCAAAAGTAGAAACCACCCAAATGACCAACAAATGATGCATGGATGAATAAAATTGTGCATTTATAAGATAGAATATTATTCAGTAACAAAAATGAATGCAGTATGATACCGAATATAGATAAACCTTAAAGACATGCTATACTAAGGAAGTCAGTCACAAAACACCACATATTGTATGACTTCATTTATATTAAATGCCCCGAATAGGATAATCTATACAGAAAAGGTAGATTAGTGTTCACCTAGAGCTGGAGTGGATAAGGGAAGGGGGAATTGATGGAGCATGACTGTTAAGGGGTATGGGTTTGTTTTTGTTTTTTGAGGTAATAAAACTATTCTAAAATTAACTGTGGTGATAGCTACACAACGCTGTAACTATACTAAAACCCATCAAGTTTTACAATATTAATAGATGAATTATATGACACATGAATTACACTTCAATAAACTGTTATAAAAGGAAAGAAATTGGTAGTGATGTCATCAAGATGACAAAATATCACATTCCCAACTTCAGCACCCCCTTACAAGAAGACTAGCAACTATCCATAGACAACATGTCTGAACCTGAGGATGAGGTTGAAGCCCTCCAATGCCACCACTACCACAGAGACCAAGAAGGACCACATTAGAATAAGAGGAACAGTTTGACTGCATGTCTCCACTCTGAGGCCACTACAGAACCACACCAAGGGGACCCTCTGGGACTGCCATTTCTCCAGTGGGAAAACAGAGCCCCAGGTAGATATCCAGCTTCCCCAGCATTGAAGGACACCTTCCAGGAGGCCCACTTGGGTCTTGTCTCACAGGAGTCACAGGAGGAATCTAAAGGCCAGACTACTGGGTATCAGTAAGTGAGCCAGCATTTAGACCTTGGCACACTGCATTCCTGCAGGCAGCAGTTTCCAAGAAGGGATCACAGTCAGCACAACTGTCCATTTACGGAGGTTGGATGGTGGCCCCAACCATCCAGCGAGCTCAGTCAGCAGTTCTCCCTGATTTGGGTTTTCAGTCAAACAGCCTTGGAGGACTTGGGGCTCATTCTATAGCCCTTCCCAGGCATGAAAGAAAGTTCTCATGTGGCTCAGTTGCTGAGAGTAGACCAGGCAGCCTGCCTAAGACCATCTGTAGGCACAGAGCACATCCTATGTCAACTGGCAGAAACAAGATGGTAGTTCTATGTTTAATTTTTTAATTGTTTTCCATAGTGACTGTAACAGTTTTCATTCTCATGAATCATGTACTAGGCTTTCCTTCTCTCTACATCCTTAACATCTATCTCTAATATTTTTTATAATAGGCGTCTTAACATGTGTGAGTTGACATCCCATTCTGGTTAGAATTGTATTTCCTTGATGATAAGAGATGTTGAACATCTTTTCATTTATCCATTGGCCATTTGAATATCTTCTTTGGGAATGTTTACTCAGGTCCTTTACCCATTATTCTTAATGTTTATTTATTTATTCTTGAGAGAGAGAGCATGGGAGGAGAGAGAGAGAGAGAGAGAAAGAGAGAGAGAGAGAGAGAGAGGGAGAGAAAGAATCCTAAGCAAGCTCTGCACCATGAACCCGATGTGGGGATCAAACACACAAACTGTGAGATCATAACCTGAGCTGAAATCAAGAGTCAGACAGTTAAGTAACTGAACCACACAGGCACCCCTCTTTTCCCATTTTTAATTGAGATATTTGCATATGTGTTTTTTATATTCAGTTATATTAGGTCTTTTAAATATATTTTAGGTGTTAATCCCTTATCAAATATGTGCTTTGTAAATATTTTCTCCCATTTCATAGGTTACCCTTTCATTTTTTATGGTTTCTTTTGCTTATAGCAGTTTTTCAGTTTGATGTAATTTCACTAGTTCATTTTTGCTTTTGTTGCCTTTGCTTTTTGGTAATCAAAATTAAAAAAAAACTTTTCCTGAGGCCACTGTCAAGAAACTTTCTTATGGTCTTAGTTCTTACATTCAAGTCTTTAACCTATTTTGAGTTGATTTATATTAAAGTGAATTGGTTTTCCACTTTAAATCTTTCCTTGACTCTTTATCTATACCTTATTCTTTTATAGAGGGAATAGAATATTGAATTCAAAACTCTATAATGATAATATAAGAAAAGTTAATTGTAGACTCACCATTATAGAAGCAAAACTCTGAATAAAATAATGGCTGATAAGTCCAATATGTAATTAAGAAGTATGCATCATATTAGATTTGGTTTATTGTCAGAATAAAAGGATGGTCCCACTTTAATGCACTTAAAAAGAAAGTAGTATGATTTTGACTACCAATACAGGTGATCTTTTAAGTACATTTATTTATGTTCATATTTAATATTCAAATAAAAATTTTATTAATTTATGCAAGAAACACAGGAAATATAATGGAAGGCAACTTTCTGATTTTGATAAAAACTATGTACCAAAACCCACAGAAAAATACTATATAGGTAAATATTAGATACACTTTTTATGAATGGGCAAAAATATAACAATGCCCAAAGCTTACCAGAATTTGCATAATGTCAGACTGCCTGGCTAATACTATAAGAAAAGACAAAGAAATAACAAGCAAGGATATAATACTTAGAAGGGAAGATGTATACTGTCATTTTTTTGCACCTGATATAATTTCCTAAATAAAAACAACCAGGTCAACAAATTATTTAATCAAATAGGAGTTCAATAATTTTGTTGATACATAATAAGTTGATGGGAATTAAGAGTATTTGCTTATATCAGCAATAACCCACAAAAAACATAGTAAAATACAGAATCATCAACAGATGTTCAATGATATTTTGGTATTTTGAAAAATTTAATAACTTTCTTTAAAATTTACATGAAAAATACATATGTAACTATCAATCTTGAGAATAAGATATTTCATCTGCTCCCCAGCAGATATTAAGACATATTACAAACCCATTGTTATAATGATATGAATAGCTCAAAATAAATTCATGAATATGAAATAACTTAATATTATTATAAAGCTTGCCCCAAAGAACATTTGGAAAAAGAAAGACTTCTTAGTATATGGTATTTGAAACCACTCGCTTTAGGGAAAACATAAACATGGATTCCTGCCAATACTGTTGGGAAAGACTTCAAGGGCATTTAAAGACCCAAATGCTAAAGGCAAAGTTTGGCGAAAAAAATATAAAAGGAAAAGGATTTCTCAAATAAGAATTTAACATTACAGACCATAAGATAAAACTACCAGTGGGTTGTGAGTTCTTGCCAATCCACTCTTGCCAAAGGATTGTAAATGACTTACAAATGCCATCTCTGGGCTGGGTACCATGAGCAGTGAATTGATTTCTCTATATTCTCTTCCTCTGTCCTATTAGCTGCAATCCTCTTAAACCTTCTTAAAGTAAAAAATGCGGGGAGGCTGAGTGGCTCAGTTAGTTTAGTATTGGACTTTGGCCCAAATCGTGATCTTACAGTTTGTGAATTCAAGTTCCCCATGAAGGTCTCTGCTGTCAGCACTGGAGTCTGCTTCAGATCCTCTGTTCTCTCTCTCTGCCCCTCCCCCCCAACTCTATCTCAAAAATAAATAAACATTAAAAAAATAAATCTCTGAAGAGGATGGCACAGAAACAAAATGGAAGAAACACAGATCCCTAAATATTTATTTAAAGAGCTAGAACTCAGATCCAGAATAACCTCCTGGACTGCAACATGAGAAAGATCGACCTCTACTGATGAGGTATCTAGTTTTGTTTGTTGTTGCTGTTGATTTATAGAAATTTAGCCCAATCATGGGGAGCCTGGGTGGCTCAGTCGGTTGAGTGTCTGACTTTGGCACAGGTCATGATCTCACAGTTCATGGGTTCAAGAGCCACATCCAGCTCAGTGCCAGCAGCTCAGAGCCTGGAGCCTGCTTCAGATTCTGTGTCTTCTTCTCTCTCTGCCCCTCCCTTGCTCACACTCCATGTGTCTGTCTCTCTCTCTCAAAAATAAATAAAACATTAAAAAAATTAAAAAACAAGAAATTTAGCCTAACCTCATTAACATACATGCAAACAAACATATTTAATGCACAGATATAAACAACAGGAGATACAATAAAAGTGTTAAGATAGCTGTTTACTGCATTAGAAAAACAAAAACAAATGATAAAAAGGAATCTATATATTGCACACACACATTCTCAACAATGAGCCATTATTTGGATGACAGATGATTACGTGCTATGCATACATATTATAACTTAAACCTCTGAAACTAGGTTTAGAACACATGGAAGAGAAAAAGGAAAGGAGGCGATAACAATTATAAATGATAGCTATACATTTCTCAAGAAAAATCCTCACACGTGATTGTGTAAGATTACAGTTAGTGATAGATTGTCATTCACTTTTCCAAAGAAGAGATCCAGATAGCCAACAGACACATGGAAAGATGCTCAATGTCACTCATCATCAGGGAAATACAAATCAAAAGCATGCTGAGATACCACCTCACACAATGAACAAATCAGGAAACTACAGATGCTGGTGAAGATGTGGAGAAACAGGAACCCTCTTGCACTGTTGGTGAGAATGCAAACTGGTACAGCCACTTTGGAAAACAGTGTGTAGGTTCCTCAAGAAATTAAAAATAGAGCTATCCTATGACTCAGCAATAGCACTACAAGAATTTACCCAAGAGATACAGGAAAACTGATGTATAGGGGCAGGTGTACCCCAATGTTTATAGCAGTGCTTTCAACAATAGCCAAATTATGGAAAGATCATAAATGTCCATCAACTGATGAATACATAAAGATGATGTGGTTTATAAATTCAATGGAATACTACTTGACAATGAGAAAGAATTAAATCATGCCATTTGCAGCAACATGGATGGAACTGGAAGGTATTATGCTGAGTGAAATAAGTCAGTCAGAGAAGGACAGATAGATGTTTTCACTCATATGTGGATCGTGAGAAACTGAACAGAAGACCATGGGGAAAGGGAAAGGTAAAAAAAAAATAGATACAAACAGAGAGGGAGGGAGGCAAACCACAAGAGATTCTTAAATACAGAGAGCAAACTGAGGGTGGATGGGGGGAAAGGGGGAGAGGGAAAATGGATGATAGGCATTGAGGAGGGCACTTGTTGGGATAAGCACTGGGTGTTGTATGTAAGCCAATTTGACAATATATTATATTCATAAACAAAGAAAAATAATAGATTTTAATTAATGTGCATAACACCAAAGATTACTAACAGAAAACAACCCCCCACAAAAATCCTCAGATGTGTTGAAAGGATAAGGGGAGAAGAACTGGGTGCATTGCATTGGTTAACTTGGCCGTAGCTGCAGATTCCCATGTGCTGCGAGGTGTCTAGTGCCTGAGCATCCTAACCCCGTGGGCTGTATTCCATTGAACCATACACTCTAGACCACTCTAAACTACATTTTTTTACACTCAACATAATCATGAAAAAAACCATTGTTTGGATGCTACCGCTTCATCACTCTCTTTTCTAATAACTTTTTATTGATCCTGATAATCACGTTTTTAAGTTGGTGTTTTTAGGAACATAATTAGAGTTGAATTCCTTCCTTCCAGTGGTTGAGACTAGTAACTTGCTATATATAAATAATGTTGATTAATTTGGATGAATACAGACCTAGATACTTAACATAACTTTTTATCAAAGCTTAAAAGTTGCTAAATAAAAATGTGTTCATCAGGGTTTTCCTTGGCCTTTCCTTTGAGAGTGGATCTGATGCTTTGAATTCTGGATTGTCATTCTTACATAAGCCTCATTCATAATTCCATCTCAACAAATTCCAGTGTTGTTTCTTCTATGTGAAAGGAGATTTATGAAGCCAATCTGAATAGCAAATCTTTCCAGATTAAAAGTTCACCTCTCTTTCTTCCCTCCCTCCCTCCCTCCCTTCCTTCCTTCTTTTTTTCCTTGCAGGACCATAGGGGAGGAGCAGAGAGAGAGGGAGAGAGAGAATCCCAGTCACCACGCTGTCAGGACAGAGCCCACTCCAGGGCTCAATCCCACAAAATGTGAAATCATAACCTGAGCCAAAATCAAGAGTCAGATGCTTAGCAGGGAGCCCAGTCTGCCCCCATTTGCCCCAAATTCATCTTCTTTAAAAATTCATCATCCATGCATATTTTGGCAACATTTATAAAGTAGTGACCCATCTTTTTCAAGTCTTCTGAAATGATTCAACATAACTTTCAGAGTAAGTCTATTTTTGTTTCCATATTTTATTGTTTTACATAATTAAATAATGTAGTTATAAGAAGAAGAAGAACTGGGATAAGCAGACTTCTGTACAACTGAACTAGCGCTTGTTAAGCATAATCAAAAGTATAGCAAGTTCCTAAGAGAAACCGGTCACTATCCATGAACATTAATTTGTCTTCAACATCAATGACTTACTGTAATTTTGTTTGTACTTAAAGCAATTATACCAGTTTATTTTTAACAGTAATTACAAAAGAGGAGAGAAAGATAGAATATCAGTTAACATGATAAGTTGTTTCCTTAGAGGCAAATTTTTTAAAAACGTTCTCTGAATCAGTAACAATCAGACAATTTACCTATAACATTAATTTTTGTAATTTCTTCAGAGGAAAAGATAATTATTTTTGGTAGCTAAAATCCATCATTAGCTTTGATCATAAGTCTGTTTCTTTGAAAGAGTGACAATTATATAATTATTACATTAATACATTTTAAATATTTGAAAGTCTATCTTAAATGAATGACTATTAATTATGGAGTTGCCTGACTCACCACTGATGATTTAATACTTGGTAATTGTAACGATCAGAATTCAGAACACAGTTTCTTCATTGGATCTAATGACTAAGATGTTAACTGGTTTCAAAAACTAAAGAATTGATGAGAGAATTTCAATTTTTTCGTTTATTTTTCTCCTTTTATTTAGCATCTGATTTATTCATATAAGCTGGTAGTAGGTATGAATGCATATATATGAATGAAATAATGTAATTTCCTTCCAGCCAATACTAAGAATCCCAACTCTAACCCTGTTTCCTTAAACGACATACTGAGAAGTGTTGCTAGATCTTGTACCTGTATGTTCTCTTATGATAAGTGGCTTTGTGGTCATTCCTACTCTCTGTGTATACTTTCTTATAAGGATTTTTTAGTCTCCCATTTTATGCCTAGAGGAAGAATGAACTTTATAATTGAATATATTACATAGGAAGTCTAAATCATGTCTTTCAAGATTATAAATTCTAGTTTTAGCAGTATATTAAATGCCTTATGTTACAAGAAAATAAATACCACATCTTTTACAAAACTATATCAAAGCTTATGTTCAAATAGGATGTGTTTTATATAAATAATGTTAAGCATGATTTGCTATTTTGCTTTAGGTTTTTTTCTCTTCTTATATAGACTTGAGCCTAGAAATGACCCTTTCTTATTTATTATCCCAGTTCCCAGCCCAACCAAATATAAATTATCAGCATGCATTATTTCCTAAATGTAGAATTTTAATATAATACATTAATTTTAATTTTAGATATTATTATTTATTTACTGTTTACTTATTTATAATCGGGCTATTGTAGGCAAAACAGTTTGCTATTGACTAACAATATTAAAGGATAAGGGAATCACTATTAAAACTTTATTAAGAAATCATTGAAATTTCCAGGTAGATACAATAAAACATCATGGGAAAGGCAGGGAGAATATTTGGGTTGGCTAGGTGAGATTAGAGAGGAAGAAGTCTCCTCTATGTTACCATCTAAAGATGAATCCTGGGTGGCACTGCTGGTTAAGTGTCCCAACTCTTGGTTTTAGCTCAGGTCATGATCTCCTGCTTTGTGACTTGGAGCCCGCATCAGCCTCTGTGCTGATGATGCAGAGCCTGCTTTTGGTTCTCTCTCTCTCTGCCCTTCCTCTGCTGATGCTCTCTCTCAAAATAAATAAATGCCTTTAAAAGAAAATACTTTAAAAAAATAAAGATGAATTCTGGCATAGAATCAAAGTGACCTCTCTGAACTTGCTTGCGTTCAAATTTTGTCAAGTATAGACTTACAATCTACTTATTTGCATATGACACATAATACTAAACTATGCACTATATTAACATGTCAACTAAATGTGACAAATTGTTAGGAGATTGGTAGTCAATTTATATCCATAGATATAGTTAATGATAGGTCACACATACTTCAATTAACCAATAATATTTCTATAATTAAATTATATTACAAACTTCCGAGTGCTTTCTCTATAACAGACACTGTTATGAGTACTTAATAGCACTAATAGAATTAATATTAATATTAACCATAAGAAAAGGAAGAGAACAAGTTGATAAATATATGATCATAAAATTAGATTACTTGTGTAACCTTTTTATATCATCAGTCAACTTGCTAGCCAACTGAAAGTTATTTAGGTAAAAAAAAAAAAAGAACTTAGGTAAACAAAATTCAAAGATAATCTCCCAATTTATTTTGTTACGGTTCATTCATATCCCATAAAAACTTTTTCCAATCAATAAAAAGTAGCATTTTAATGATTTCTTTTTATAATCTTTGCCCTTTATTTTATAGACTTGGAGTCAGAAAACTTTTGTTTCAGTCTTGATGTTAGCCATTCTCAGCTGGAAGACTGGCTTATATCTTTTAGTGTACTCAGTTTCATAATCTACAAAGTTGGGTTCATGATATCTGTCAACCTACTTTACAGTACTTTCATGAGTACTAAATGTAGCAACAAAAAGAAACCCATTTCTTGAATTATAAAATGTCATACAAATATAATTTATGCTATCAATCAATCAGGGATATAATGAAATATTATATGATAGAAGATGAAAAGGCTAGATCCAAATATTCTGTGAATAGTGACTAGATATCTAAAAATTATATGCAACCTTCATTGTAAATTAAATTACTAAAAGTAGAATCCTAATTTTTAGATTTTAGAAAATAGGCTTTCATTTTGCCCCAGAGTAAATTTAATTATTAAATTGATAGAACCTCTGCCCTCCTCCTAGATTCCCATTATGCTGGGTCATGAAGATATATTCAGTCTCCTAACACCCTTAGTTTGCATCTATAATACCCTTTGCCTGTGTAAGACTTTTAAGATGATGGAATAAAGGAACTGTTAAACACAAAAAGCAATGGTTTACCATTTTAGTCAATTCTCCAAAATAATGATTGAAATGATAAAAGAAGTATTTCCTTTTATGTCACAAACAAATAGAAGAGTTTCACATTTAAAAAAAAACTGCCTTTTATTTTAGGAAGAAAACTCTTACTACATACTTATCACTGTCATCTCCTTATTGCGCTCCCATTAATATTAAAGGAAGTTCAATTCAATACATTAACATCTCAGTGAGGATCTGTCTCATTATAATTATCACTGACCTTGTCAATTTTAAATTTTAGCTTGGGTCAAAATTAACTCTAAGCTATTAAGAACAAAGTAAAAGCAAAGTGAAAGGTAGAATGTTCCTGACTGGGAGCCTGATGAATTAACACACTAACTACAGAACTTGACTGTAAACATTAACTATATTTGGGTATGGATGCACATCTACATGCGTTTATAATGTTGGAATGTACGCCACCTTCAATAATCTTCAAATCATTCACAATCCTATATATATCAATACCTGCAGAGTTTTAAAAATTCAAGATACAAAGGAAATTCTTGGAGAGAGTGATTCAGTGAGTATGGATGAATCCCATGTTTATTTGTTTTTTTTTAAGGTGTCACAGATAATTCTGGCACAACCCCCAGGGTTGAGAACCTGGGTTCTATTTAAGTGCATCGACTTTAATATATGAATTAGAACCTTGAATCCAGTTGCAGCTCCAATAAGCCTCTCTAATTGCATTCACAATTGTCATTTTGGCAAGACTTTGGGGACACATTTTCCATCAGCACACAAATCTTGCATTGACCTCAATGACATCTAATAAAGCTACGATTTTCAACCCATACTCCTAGACCAGATAAATAAATAACTTTTCACAGAAAAGCTGCTGTAAAACTATTATTGAGATAGACAATTTAACTGAATTCCAGGTTTTAGAAACAAGTAGAGTTCAGTAATAAATATTTTTCTCCATTTCTCCTATATGATAGATGTTTACTGATTTCATTTTTATACCTATGTGTAATTATTTCTTTTGGCTTTAGGGAACTTTACAAGGGAGTGAAAAGATGTTAAAAGGGGCAGCAGGGAAGAATAAAAGTGGAGTATGGAGGAGGGAAGGAGAGAGCAAGGAAAGAGAACAGAGAGGAGCAGCTTGGTCTAATGCATTGCTCTTTGTTGATTTCTTTGATTGTTCTCAATCTGAATGTTGCCAACAACTCCATTATGAAGAAGATAAAGATGAGCTGCTCCTGTTGAAGTGTGTATGGTGATGGTTAGGTGGGGAGGGCTGTTCTGGGACTGGGCTCAGAGAACTACCAAGAAGTCTGTTGTTCACACTGAAGACTCTTGGGACTATAGAAAATAACTGGAAAAAAGACCGTGTGTTCAGAGTGAAGAGATCTGTTCTAAAAATCTTGGCTTCTCTGTTTAATAATTATATAACTTAAGTCAGTTTTCTTAAAAACTACCTTGACTCAGTTCCTTTTTTTGTTTTGTTTAAATAAAAATGTCATTTTAAAACTCCCTTTTAGTATTTTTTATAAATAGATTTAGTGTGTACAAGCTCATAGCAGATGATAGATTTTAATAAATAGTAGCTATTATTGCCACTTATAAGGCATATACCACATAGCCTTTAATGCACGTCTTCTATGAATAAATAGTTTTAGCTATTAGTGTTTGAGTATTGTCACCAATTTTGTCCAAACATTATTTGTGAACTTCCTTGTCCTCAGAAATATGTCTAAGGCAGGGCAATTTTATAAACAACACTTCAAAAGTATAGAGTTGCTCTTCCTTAAGTCAGAAATCTCACCTGTCTGAAGGAGTTGATTAATTTCCCAAAAGTTCTGTATACGTAAGCTTTTACTATGAGTATGTGTCTATAGTAAACTGAATTTGTACGTGTAGATATATTTTCCTATTAACATATAATGTTAACGCAATAAAAGGAGAGTTCATGTTTCAGATCTGTTGCTTAATTTTTCTAAGGGTATCAGTTAAACTAGATGTTGATATTTGCTGTTTCAATGTATTATTTACTGTTCCTTTGAGTATAAAGCCATTGCATTTAGGAAATACTGTATAGAAAAGCATAAAAAAGAAAAATTATTTCAATCATTAAGGTTAATTCCTAAAGGCAAATTCTGGGAACTATTTAATGCCTCTGACAGATGATGGCAATTTGCTTTTTTGAAAGATTATGCTGATTAATACCCTTATCATCATGCTATGAAAGTAAATGTTTGTCTACCCCCAATTTGACTAAAAAAACTAATTTGTTTTCTTTTAATTTTCAAGTATCAGAGAACATTTATTCAACTGTACACAGACCTTTTAGCTTTATTTTTCTTCTCATTATTTATTTATGCCTTTTAATTCTGAAGGTTAGGGTTTTTTTTATAATCTATGGATCATATAACAATTGATTATCTGTTCTTTTGCCATACTTGGTGCAACTATTTTATGTAACTTATTCTATTTTGGTTTAATTATTTTATTTTCCAGACAGAAATGTTTGGCACTAATGCGTATAAACAACAAGCAGTAAGAGACAAAATATTTCCTTACTATCTCTTCATATGCAACACATGTCCCTCTTCCATGACCGCAGTACATCATGATTATATGTAGCATTTTACTTAGTTCCTTTCCTGCATTTGAGAGGACATATTGATATTTTAGGAATAAAAGAGGAACCACATTCCCGTTTTGTATATGATATTTTTTGTTCCTCATATTCTCCACCTCTATATTGATTAAATATTCATTTGTATCTTCTAAATATATTTTAAGATTTCCCACTTAACATTTATCCATCACTCTTTGAATTATATTAGGGATTATTTTGAAGTCCTTAAAAAATGGTTATTTGATTTTCCATACCCCTTTTCTGAACATCTCACTTTTATGCTCTTGGTTTACTAAAGATGATAATGAATGAATGAATGAATGAATGAATGAAAGGAAAAAAAGAAGGAAACAAGAAAAAGGAGCCAGAGATAGTGACTGTTTCTTTTCCAAAACAGGAGACTTAAGGGCAAAAGAGGCATGGGACAGAACCATAATGAAGTGCTTATTAGCATAGTCGTTTCAATATTCATCTCTTGTGACTAAAGTGTAAAAGAATCCTCCTCTTATTGAAACTGACCTAATTAGAAACAGGAATAAAGATACTATTCTGTATTAATATAATTAATGGGTTTATAGAAGGGGCTGTTGTTTACCAAATTCTAAGTAAGGCAATCTTATGTTTGTTTTCCCCAGGGCAGTAATGATTTACATGTTTATTTCACTCTCATAAATAACCTGCTTTGGGTGATAAGTTTGTGGTCACATGATGATAATGTATTTAGAATACTAAAAAACAAACAAAGCAAACTAAGTAGCATTGATTAAGACACAGTGAAGGATAGACCTAAGTCAGAGACCCCATACACATATTGAACCAAGAGACCTAAAACTATAAAACCTCCTTCTCACCCTTCAGTCTTGAGAATTTGGGATGTCAACAGCATAGGTTGTCCTGGTGAAGTTTCCTATGTGCTATCCAGACAGAGTACATTCAACCTTGGGAATATACTCCTGCAGTACCGAGGACATCCAGGAAGCAAGAACTTCACTGGTTGAACTGCAGTTTCTTACAGGGAAGCCAATCTGCAAGGAGCATCTGAAGAAGCAAGGTCTGTGGCAGGGGCATTAAGCCTAGATTACTAAGCCTGCAAAGATAATTCTTATTCCACTTAAAGTGTTTTCTCTTTGAACTCTGAAGAATCTTATTGTGATGTGCAGCTTTAATTGTTCCTCTCACTTATGAGACATCATCACAGCTAGTATTCAAAAGAATTTTGTGTGTACTGTACGGGCAAGTGTGGGGTCTGGAGGAGTGGAAACATTTCATCAAGGAAGACCCACTCCACTCAGCAGCTAGCAGTATATGAAGCAACAGACCAGACTGACCAATAAATTCTATCTGTTTTAACTTTATAATGTATCTTAAGGTGTGATAAAGCAAATCCCTCGACATTTAACTGTCACATTTGAATTACTATAATACAATGATGGAAAAATGAGGGCCATATAGAGTAATAGGAATTTCCCATTAACAACAGCAAATAGGGACACCTCCATGGGAGCCCCTGAACATCAGCCAATAAAGGAGGGTGATCTGTGACAGATGGGGACAAACATGGTAGCCTGATGACTAACTTAGCATACTGTATTAGGAAGCTTTCCAGTCCATGGCATAGAAAAGGGGAACACAGAAAAAACCCAGTAGATTCTCTGAGTGAGGAGACAGAATTTAGAGACTGGGGAGACTAAGGTGACTAAGGTTTGTAAAATAAAATACCAGATAAGAAAGAGCTGCACAAAGAGACATCTCTTAAGATCTTCAAAGGATTCTCTTTGAGTATTTAAGTACTGATCAGAACTTTTGTGAGGAGACTACCCAGGGCCTTGAGGCTGGAGAAGAAACCAAAAAAATAAATACATAAATAAATAAAATAAAGAATTAGAAGAAACAGTGCCTAGAACTCACAAGGAACTAGAAAGTGTGCCTCTCCTCATCAGCCAGATGGCAAAAGTGAAGACTTATAGGGCACTGGGTATAAAACCAGAAGAACAGAAGTGTCTTGAGTTAGTAGCAGAAAATCTTTAGCCCATGACTGAGCACACCTCTGGTCTTTCACAGCAAATCTTAAAAGTAAGACACCAAAGGGTCAAACCGTATTCTTTCTAAGTACAGAAATATCCAGGATTCAGCAAGTTAAAATTTACAGTGTCTGTCATACAGTCAAAATTTGTCAGTATTGCAGAGAAGGAAGAAATGTACACTGGGAAAATTAACCAATTAATCAACACTAATGCAGAAGTGATACTGATGTTGGAAGTAGTAGACAAATGCACTAAAATGATCACTATAATTGTTCTGTGTATTCCAATTTTAGTAGACAATTGAATGATAAAAATCTTCAAATTGAATAAAGATAAAAACTATAACATACCAGGGGTGCCTGCCTGGGTGGCTCAGTCGGTTAAGCATCCGGCTTCAGCTCAGGTCATGATCTCCCAGTTCGTGGGTTTGAGCCCCGCATCAGGCTCTGTGCTGACAGCTAGCTCAGAGCTTGGAGCCCGCTTCAGATTCTGTATCTTCATCACTTTCTGACTCTCCCCTGCTCGTGCTGTCTCTCTCTGTCTCTCAAAAATAAATAAAAAACAAAAAAACTGTAACATATCAGATGAAAATAAACTAGGTATTGTAGAAGAACAGAAGACATGATAATAGAAGCTAAAAGTAAAACACAGAGAAAGGAATTAATTTAAAAAATTCCAATCAATAAATTGTGGCACAACTTTAAACAATCTAGTATACATGTAACTGTGGTAACTGAAAGTGAAGAAAGAGAGCAGAAAAAATATATGAAGAAATAATGTCATAAAAATATTCAAATTTATTGAACCTGTAAGCAAACACGTCTAAGATATTCAGCTAACACAGAGACTAAAGAAAAATATGCTGTGGTATGGTATGGTACTGACACAAAAACAGACATATAGATCAATGTAACAGAATAGAGACCCCAGAAGTAAAACCACACTTATATGGTCAATTAACCTATGAGAAAGGAGGCAAGCGAATACAATGGGGGAAAGACAGTCTTTTCAACAAATGGTGCTGGGAAAACTGGACAGCTACACGTAAAAAAATGAGACTGAAACACTTCCTTACACCACACACAAACATAAGCTCAAAATGGATTAAAGATCTAAATGTGAACCCTGAAACCACAAAAACCCTAGAAGAGAACACAGGCACTAATCTTTCAGACATTGGCCTTAGCAACATATTTATGGCTATGTCTCCTCAGGCAAGAGAAACAAAAAAAAAATAAATTATTGAGCCTACCCCAATGTAAAAAGCTTTTTCACAGCAGAGGAAACCATCAACAGAGCTAAAAGACAACCTATTGAATGGCAGAAGATATTTCCGAATGATATATCTGATTTATATCTAAAATATATAAGGAATTTGTACAACTCAACACCAAGAAAACAAATAATCCAATTTTAAATGGACAGAGGACCTGAATAGACATTTTTCCAAGGAAGGCATAAAGATGACCATACATACAGAGAAAAGATGCTCAATATCACTAATCATCAGGGAAATACAAATTAAAATCTTAAGATATCACTTACACCTGTTACAATGGTTAATATTGAAAAGACAAGAGAAAAGTGTTGGTAAGGATGTGGAGAAAAGGGAACCTTCATGCACTATCGGTAGGAAGTTAAATTAGGGCAACCACTGTGGAAAACAGCATAAACGTTTCTCAAAAAGATAAAAATAGAAATAAAAATGATCCAGTAATTCCTCTCCTGGGTAATCACTCAAAGAAAACAAAATCACTATTTCAAAAGGATATCTGCACCGCTATGTTTATTTCATCATTATTTACAATAGTCAAAATATGGAAAGAACCCAAGTGTCCACTGATAGATGAAGGAATAAAGATGGAGTATTACTCAGCCATAAAAAAATGAGACCTTGCCATATGTCACAACATGGATGGACCTAGAGGGTGTTATGCTAAGTGTAAGTCAGACAGAGAAAAACAAGTTATTATATGACTTCACTTTTATTTGGAATCTAAAAAACAAAAGCAGAAACAGACTCACAAATAGAGAGAACAAACTAATTGCCAGAGTGGAGGGAGAGGAAGATGAGTAACACAGGTGAAGGGGTTTAAGCTTCCAGTTGTAGAGTTAAAAAGTCATGAAAATGAAAAGTGTAGCATAGGGAAAATAGTAAATAATATAATAATGTCCTATGGTGACAAATGGTGACCACACTTAACATGGTGAGTAATGTATGGAATTGTCAATTGCTATGTTGCACATCTGAAACTAGTATAGCATTGTGTTTCAACTATACTTCAATAATATTGAAAATTGTTGAATTAATATACTGTACACCTGAAACTAATATAACACTGTATGTTAATTATATAGCCATAAAAAAGTTTACATTCTATAAGTTATGCTGAAAAAAACCCCTCACCATTTCCAATTAAACGCTGAGTCATAATTTTAGATTGTTGTAAAGTTGTGAATTCTGAGAAGTTAAAAATAATGATTATTATTTTCATATTTCTCTAGAAATTTTGAAACAGTTAAAAAGGCTTAGAAACTGTTTCACCAGAGTAAACCTAAAAAGGGTGTAAATGCAATATCTAAGATGCATCCACTAAATAAATAAATAAATACAATAAAAAAGCACAAAGTCATATCACAATTAAACTGCTTAACAAAGTTACGAGGAGAAAAACCTTAGAAGTAGCCAGAGGAAAGAAGTTCCTGTGTTATGCAGGGAAACGGAGTTCACAAATTTCTTATAGAAAATGATGTGATTAAGAAAATAAAATAGAACTGAATTTAAAATACCAAGAACACATCCTATGCCCATAAAGAATACCTTCCAGAAATAGGCAAGGGGCACCTGGGAGGCTCAGTTGGTTAAGAGTCTGACTCTTGGTTTTAGTTCAGGTCATGACCTCAAGGTTTTGTGATTTCGAGCCCCACATCAGTCTCTACCCTAACTGCACTGAGCCTGCTTCAGATTCCCTCTCTCTTCTCTCTTTGTCTGGCCCTCCCCTACTTGTGCTTTCTCTCAAAATAAATAAATAAACTTAAAAATTATCTTTCAGAAATGAAGGTGAAATACATCATCAGACATAAAAACACTAAAAGAATTCATCACCTGTAGCTTCATACTGTGAAAAAAGTTAACAGTAGTCCTTAAGGCAAAAAGACAAAGCAGATAGAGATATGGATCTACATAAAGAAATGTAAAGAATTAGGAGTTGTAACTATGTGGGTAAACACCTATGAGGTTTTTGCTAATTTTTATTTTTCTTTAAAAGATAATGATAGTTAAACAAAAGTAATGAAAAATGTAGTGTAGAGTTTATAATATGTAAAAGTAAAAAGTTTAACAGCTTTTAAAGAAGAAATGAAAGTATATTATAAGGTTCTTACACGTGAAGTGGCATAATCCTTTGAAGGTGCACTATATTAGATTAAATATATATGTTATAAATCGTATTGCAACTAATAGAATAACAGAATAGCTCAACCAGTAAACCAGAAAAGCGAATGAAACTGATTAGTTAAAAATTCAATTAATGTAAATAGAAGTCAGAGACAGGGGGCACTTAGTTGGCTCAGTCGATTAAGCCTCGAACTTTGGCTCAGGTCATGATCTTGTGGTTTGTGAGTTTGAGGCCTGCATAAGGCTCTGTGCTGACAGGTTGGAGCCTGGAGCCTGCTTTGGATTCTGTGTCTCCCTGTCTCCTCCTTCCCCACTTGCGCTCTGTTTCTCTCTCTCTCAAAGATAAATAAGCATTAAAAAAAAAGGAGTCAGACACAAAAAGGAAACGAGGAACAGATGAGACAAATAAATTTATGGGAAATGATCAAATTAAACCTAACCAATTCAACAATCACATTAAATATGAATAGTCTAACATTCCAATGGAAAACAAAAACAAAAACAGAATTTGTCTTATTGTATAAAAGAGCAAGACCAGACTGAGATGAACAAGAAATGCATTTCAAATGTGAAAATTCAAAAAATTTAGTAGGAAGAATATACAAAACTATATGATGTTAGATTTATTAAAATAAAACTGGAATGGTTATATTATGTCAGAGAGGACATATGTTACTTTTAGAGCAGAGAACATAAAGCTTTTCTTCATAATGATAAAAGAGTCAATTCATCAGGAAGAAATACAACAATTAGAAGCTTTTTGTTCCTAGTATCAGAGCTCTAGAATACATAAAGAAAATACTGCCCAAACTTCAAGGAGAAGTTAATAAATCCACAATTGTTGTTAGAGATTTCATAAGTCCACATCTTAATAATTGATGTAAATAGAGAGAGTATCAAATAGAAAAGATTTAGCAAGACTCTCAACCAATTTGATCTAATTGACATTTATAGAAAAACCAAAACCTCAACTCAGAAAATTCAACTCCAAATAAAACAAAAGAAATGAAAAACAATTTTAAGTGCACATGAAATATATATCAAGATAGATCATATTCTTGGCCATGAAACAAATCTCAACAACTATAAAATATCTGACTTATATATAAACATTTTCTGGCCACAAGGAATTGAATTAGAAATCAGTGAGAGAAATATCAATGGAATAGTTCATTGGTTGAATAAAAGTTAATAGTGTTATTAAAAGTATTTTGAAATGAATAAAAATAAAAACACAATGCATTAGTATTTCTGAGACCTAGTTAAAGCTACACATAGGGAATTTATATCACTAAGTGTTGATGTTAGAAAAAAGAAAGGACACCAATAAATAACCTCAAGCTTCCACCTTAAGAACCTAGGATAAAAAAAAGAAAAAGAGAAAGAAATTTAAGTCCAAAAAGAAAGGAAGTATTAAAGATTAGAAGAAAATTAATTATATAGAAAACAAAAAAATAAATAAAAATCAATGATCTAAAGCTATTTCTTTAAGATCAATAAAGTTGATTAACCTCTTTGTCGTTTGGGAAAAGGAAGAAGAAAGAAGGAGAAGAGAAGGAGGAGGACAAGGGGCAGGAGGAGGAAGAGAAGAGGAAGAAGACACACAGTAACAGGAAGACAGATGATTTACTATCAATTCCATAGATCTTAAAATAAATGAGGAAATATTTTTTATTTTTTTAACATTTATTTATTTTTGAAGGAGAGAGAGAGTGAGAGAGAGAGAGAGAGAAAATGAACAAGCAGGGGAAAGGGAGAGAGAGAGAGAGGCACAGAATCCAAAGCAGGCTCCAGGCTCTGAGCTGTCAGCACACACCCTGATTCAGGGCTTGAACTCATGAACTGGGAGATATGACGGGAGCCAAAGTCAGATACTACACCAACTGAGCCACCCACGCAAACCTGAATAAAGAAATATTTGGATCAACTTTATCCAATAAATTAAAAAGAATAAAATAAAATAAATAGGCTTCACAATTAAGACAAATTGACTGAAAGACATATATGACCAAAGCTCACACAAAAAGAAAGAAAGAACCCAAATAGGTCAATATCCATCCAAGAATTTTAATTTTGCAGATCAAAACCTCCCACAAAGTGAAAATGAATTTATTAGTAAGTTCTGCTGAACTGTCAAGAAATAAAAACAATTCTACAAAACTATTTCAGAAAATTAAAATGGCAGGAATATTTGACAAGTCATTCCAACAAAACCATAAGGAAAGTAAACTACTATCTATTATTCTTTATGACCTTAAATGTGAAAATTCTTTTAAAAATGTAAATCAAAATTAAAATTATATAAAATTTACTACCAGGAAGATGAGACCAGTATAACTGCAAAAAAAAAAAAAAAAAAGTCACCAAATGTAATTCACCATATTAGCAAACTGCTAAATAAAAACTGTATGATCATTTCAATGGATGCAGAAAAAGCATTGACAAAATCTAATATATGTTACTGCTCAAAAGATCTCAGCAAACTAGGAATCAAAGAGAACTTTCTCAACCTGATATAAGACATCTATAAAAAAACTTGGTGTTAACGTTATACTAAACAGTGGGACAATGAATGGTTTCCCTCTAAGACCATGAAAAACCCAAGGGTATACACTCTTACCATTCAATATTTTATTGGAGATTCTGGTTGACATAATTCAGCAAGAAAATAGAGAGAGTATCAAAAAGTAGAAAGTAAGAAGAAAGAAAGGAAGAATTAAATCTGGTTTTACTACAGGTGACATGAATGTCCGATATTTAAATCTGAAGAAATCTGCAAAGAAACTATGATAAACACACGAATTTAACAAGGTAGAAGAACCGAATTTTTCAGTAGCTTCAAAGAATGTAAAATACTTAATAATAAAACTGACAAGGAATATGCAATATCTGTACACTGAAAACTATAAAATATTGCTGAGAAAAATCATGAAAAAAACCTAAATAAATAGAGATGTAGTTGTTCATTGGTTGGAAACCTCAGTATTATTAAGATGCAAATTCTTTCCAAATTTATCGGTAGATTTAATACAATTTCAATCAAAATTCCAACACACATTTTTTATGAAAGTTGACAAGCATATTCTAAAACCCATATAGAAATATAAAAGTTCTAGAATAAGCAAAATAATTTTGAAAAAGAACACAGTTAGTGGGATTAGCACTGCCTAATTTCAAGTCTTATTATAATGCCTCATTAGTCAAGACAAAGTGGCATTAACTTAAAAATAGAAGAATAAATGAGTGAAAAGAATAGAGAACCCAGAAACAGAGTTGCACATGCTTGTATTTTCAACAAATGGGACTGGAACATTTGGATGTCCAAAGCAAAAGTGTGAACTTAAATTGATACCTCATACCACATACAACTTCAAAATGGATAACTGACTTTAAAGCCTAGTAAAATTTCTAGAAGAATGTAGAAGAAAACTTCTGATTCTGTGTCAGGCAAGTTTTTTTTTTAATTTTTTAAAAAATTGTTTTAACCTTTATTTTTGAGAGACAGAAAGAGACAGAGCGCAAACAGGGGAGAGGCAAAGAGAGAAGGAGGCAAAGAATCTGACGCAGGCCCTGGGATCCAAACTGTCAGCACAGACCCAACACCGGGCTCAAAACTATGAATTGCTCAAATGACTGAGCCATCCAGGTACCCCCAAAAGTTTTGTTTTATTTTATTTTATTTTTTATACAACACCAAAATAACAATCCATAAAATAAAATAATTGACTGGGCTTCAACAAAACTAAATGCTTCTCTTCAAAAGACACTTAGAATGAAAAGATATGCTACAGAATTGGAGAAAATATTTGCAAAATATAGATCTGATAAAAGACTTGTACCAAGAATATGTCACTGACTCTCAAAACTCAATAATTAAGAAAACCATCCAATAATAAACATGCAAATATCCGCACACAAAGTTTACCAAAAAAGATAAGTGAAAAAATAGATAAATAAGAACATAAAAAGAAGCTCAATATAATAAATCACTTCATAAACTAAGTGAAATTAAAATCATAATGATATACCATTGGACTAAAATAAAAAAGACTGACCACACCAAATTTTGATTAGAATGTAGAAGAACCTGAACTCTCACTACTAGAGAGAATGTAAAGTGGTACAACCACCTTGCAAATCAGTTTGGCATTTTCTTTATAAAGTTAAATATACATCTACCATATGACCCAGACCTTCTACCCTTAGGTTTTTATCCAAGAAATCAAAAATCATGTTTATACAAGCAGTTGAATGTGAATGTTCATAGTAGTTTTATTTGTAATAGCCAAACACTGGAAACAAGCCAAATTCCATCTATAAGTTAATAACAGATAAACAAATTGTGATCATATAGAAATTACTCCTTTTGCTACACTGTGTTAATTTTGTAATAATAGACTTACATTGGAGCCCATCTTAGTCCTATTAAATTTCATGTTACTGTGGAATTGTGCCCCCTTTAAAAATAAAATATAGGGTCAATCATTCTCAGTAAGTAATTTTGTGATTTTCTTCAAGTCCTGAGTTGAAAAGTTCTTTTTGGTGTATTATGATTTTTGAATTTCTGAATCGGCAAGTACCCTGGCTAAAAGGGTAGACTTCACATCCAGACAGTCTGGGTTCATTGTAGCTCCGGGACTATCCAGCTGTGAGGCCTTAGGCAATTTACTTAATCTCTTTGCCTTCAGTTTTCTCAGCTGTAAAATGATTATAGTAATAGTAATATTTCTTAAGTTTACTGTGAGAATTAAATGTGTTAAAGTTTATGAAGAACTTTTACAAGTGCCTGACCTATATAATAAGCAATGTATAAATGTTTGTTATTATTCTTATGGTTATTCTGATAATAATACTCCATTTTTCCATTTAGGGTAACTTCCTCCTCCACTCTCAGTCCATTTGTGGTATGGATAATGGTCTTTCCCTTTATCCAGACATGTAACCAACTCAATAAATGAGAACATTCCATTCTTATGGCTGAAGTCATTTACTTAGGGATAGAAACAGGACCCAATCAGAGGAACTGAAATATAATCAAACACGCAACCTTGGGGTAAAGAGATGAACTTATTCAAATTGAACATCATCTAAGACTATTTGAGATCTGGAGTTGCCCCAGTTATTTGTACTAAGGAAATTGACAATGAAGGCAACGCTGAGGGAGCAGGACTGAGAATTAGAGAAATCAGTTCTTCATGACGTCATTTCAGCCCATTATCACACCACTCCTGAATCCAGTCCAGCACTGAAATGGTCTAGGCTTATAAGCCAGTAGGGCTCGCTCTCTCTCTCTTTTTCTCTCACTTTCCCCCTCTTTCCCTTCCACTTCTTTCATCTCTGCCTCATCTATTTGTCTATCAGCTATCATGTATATACCTATCTTTCTATCACCTATTTTTTACTTAAAAAAATTGAGCTTTCTATCACTCGAAAACAGAGATCCAGACTGATCCAGACATTCAGAAATAGAGTGGCAAATACTAATGTTACATGTGGATTTTGATGATCTGGAATTAGTTGAAAGGTGGAAAGTAACTCTCTAGCCTGGGATGAATATTGAAAATCCTTTTCATGCTACAGAAAAAGTTAAAACAAATCGCTGTAGTTTTGGGACAATCAGGCCTTGGCATGGCAACATCCCACAACAGGTGATTTTCTAGGGATGCATTTAAGATGATGGGATGTGCTGAGTACCTATAACCATCCTCAATAACATTATATAAGAAAAAAATGCTTGTGCCTGAAACTCCTTATTTCAAGTTGGAGAGGAAAAAGAATAGAACTTTAGTAAGATATCTCCCTTCTGTTTATCTTGTAGTCTGAGATGATATGTATTAGAAGAAAAGAACACTGTATTCTAAACTAAAATTGCTGTTAGCAGAGGCTGGGAGATGGGATCCACAGCAAGAAGGGTGAGGTCCTTCTAGAAGTTTCCTCCACCAGCCAGGACATGGAAAACTACATCCCATACGTCCAATTCAGTCCTACATGGCATGGTGTTGAAATCTCTGGCATTTGGAGTTGCACACAGGAATGGGATACAACAGTTATCTAGATTAGAGTCAGTAATATGAATAATTTTGGTGTATTTATGGGATGTATGTGTTTCTATAAATATGTACATATGAATGTGTGTGCATGTGCATTTTGTATATGAGAGAATAAAAATAGCAGACTTTAGGAATAACTTCTGTTTGTTTCACATACCATTCAGTCTTCTCTTTCTTGTTACTTTAGTGAATTTCTCTTTCAGGTCAAGTCTGGCCCCATATATTTTATCTTTTTTAAAAGAAATTTTTAATGTTTATTTTTGAAAGAGAGACAGAGCATGAATGGGGGAGGGACAGAAGGAGAGGGCGACACAGAATCCAAAATGGGGTCCAGGCTCTGAGCTGTCAGCACAGAGCCTGAAGTGGGACTGGAAACCACAAACTATGAGATCATGACTGAGCCAAAGTTGGACTCTTAACCAACTGAGTCACTCAAGCGCTCCTTAATCTGGTCCCATTCATATCTCATGTGCTCCTCATGGAGTTGACCTTATCCATGGTTACTCAAGCATAAATGGTCAGAGAATTTCATATATTTATTTGCAAGGGATAGGCAGATTACTTCTTTACCGATGAAATTAAATGAGACTTTTGTTGGAGGTTCTGGAAAAGTACCCCTCACTCTCTCCGCACGAAGTTTCCGCCTAAAAAAAAATAGCAACAAGAGTTACAGAATTCATTTTGTGACTGCATGACACCTAAAAAGAGTACTCAAACTGATTAAGTGGAAGAGAGGGAGAGAGAGAGACCAGTTCCCAGTGACATCAGTTAAGCCCTGGATCAAGTCCACTGAAGCCCAAAACCCTTGAGTTCTTCAGTTACCTGAGCCAATAAATCCATTTCAACCTTAAAAGACAGTTCAGTGCAGTTTTTGTCAAATGCAGCATATTTACTCGCTGATGAACACAGTGAAGATTTTTCTGCTTGGAGCTCATAAAAGCAAATAAATCCAGGAATACATATAAAGATAAACAAAGAAATAAATAAAACCAATCAGCACTCCTCCCCTCACAGAATCCAATCTAATTTGTACTCCTCATTAATTAGGACACTCAAAATCTTATTTTTCCTATTTTTCCACTGTTCTAAACCCTCTTGAGTTATTTCCAATCTTCCAATTGACCTGATTACATCAGGTACAGTCATTATTAGAATGAGTTACCCACAGTAAGTGCTGAGGAGTTCTTACAGCCAAAAGCATGTTTGAAGTCTGGTCTAAAGCCAAGAAATCTAATTTAAAGATGCTTTCCCAATTTTTTGTCAAATTGTCTTGAAAAGAGATGTTCAGAGCAGTCTATAGTAATGCAGAATTTGTCCCGTTGAATGATGGTTTACAACTATCATGTAATGAAAGCCTTGTAAAAATAAATAAGCCTACAACACTCCTGTGATTAACCTCCCAAAAAAAGGCCAGTGACTGGGTATAAGCTTGATGCACTGTGTTGATGGACTAGGAATATTCTTATTAAGACAGTCCCTCAGTGTGTTGAGAAATGATGGAACCTGGGATGATGACTTTGAGAATATGTAGTCTTGCTTAATGCTGACATTTCTGTGACAACCTTATCATACAGGACAGCATTTCAGATCACCATTTGCGTGGCTCTTTGTCAGCCAGTGAAGATACAGGAGGAAATACCACTGATATTTAGTTCTGTCCACTACTGTCAGCCCTTTGATCTATGCCATCCAGTTTTACTTAACCCAATAGCTATTCTTCTGTTCTATATATACTTTGGTATTAAGTGGACATTTCACTCAAGAAAGATAGTCACCAGAGCTTGACAATTCTATTCCCCTTTGCTCTTAAGAAGTTGAAGTTTAACCCAAATTAACTAAGGGACTGGAGGGGTAGTTTGTGAGGTGGCCAGCAGTCTGGCTATATCCTCCACAATCCTCTTCACCATGGGTATCAGGGTGTTGGTGGCTGGGGTGGTGGGGGAGGTTCCACATGAGGAGTTGTCCCTCAGGTTGGACTGTCAGACAGCAGCCACCCAAGGAAGAGTCAAGATACATCCTAGGGTTTGAGGCGCCTGGGTGGCTCAGTCAGTTAAGCATCCGACTTTGGCTCAGGTCATGATCTCATGGTTCGTGGGTTTGAGCCCCACGTCGGGCTCTGTGCTGACAGCTCAGTGCCTGGAGCCTGTCTTCAGATTCTGAGTCTCCCTCTCTCTCTGCCCCTCCCCGACTCATGCTCTGTTTCTGTCTCAATAATAAATAAACATAATTTTTTTATTTTTTAAGAAACATCCTAGGGCTGAAAGTGACTGCCCAGCTCTGGAACTGTCCACCCTCTGGCTTACTGCAATATGAGTTTAATTCAACAATTTCATTGTTTAGGCCTCTTTCAGCTGGACCTTTTATTTCTTACAACCAAAAGCATTTTAGCTGAATAAGAGATGTTGATGCTTCAAAGATGGTAATAGAGAAAGACCGAGAGAGGCTGATCAGAGCTACCATGTGGGAAAACAGGCTTAGGAAAATCAAGAAAGAGCATAAGGGCTACTAGAAGGCTGGTCACAGAAGATGGAGCAATCAAAGCAACTCAACTATCATCAGTCACTCAAGGATGCTTTCTAATTAATTGTATTCCCAGGTTAGCAACACTCTTGATTCCATCCCCAAACTGGAATATATCACAACTTATGCCCTGCCTGCAAGCTGGTTCTATATGCCTAACCTTGAACATTTGTTAACTGCAGGTTCAAGATACTAATTCTTATTTCTTATAGCATTTCTCATATGCATTAAAGTCTAGTAAGTCTAGTGAAGTCTTTGGAGCACCTCCTTGGCTCAGTCAGTTGAGCATCGGACTCCATAGCTCATGATCCCAGGGTCACAGGACTGAACCCCATGTTGGGCTCCACTTAAGCATGGAGGCTGCTTAAGATTCAATTTCTCACTCACTGCCCCTCCCCGACTCCTGGGCCTGCCCTCTCTCTCAAATAAAATAAAATATAAATAAATAAAGAAATAAATGAATAAATAAAGTCTAGCAAGCCCCTTAACACAACCTGAACTCCATAAATATAAGTCGACATCACTGCAACAAAAAAAAAGCAAGCTCTTACTCACACACAGTATTGAGAAAAACAAAAATAAAATAAACTTAACATATATGCAAATGTATTCTACCTTACATAAAGTACATATCAAGTGTCCCCTCTTACTTTGGGTGAAGAAAATGTAAAAGAACTTATTCTAAATTCATTTTCAGCTTCCAAAAATTTGAGAGTATTTCTAACTACTTCTTTTAGTATCTGTTGATAACTTCCCAACTGAGGGGAGGACAAGAATTATCTATTATTCTATTTATCATAGATATACAGCAGCGTTGTTTGATATTGCTCTCATTTGATTTTTGCAAATAAACTCAAAGATTGTCCCATCAGGGCATATTTGCAAATATTAAAAATAAATATAAAATAAATAATAAATAATGCACATCAGTTTTTATTGCTTCTACCTCTATCTCATTTGTTTCTCAGATCAGTGACCTACGTAGGCTCCCAAGAAGTCTTTCTATAGGGCACACATTACATTAAGCATAAGGCAGAAAGAACAATGGGAAATATTTCTTGTAGTCCTTTAAGTGAGTGCATCTGATTATAAAATTTATTTATTCACATAAATGTTAAAATATTACAAGGAAAGCATTATTGATGTTTAAATGATATTGATTCAGCAAAACTGAAAGTTAGATGTAGTCACTCATAAAAATGATAAATTCAGACAGAAAAGAAATTCATGTGAACTGGAAAATAATAAGTGAACTATACTGACTCTAACTTTTAAATGTCCTAATAATGAATTTAAAAATAATGAGCTAACATTAATTTACTATTCACCATATGCTTGTTACTTCTTATTTTATAAATGTCATGCCCAAATAATTTATATGTCTACATGTTAAAATCCATTTTTGTAAAGTTTTAGAAAGAAATTATTGTCCATTAAATGGGAAAAGCAAGTACGGGATAAATGTGACTACCCAGCATTCAAAATAATCATTTAATTTCCATAGATTTCACCTGAATCTGTTCAACTAAATCCACCTGATTTTATTTGAGAGATAACTAAATTAGTTGTCAGTCCAAACAAATGATCTTGATCCTTAATTTAGAAGACAAAAACGTGTAGAAGTCACTTAAATCCATAAAAATAATTAATAAAATTTAATGTAAAATTAGCATATATTTTTAAATTAATTTAAGAAATAGTATTAAATATCATTAATTTCTCAATAGACTCAAGTATTTTTAGACTTTCTATGCATTTGTATTGCTCTATTTTGATGGTTGTCGTCCTTCTTTAAGGCACTCTTTGAAACAGCGGCGCTTGGATGGCTCAGTCAGTTAAGCGTCTGACTCTTGGTTTTGGCTCAGGTCATGATGTTATAGTTTGTGGGTTTGAGCCCCATGGGGGGCTCTGCAATGACATTGAGAAGCCTACTTGCGATTCTCTCTCTCCTTCTCTCTGCACCTCCTCTGCTCACTTACTTGCTTTCTCTCAAAATAAATAAATAAACATTAAAAAAAGACTCTCTGAAACAAAATCTTTTGTAAGAAAGTCCAATAAAAAGGACAGAATTGCTCACATGGGTCCAGAAATATTCAGTCCAACATCCACCACCAATAAACTGTGAACCACTATCACCTTCCACACCCAGGGATTATGCAGAACCCTAAGGCTTACTTATAGCATATTTGCTTCAATTTCTTCCATCATCTGTACAAAGGTATTATTATCAACATTAAGATGTCTCTGGTTCATTTATACAATTTTATAATGAAAGGAGTAAGTTAAAAAATTGGGAGGGTAGTTACATCTTGCCAAATCTTATATGCATTTTTAAAAATGTTTATTTATTTACTTTGAGAGAAAGAGAGCACACATGTACATGAGCCTTGGAGGGGCAGAGATAGGAGAGAATCCCAAGCAGGTTCCCTGCTGTCAGCACAGAGGCTGATGGGAGGCTCAGTCCCACGAACCATGAGATCATGACCTGAGAGTGGATATCAACAGTCAGATGCCTAACCTATTGAGCCACCCAGGTGCCCCTTTGTATACAGTTTTGTGTTAACATATTTATAAACATTTTGCTACTATACATTATAAAATCATTTGTATAATAGAATGTAATTAGTCTCCATAACTATCATATATACTGTATTATTATGTTTATTAATCTGCATTTTTACATATACGTTTATATACAGATAGATGACAAAAGCATTTGGGAACAGTAGAAAAGGAAGTGATTATTTCTCATTAAAGTGCCTTAAGAAGTTTTTTTTTAAGTTTAAATCTTCATACTGATTATAATTTTTTTATTTTATATTACTAGGTTTTTAAGTTTTTATAATTTTAGCAGTTCTCCTAATTTTCCAATAATTATCTTGTCTTTCTTTGTTCTGCTAATGTTACCTCTTCCTCGAGGGAATAGAGGTTACAAGGCTTTAATTTACCTTAAATCACATGTCTACATTCTAACATTCATATTTAAAATACCTTTAGTTTTTCTTTGAACAGTCTCAAAAGTAGATTTGTTTCTATTATTTTCTTTAATTAAGACTTTGTAAAAATTTTTAACCCATTGCACAATTAAATTTCCTCTCAGGCCATCAATTTTGCCACCCTAACCTGATGTTTGTACTCTGCCTACACATATCTTCAGGACACTCCATTCTAAATACAACACAAATTTCCCCAAAGTCATCAGTTTATCAGCTGTATTCCTTTTTAATGCTCAAACATAATAACCTGAACCTCCTTGTCATTGTTCTACCAAAAGCTTAGGGAATCATCAGTGTTCTCCAATGTTTCTAGAAAGCCTCAGATAGTGGTAACCTGTTCCCTAACCAGTACCGGCTCACATTTGCATTCATAGCCTACTCTCTGGTTGGAGACCTCTATTTTGTGCGTCCTCCTGTGTGGCATATTTCCACTATCTTGAATTTGGATTTTTTCCGGCTATGGTTGCCCTCTCCTATATGTCTTTGGCACAGGTGTAGGCATAGGTTCTTTTCTCCATTTTACATAGTGAAAGCAAAACCGAGGCTACAGAAGAGTGAAGAAAACCTACGTGAAAGCTAAAAGACTTTAAAAACTTAATGACACTATACATTTACAATTGTCCACCCAAAGTACTACTCTTTTACTCCAAATGTACAAACCCTTTGTAGGATTCCACTACTAAGTGCTACTATGTTCAGATCCTAGCTTGCCTCACTCTGATCAAAGTCTGTTTCCTACTTGCTCTTGTTTTATAACCATACTTCAGGCTTATGAACCTGCTAATGGAAGTGACTTGTCTGCCTGAAAATGGAAATGATTTTCATCAAGCTTCTACTCGGAATCTAGTTATCATCTAAGTTCTTATCCCTAGTCAGGTCTAGTGAGTAGGACCAAAGCTTCACTACTCATGTCTCTCAAGATGAACTTCTTCATACAAATAACATCGTCTGCTACTTCCTGAGGAAAATGTGGCCATTACCCTGAAGTGTCACTTTACGTCAGTCAGTCAATGCAATAAGTAAAAGAAAGTCAGTATATCCCTGTCCCCACAAAGGTCTAACTGATTCAATCTTAAATAATACTACACATAGGGCATCAAATACCAGTATTGTTCTGTTCTTTTTAACAGCTTCCCCTCCCATTCAAACATAAACTTTTGGCTACATGCTGGGGACATGGCTCTTGTGAAAAAGTGTTTGAATACATCATTCATCCAGTCATTTAAAAAATATTTATGGAGTATTTACTCTTCATGAGAACTTTTGCTAGTTCCTGAAAAGAAACAGTGACAACAATCATGGAAAGGACAACTTCCTGTGGAGTTCATATGCTGATGCTAGGAGGCAGACAGTAAGCATACATAATTTTTTTGAGCATTTTAGAAGGTATTAAGTGATATGGGGAAGATGGTGGAAGGAAGGAAGCCAAGTAAGGGCTATAAGGAGTGTTTGAAAAAAGATACGCTTTTAAATAAGGGGATTGTTAGACTAGGCTTCATTTGAGAATGTGATTTTTGAAGAAGGATTTGAAAGAGCTGAGGAAGTTATCATAGTGGGTATTGGGGACAGACCACTGTAAGAGATAGTTACAGTAGTTCTCCCTTCTCCATGTTCCAAGACTCAGGTGAATGCCTGAAGCCACAATAGGACTGAGCCCTATATATAGCATGTGTTTTCCTATGCATACATACCTACAATAAAGTTTAACTTATAAATTAATCACAGTAAGAGATTAACAACAATAACTAGTAATAAAAAAGAACAGTTATAACAATATGCCGTAATAAAAGTTATGTGAATCTAGTCTCTCAAAATACCTTATTGTACTATACTTATCTTTCTTCTTGTGAGGCTGTGAGGTGATAAAATGCCTATGTGACAAGATGATATAGGGGGAATGACACAGACATTGTGTCATAGTGTTAGGCTGCCAGTGACCTTCTGACAATAAGTCAGAGGGAGGATCCTCTGCTTTGGACCGCAGCTGACCTCAGGTAACTGACACCTCAGATAAGGGGAAGCTAATGTGTAGGCAATGTAAAAACTCTAAGGTGAGAGCATGCCCAGTGTGTCTGGAAAACAGTATGGAGTTGAAGTAACTGTAGCAATGAGCAAGAGGGAGTGGGCAAGGAAATGAATTCAGAGATATAATGGAAAATAACTACATAGGGTTTAAAGCTATTTTAAGAGCTTTCATTTCTGTTCTGAGTGAAATAGCTGAATTTTGAGAAGAGGAGTGGCATAATCTGACATACAGTTTTCATGAATGACTCTAATTGTTCTTTGAGGTTAGACTCTAGCAGAAGTAGGGTGGGGGCAATTCCAGAGGGGCTAAGAAGTCACCCCAGTAATCCAAGACAGAAATGACAAAGGATGGGACCAGAGTAGGAGCAGTGGATGAATATTTCCAAGGCTAAGACAAATTACACATGAGTTATGAGTGAAAGAGTCCATGATCACCCAGAGAGAGAGAGAGAGAGAGAGAGAGAGCAAGCAACAAAGAAGCATGAGTGTCATCAATAGAGGTGAGCAAGGTTGGGGACAGTGCAGTTTAATAGAGCTCAGTTTGAAACATTAAAAATATGAAGTATCTATTTTTCAACAGGTAGGAAGTCCAGGCAGTTGGATAAATTAAGCTGAAGCTTGGACGAGAGGTCTGAGATACTTATCTTGACACTGAAATCATGATACTGGACAAGACCATCGAAGGATAGGAGAGACAAGAAAGTAGATGAAAAAGAGGACCAAAAGCAACTCTGGAGTTTTTGAATATTAGAGATTTGAGAGAAATGGGAACCACAAAAGGTGACTGAGGAAAGACCAGGGATACAGTAATAAAATCAAAAGGAAGAATGATATTTTAAAGTTAAGAAAAGAAAGTTTATCAGGTTACACAGAATGATAAAGTGTGCCAATGCTGTTGAGAAATCACATAATTTGTGTAATATCAAATTACCTTCAGGTTTGGCTGCACAGAGGTCTTTGTTGACTTTGTTTAGAGGAGTTTTGATAGTGTAGTAGAAATAGTTAAAGAAAAAAAAAAGGAGAGGCTCCTGGGTGGCTCAGTCAGTTATGTCTCTGACTCTTGATTTTAGCTCAGGTCATGATCTCATGTGTCAGACCCTTCACTGAGCATGGGCTATGCTTGAGATTCTCTCTCTCCCTCTCTCTAAGGCCATTCTTCTCTCTCTCTCTCTCAAAATAAATAAATAAATAAATAAACAAACAAACATTAAAAAAAAAGAAAAGAAGAAATGAGAGGAGAGGAGTTGCAGCAAGTTTGAGGCAAAGAAATAATCACACACATAGGCCTATATTTTTCTTACAAACAAAAATAATTTTTAGAGACTGTGAACTGTATAGATGAATTTATAAAATAAATGCTTTACTAAGGGAAACATTCTTTCCAGAGTTGTAAGTCTGCCTAAATGAAAAAATATGTTTTATATTATTATAGTGTACAGTCTGTCCTTGAAGTCGCAGCCCCAAACTCCCTTCCCTTCACTCATTTTATACTATATGATAACTAACTAGAATTTAAATAAAACTTGAAACATTAAAAAAAATGCCTGGAAGGGCACCTGGGTGTCTCAGTCGTTTAAGTGTCTGACATCGGCTCAGGTCATGATCTGGCAGTTCCTGCGTTCAAGCCCCGCATTGGGCTCTGAGCTGACAGCTCAGAGCCTGAAGCCTGCGTTGGATTCTGTGTCTCCCTCTCTCTCTGCCCTTCCACTGCTCACACTCTGTTTCTATCCCTCTCTTTCTTTTTCTTAAAAATAAACATTAAAAAAAATTTTTTATATGCTTGGATTTTCAAGAAGTAGTAAATTACAATACATAGGAAAATATACATTCTAATGTTTATAAATTGATAAGTGCACATTTTAGTTATTACAAACATCAAACTTTAAAATAAAAGTGTTTTTCTTACACTAAAAAAAGAATGTTATTGCATCACATTGTTATAAATAAATACTTATTTGCTTTGTTTGGGTGATTGTGGACTAGGAAAATTAGTTTATCTTAATGGCAAATTAAGATTTCATTTTTGTGGGGTATTAAAAACTTCTTGAATTTTTCAATTATGAATTTTTAAGACAGTCTATTTTCATAAAAAAAAAAAAACAACTACAAGATTTTTGCCAGGATCCTGTCATTACATGGAAATTTTTCTTGGGTTTTGTGTCATCTGCTGGTCACCAAGTCCACCTTTTTATCTCCTAGTACCTGATTTCCAGGAAGAGTATCAGTGTTGAGGCTGAGGGTTCTCACAGTTTCCAGGCTTCTGTTAAGGTTTGATTGGAAAGCACCCAGAGGCAGCAAAGCCAGACAGGTAAGCAGAACCAAGAGATGAGCTAGAGCCAAGTTCAAGAAGAAAAGAGGGAAATTCAAGAATTCTATAAACTAAAGGGACCAGAAGCTGATATCAAAACTAGAGTAAACGGGTCTCTAAGAAAAGTTTTCTGAAAGCACACCAGAAGACAGAGTGAAGGGTAATGTAGAAAATTGTCTCCAGGGACACCTGGGTGTCAGTTGGTTAAGCATCTGACTCTTGATTTCAGCTCAGGTCATAAGGCTCAGGTCACGATCTCATGGTTTGGGCATTCGAGACCTGCATCAAGCTCTGGGCTGACTGTGTGGAACCTGCTTGGGATTCTCTCCCTCTCCCTGTCTTTCTGCCCCTCCCTTGCTTGTGGTCTCAATTTCCAAAATAAATAAATAAACTTTAAGAAACATTGTTTCCAGTTTAGGTTTATGTATCAGCAAAGACATTTATGTAGGAAGACAAATTTATGCAGGTACTAGATGAAATTCATGTAGGTACTGAAACTCATTTTAGATCTTTCATTCAAAACCTAGTTGCTTGCTGTATTGTTAAGTTTTTGGTGCACATTAAATACAATTGTGAAAAAAGACAGCCTAAGTATTTGATAAATATTTACTGGGTACCTACTATGTGCCAGAGGTAAATAATGCATAAATTATCATCTCTGACTTGAAGCCGTTTATACACCATTTGAGAAAATAGAGTTGTACACAGCTTATTTCAATACAAAAGGAAACAGACATACAAATGAAAATGAAGCAGGGGCAGCCAGGTGGCTTGGTTGGCTAAGCATCTGACTCTTAGTTTCAGCTCAGGTCATGAGTTCTAGCCCTGTATTGGGCTCTGTGCTGACAGTAGAGAACCTGCTTGGGATGCTTTCTCTCTCTCTCCCACTTTCTCTCCCCTTCCTCGGATTCCCCCACAGCTCTCTCAAAATAAATAAATAAATTTTAAAAAAAAGGAAATGAAAACAAACCAGAGCAAAACAAATGTCAAAGGACAATACTTTTTAGGTGCATACAGAAACCAATGGCGTATGTAAACGTTTCATTTCAACACTGCCACAAGTAGGAAAGGCCAAATCAAATATGATCTTTGGTAGGGGCATTCCCCATAAAGGAGAATGGTTAGCTAATCCTGGTTAAAGTAGATATGAAAAAGGAAAGCCTCCTGATCCTTACACTCCCTCATTCTGGTTCTCGGTTGGTTAGATGAGGAATTAACTTCTTTTTTTTTTTGATGTTTATTTATTTTTGAGAGAGAGGGGTGCAGAGAGAGGGGCAGTTCAGAGCCTGATGCTGGGTTTGAACTCATAAACTGAGACCATGACCTGAACCCAAGTCAGACGCTTAATGACTGAGCCACCCAGGAGCCCAGAGGACCTAACTTCTAAACATAAGGCTGCCCAAAGAACCGCATTGACCATCAAACTAAAAGACTCCAAACAACTGCTCTCAGACAGGCAAATATACCAAAAACTGCTGAAGCAATTATACGATTAGCTAAAGATAATTGCAAAAACAGACAGAAACGCATTCACAAACAAAACGCTGCAGGCAAAACACAAAATAACTTCCTGCAGCCAAAACATTTCTGAATTAATTACACAGCCATTCCAGCCTTTCTAACGAGTTCGTCATTTTTTAGTAATAATATCATCCCAGCCATGGGATTCTTCAAAAACAATCCTGAGATTTTGCAAACATAAAACAGTGGCCAGCTATCATTAGCTGTATAATTCTTCAAATATCCAGGAATTCTTTGGACATAAACCATGAACAAGGAACCTTTTGTACAGCACCGGGCTCCCGGTGGAGACCCCCCAATATCAAACCACTTCTGTACACTCTCACTCTAAAGAGTGTTTACCTCTGGAACAACACCGTATATTCCAATCCTTAATTTGGACTGCTCCCAAATTCAGCGGAACAAACATCCTTATGATGGCCACAAACTTTGATAAACAAAGGTTCTGAAAATGAGCTCAATTTGCTGAATGTCAGCAAAACCTCACAGGTTGATCACAGCATCAAACAAACTGGAGAGACACAAATAGTATCAACGGCAAGTGTGTTGGGACCTTTTTGTTCGATTCAGTCCTGGCACTGGCTTTACTTGAATGGGTCCTCATGAGTCAAACAAACATTTATGGAATATTCCCAATAACATTTTTTGACAAGTTAATTATTTGTACATGTCAAAGTTTATTTCCAGCCTGCTGCAAGAGGAGAGCCTTGTGCAGGCCTGTTTCAAAATTTCTTTTTGGAAAGGACATCTTATAAGGAAATAAGCTATAATAATAGCTGGGTGACAGATAAAGAGAAAAATAAGGTAAAAAAGATCACAGTCATTTGAGAATCAACTGGATACGTGAGTTGTTAACTTCTTCTTAGGCCATGATATCATTTAGCTCCATCAAAAAATAAAATATTTCGTCAGAAACACTAATCTCTTCCAAGACAGAGGTTTCCAAAGTAGATTCTATCAAAAAGTTATGAGACATGAAGTTTCAGATAGTTTTTCTTTGATGGTGGTAAGTATACAAGTCTTTCATTTATTGCTTATTCCTTGACTCTATACTAGGTGTTAGGTAATATGTTAGATGCAAGAGGAAGCCACAAGAGGAAGACTGGCAGGTGCACACATTGGGGTGGAAGGTGTCACATCAAGCATTTGAAAAGTTCACTTTAAGATAAATCCTAGCGGAACAGCCCTTAAAAATCTTCAGGGAAGGACAATGCAGTTAGTGGACGAGTATGCCAAAGCCCCCTGACTTGGACAAGAATGTGATGGGAACCAGAAACCAGGACAGTCTGACTAGAGAACAGTGTTGAGGCTAGATGTACAAACTGCCAGAGTCCCGAAGACCCATGCTGCCAGCCTGGCCAGGAAACTCACTTGTTATAAAAGTATTAGGAAGCCATGGAAAGCTATAGAATTTTGAGCAAAAGCGTGGAATAATCTAATTTTCTTTTTAATTTATTTATTAATCATATAACTTTACTTTTAATTTGATCTATTGCTCAATCATACTCTGGTAACTCCTTCTTTTGTGTTGTTTTATTTAAAAAAAATTTTTAAGTGTTTATTTTTGAGAGTGAGACAGCATGAGTGGGGGAGGGGCAGAGAAGGGGAGACACAGAATCGGAAGCAGGCTCCAGGCTCGGAGCTGTCAGCACAGAGCCTGATGTGGGGCTCGAACTGATGAACTGTGAGATCATGACCTGAGCCGAAGTCACATGCTTAACCGACTGAGCCTCCCCAGTGCGCTTTTTTGTTGTTTTAAAAACAAGCAAAACAAAAACCTTGAGCAAAGGAGTCACTTTCAGATAGTAAAAGCCAAGGCCATTTTAAATCTTTGTTCTCAAACTCATAATTTGCATCTTTTCCCTTAAGAATGGGCTGGAACCAGGTCCCTGAAGCCATAGAGTGAGTTGAAGTTGAGGGGAGTTGGTTCTGTAGTTCTGAGACAACTCCAGACCTTTCCTTCATGGTCAACTTTACTTTGCCCATCAGTAGTTTTCGCTGCTTCATTGGTAAACAGTAACTGGCTCTCAATGTCTTCTCCAAGGCAAGACTTCTAATGCTGGCTTTTTCAAAGGTATTGTGAATTCTTCAAAGGGCTTTGAAGAGCTTGTCCACAGCTGTGTCCAGATTCATGTGAAATCCACTTCCTTCTATACTCTTTTCATCCTGCCCCTCAGACTCCCAAACTCCCATTCACAGTTATTGTCCCTCAAGCTGAACAAGCATCTTGGGTGGGACACAGGCCCGTTTGGCTCTATGATACTAGAATATTTTGGGAAACTCTATGAAACTTTTTCCCTTTTTCCACATCAGAGAAAAGTCATTGCAGTTCCCGTTTGGTCAACAACTCTTGGCTTGAAAGACTTGGTAGAGGGAGGCTGGTGAAGGAACTGCTGTTGGTAAGGACAGTCCTGGTCAGTCAGTCATTATAAGCCCCTGGTTAGATAGACTCAAGTGTTTGGTACTCCTTTTGGATTTTAGTCCCTGTTTTTGCTTACTGTTTAGTTTGTGTTCTCTGGCTCTGGGCTATTAGATTTTTCTAAGCCAACAGTAAAATTCCCTACTAAACATCCTGTTACCACTGAAAAGTTCATTGTGTTTGCTATGTGAAGAATGGTTTTGAAAGTATAAGAGTAGGAATATGGAATCACCAATTCATAAATCCAGGACAGGATGATGGAAGTTTTGACCTGGATAACAATAGCAATAGCCAGTCAATAGTTGTTTTTGTTTTTGTTTTGTTCTGATTTTTAGAGAGAGAAAGGGAGAGAGAGAGAGAGAGCGAGAGAGCGAGAGAGCGAGCATGAGAGAATCTGACACAGGGCTCAATCCCACAACCCTGGAATCATGACCTGAGCTAAAATGAAGTCAGATGTTCAACTGACTGAGCCACCCCAGTGCCCCAGTCAATAGTTAATGACCATCTATTGTATGTCAGGTTTTTCTTAAGCCCTTACAATTTGAAAATGAACAGCATAGATGGAAGCCTTGCTCTCTAGGAGTTTGCATTCTAGTTGGGACAAATGGACAATAAAGCAAAATAAAATGATGGTGATGGTGATAATGATGATGAAGATGATGAATCTCATAAGAATAACTGCTGTGAAGATTATAAAATGTGACTGTTGATTAGAAAGCAGTGGATAGATTTGAGACCTACCATTTGATGATCTACCTAATCTACCATTAGGTCTACCATGGAGAGCTAATTTTGGGAGTTGGTGGCATATTTGCTTGGATGTTAATAGTCAAAGATGACTTCTAGATTTTATATATGATCATGCCCAATTGTGGATGGTTAAGTCACTTACTGAGAAAGGGAAGACAAGCAATGAAACATAAGCTTTAAGGAAAATTAAGAATTCAGTACGAGATGTATTAAGTATAATATCTGTGAGGTATCCAAATGAAGATATCAAAGAGGCATTTAGAATTAATTTATATAACTTGAAGGAGAAATATGAAGGATGGCATATAATGCTATGAAAATAGATGTGATCTCACAGCCCACACTGTAGAGAAGGAAGAGAATTTTAATGTTAACAGAAGTAGAGTTCACATGAAAGTCTGTTAATAAGACTCAGTTAACAGAGTTATCTTCTTCCCTTTTTCCTTAAAGATCATGTTTGACCTTCACTTTTCAAGTTTACTTTGGGTACCATTTCCTTGAGAAAGCTTGTTCTTAGCACTTACGTTGGGAAAGCCAGATGAAAAGAACAGCACTTGTCGGTATTCTAGAAGATAAGCTAGGGAAGGGAAATTGAGGGAGCTAGTTTGTGGCTATAGAACCTTTAAGCAGACTGAGAACTGAAATAATTCAATGTTTAGGCTAGCTTAGCAATCATAGAGATGAGCTAAACTTTAAACCTGTTGATCTAGGAAGAGAGATAAAAATATTAAGTTGATACTGAATGGATTTACAGGAAGGACAAACAAAACAGAGTAATGAGAGACCCAATAAGAGGAAGAGCTGAAAAACTGTCAGGAGACACAGGCAGAAATCTGCCCAACCCCCCATCATGAGGAGCCACGGTGCAAGGTCTGTGGTAGGAGGATTGAATCAGTTAGGCAAACACAAGAGGATGCTCAAAAGCATAGGAATTGAAATTAGACGGCATTTTGTCATACACATTTCTTGATGGATTATTTCTGGACATATTTCCACCATCTTTACAATTATTTAAATCTATAAATGAAATTTACATATGTTGTATTCCATGGAAAATCAAGAGCCTTACAAGAGGTGGGAATAAAAAAAAAATGTAAAATATAAGTGGTCTCAGGCAAGGACCCTAAACCTGAAGAATGTGACTGTGAACAAATCTGATCTCTAGATTTACAGTATATGTTATCGGGATACCCTGGACAGCAAGAAGGAAATCAAAAGGGGTCGCTATGGGGGTAAAGGAATATAAAACGGATAGTTGCTTTGGGATCAAAAACAAAACTTTCCAAAATCTGATAAAAATTTCAAAAATCTTCTATTTAAAAATGTCTCTTGAAGAGAGTAATATTTATGCAGAATGTTCATTTTTATGGCTTCAGAAATGCATGGCTGGGTACATCAGACATTGTCTCAGGCTGGAAAGACAGCAAATGTGCCCTGATACAATCAACTGCTTACTGAGCGTCTGTTCCATTGGTTTGGATGAATGAGTTGAATCAATTACTTTCATTCCATCACCAAATACTTAGAGTACGTGTCTTAAACAGCACATGTGGGACCACTGGTTGGTCAGTTAAGCAAACAAGTTGGTTAAAGCATATGAGTTCTACCAAGAAAGAGGATGCAGTTTTAAAGAATTTTTCTAGTTTCCTCACTCACATCTAATTCAATAATAATTTATTTTGTTCTGTTCTGTTTTAGTGACTCAGCTTTCATTTTTTTCCAAATCGCTCAAATTAATTTAAGTAGCCTCTCCCTTCATACTTACATCTCATTAGTTTATTTATTTACATAGTTCATTTATCTATTAGTTGTATACTTAAGTATAATATATAATAGTAACTACATCTGGAATAGGCAGTGTTTTTTTATTTTATTTTTTCAAGCGTATCTGTTTTTGAGAGAGACAGAGAGACAGTGTGAGTGAGTGAAGGCAAAGAGAGAGGGAGACAGAGAATCCCAAGCAGTCTCAGAACCCTCATCAGGGAGCCCCAGAAGCCATGAGATCATGATCTGAGCCGAAACGAAGAGTCAGACCTGAGTCACCCATGTGCCCCTCAGCAGTGTCTTTCTAAACTACAACTTAATGGCTAAGAGAAATATGTAGCCATACTAACAAGTTGCCTACTAACTCTATTGTTGGTTTTGGTTGCTATGTTTTAAATTAGGAAATGAGGGGATTGATTAATTTGGCAGGTTTTCCAAATGGAATTTGGATAAGAGAGATCTTACTGTACTTATACATTCTAGGACACGTTCTAGTACATAGTAATAGCTGTGAATCATATAATTGTAGCTCCTAAAAATCCTATTTCCTTATTTAAAACACACATCAACACCAGCACTACAGTTACTGAGGGGCCAAAAGAGCTGGGAATACCGTGAGGAAATAAGAAAAAGGATGGTAATCAAAGAGAAGAAAAATCTGCTATAACACAAAAAGTGGGTTGGGAAAGTCAAATGACAAAGTATATTCTGATCTTCCACTTCAAGAATTTCTAAGTTTGATCTGACTTTATCCTGTATTTCTTCCTACTACTAAACTTCAAGTTTCTCTGAACTAGAATATTGATCAATAAATTAAATATTGTTATTTATGTTCCTGGGGCCTAGATTCTTAGAGCTATAGCTATACCAATAGTACGAATACTCTCATGGGTACCAGTTTCTTTTTATTCAATAAATATTTATTGTCTGCCTCTTATTTGTCATTATGATAACCACAGTAAAATGAAGCCAAGAAGAAAAAAATATAAGAAAAATGAAAACTTGAAGACAGCTGTGTCTCTTGTCCCAACCCAAATAGAATCGTTACAAATGGCATCTCAGGAATTTGTTTCCTTGTGAGCCTGCCCAGACATCTTGAGTAGTGCTCATGGACTGCTTATATACCTGAACTATCTGACTTTGGAGGTTAGTCAGTTACTGTGTAAATATGGGGCAACATGGCTATACATATCAGGGGAAAGAAACAAGTTTTAAGGTAGAGCTTGTTTGTTTGTTTGTTTATTTATTTATTTATTTATTTATTTATTTATTTTAATGTTTATTTTTGAGAGAGAGACACACATACACACAGAGCATGAGTGGGGGAGAAGCAGAGAGAGGGAGACACAAATTCTAAAGGAAACTCCAGGCTCCCAGCTGTCAGCACAGAGCTCAGGGGCTCGAGCTCACAAACTAGGATATCATGACCTGAGGGGAAGTCGGCACTTAACCAACTGAGCCCAGGTGCCCCTAGAGTTTATACTTTAAACATTTTATTTATTTTTAAGAGACAGAGAGAGACAGGGTGCTAGCAGGGTAGGGACAGAGAGAGTGGGAGACACGAAATCCAAAGCAGGCTGCAGGCTCTGAGCTGACAGCACAGAGCCCATTGCAGGGGCTCAAACCTACAAACCAAAAGAGATTATGACCGGAGCTGCATTCAGATACTCAACTGACTGAGCCACACAGTCACCTGTTTCAAGGTAGAGTTGAAAACTGCTTTGGCAAACCATGGGTGGGAGAGGATAATATTATCTTTCAATATGAACATGGTCTTAATCACTTGCTTTAGCTATTCTGGCCTTGCTCTGTTATAGAGTGAATTCTCAAGGTAAGCTGTAGCTGCTCTGTGTCACCTTGGGACAGCCTCAGAACTGTGTATGTATGTATGTGTGCATCTGCTCATATGTTTTCACCATGACTGGTCCAAAAGACTGTTAACAAGATTTTTAACAACATATTTAAAACGATATTAAATTGTTAAGGGAATCAAAGAAAGCCAAGAATAGAAAAAAAAAAATTAAAGTTGGCCCCTAAAAATAAAATTATATGTTCTTTTAGAGTTGTTACAGATTGTTTGGAAATGTACCTTTAAACAGCCCTGTACTGAAATCAACAAAGAACACACAATCAGCTTCAAGACTGATGGCTTCTATAGTACACAATGAAAGTGTCTAAGTAAAGAATACAAGGTGTGAACTCACATGGACCATATTTAGATATTGGTGATATTATCCACAGTTCTTAAGTGATGAAACGAAGTGGAAACTCTTCTGAATTTATGTGTCTTTTAAGTTAGAGTAGCATAAACTATCTCACTTCAAAGTCCATGTTTTTCTCCGTATAACATGTTTCCTCTTCATGGAAGGAGATAATTAAAACAGGCAAAGACACCAACTTTTCAAAGTTCTCTTATCTAATGAATTATTTATTACTCTTCTTTTGCTAATACGGTAGAGCTCTCTTTTCTCAAACACTTTCACTAAGATTTTTTTTTTTTTGCTTAAGAAATTAGTTTTGTAATTAATTAAAATAAGCAGAAAGACATGAAAAATCATTATGTTAAAGGCTATTTTCTCAATTGAAATTTACTGCCCTTTTGGATGTTGTTCCATGTTTTAGTGCTCAGAATTTTAAACCAAAGTTCAGTCTTTCGTAGTTGGGATTTATAAACTGCCAAATACTTCTAAGGGGGAAAAATGCATTTCAAAGCCTAGGGGGAAAAGGGACTCACTTTGCTTTCTTGACATCAAACAGGCCTTGTAAAACAACACATTGATCAGTTAAATACAAATGAACTTGAATCATATGGATATAATTCTCTTAAATTAAATTTCCTTTAAAATAGGGATGGAATTAAACATTAAAAAGGAGAGGTTCACAAAGTCAAGCTTTTTTCCTTTGACATCTGTCTGCATAGCCTTAAACCCTGAAAGAATAAATCTTAGCAATATTAAATATGTGACATGCTGTCTTGTTTAATACATAACTGATATATTATTGTTCATTCCATTGACCATAAGAGAATTTCATTTGAAAAATATCTCAAAGTAGCTATAATTTCCCTCCTCACTTTGTTGGACAACTCAATTTTAGGGTTTCTTATGTTTCAAGAAATGTGAGAAAATCTTGGTGAGCCCAGGGAAAGAGAGTAAGGATCACTCTCTCAGGTTTTCAGTTCCCGAAAAGTTAAGGAAAACAAGAACTACAGGATTGGTGGGCATCAGCGAAGGATGGAAGGAAGGTGTTTGGGTATCAGGAAAAGGAGGCTTGATGCAGCCAGCTAGAAGGCAGCTAGGTCACAGCAAATCTTCATGGAGACCGCAGATGCCAAAGGGGTCTGTTCAGAAGTGACCCGCTTATATCTGATGCTTCCCCATCTACACAGTGATAACAAACCAAAAGGGCCCCAGCAGCTCATAGGGGATCTTTTAAATAAGTCAGCTAAAGTTCGGAATAATTAAAAAGAAAAGAACAGCTTACTTGCCAAGGGCAATAACAAAAGGAAACATCTTTGGAGAGGCATAAGCAAAAGAAAGAGGATAGTGTTTGTTGAACAATAAAAGCCTCCTCTCCACCTTTCTTTTAAAGGTCTATCCTACCCTGGAGGAAGAAATTAAAGTTTTAAAATTGACTTAATGTCACTCCAAAGTTATTGGACTTGATCTTTAATAGAGTCCACTATTTAGCAAGATAAAGCATTTCAATCCAGCAAAGACACTCAAAGAGAGTGGCTTCTTGCTTATACTTCAAAAGCATGAGGGCAATTCTCTTTTTTACTTTAACTGTAGTTTCATAATATCTTTCTGCAACATAATTAGACCTGAAACATTAGACCTGAAAAATGAAGGGGTTTTTTTGTTTGTTTATTTAACAATTGTTTTGACTATCTACCATGTGCTTGATGCTAAACATAGGAACTGAGAAACATCCTTTAGGGAAGACTAACTCACATGGAGGTAATTGGCACATAAACAAATGCATCAAAAGCCCAAAGTTTATTATCTCAACAATTGTTAGCAGAATTCATTTTGGAAAGAAAGGATGTTTGGTACAGCACCCAGATAAGGAGCTTGGGATAGAAAGTGAGATGATAATGAATTAGGGATTAGCAGCAATACTCTAGGCAGGAATAATACATCCATGCAGGCAGGACTGAGAGTACAGATAGCAGTGAGCTGAGAGAGAACAGGAATAGGCCAAGTTTTAAAAGGCTTAAGAATATCCAAAGAATTAGACGTGGAGATAAGATTTCATGAGGCTAGTATTATCCTGATACCAAAGCCAGAAGATGACACTACCAGAAAATAAAATTATGGATGAATATCCCAGATGAATGTAGATGTAAAAATTGGCAACAAAGCAAAGTCAACAGCACATTAACAAAGTCCTACACCATGATCCAGTGAGATTTACCCAGTCATTCAAGGATGGTTCAACATACACAAATCAATAAATGCAACATACCACATTCATAAAATAAAAAATAAAAATCATATAATTATCTGAATAGGAACAGAAAACCCATTTGAAAAAATACAACATCCTTTTATGATAGAAAAAGCTCAACAAATTTAGTTAGAACATACCCCAACACAATAAAGGCCACATTTGACAAGGCCCCAGAGGACATTATGCTCAATTGTGAAAGGTTGAAAGTTTTTCCTCTAAGATCAGCAACAAGATAAGGGTGACCACTCCCACCACTCCTATTCAACATAGTACTGGATGTCCTAGTCAGACAAATCAGGAAGACAAAGAAATAAAATGCATCAAAATTGAAAAGGAAAAAGAGAAACTATTTTTGTTTGCAGATGAAATGATCTTAAATGTAGTCTTTAGGAAGTCCTAAAGACTGCAGTAAAAAATGGTTAAAACTAATCAACAAATTCTGTGAATTTATATAATATAAAATCAATAGGCAAAAAGCTGTTGCATTTCTATATACTAACAATAATATAATTGACAAAGAAACAAAGGAAGCAGTCTCGTTCACAAGAGCATCAAGAACAGTAAAATACCAGGGAATAAATGTAACCAAATAGGTGAAAGATCTGTATACTGAAAACTACAAGACCAAGATTTTGATGAGAGTAATTGAAGAAAACACAGATAAAAAGATCACTTGTTCATAGATTGAAAGAAGGGATATTGTTAAAATGTCCATACTACCCAAAGCAATCTATAGATTTGATGTAATTCCCATTAAAAAAAATCCAATGACATTTTTTACAGAAATAGAAAAACAATCCTAAAATTTTTCTGAGTCTACAAAAGATCCTGAATAGCCAAAGCAATCTTGAGGGGGAAAAAAAGCTGGAGACATTACGCTAGTTGATTTTGAGCTATATTACCAAGGTATTATAATCAAAACAGTATGGTACTGTCTTAAAAATAGACACATAGGCCAATAGAAAAACCTAGAGAATGAGAAATAAACCCTTGCATATATGGTCAATTAATTTGTGACAAGGGAACCAAGAATACACAGTGGGAAAGGACAGTCTCTTAAGTAACTGAAGTTGGGAAAACAGGATAACCACATGCAGAAAGATGAAATTGAACACATTTCCTATACCACTCACAAATTAACTCAAATAGTTTAAAGACTTAAACATAAGACCTTACTCCATGAAATTCCTAGATGAAAACAGAGAAAAATAACCTTGATATTGGTATTGTCAATGATTTCTTGGATACTACAACAAAAGCATTCACAACAAAAGAAAAATAAGTATGTAAAACTACCTCAAACTAAATGCTTCTACACACAAAAAAAAAAAGCATCAACAAAATGAAAAGCAACCTATGGAATGGGAGAAAATATTTGTAAATCATGTGTCTAATAAAGTATTATTAAAATATATAATGACCTCATACAACTCAATAACAAAAATATATACTTTAAATCTGGGCAGAGGAAATGAATAGACATTTTATTTTTTAAAGAGGACATATAAATAACCATCAAGTACATGAAAAGATTCTGAACATCACTAATAACCAGGGATATGCAAATAAAAACCACAAAGAAATATCACCTCAAATTTGTTAAATGTCTATCATCAAAAAGTCAAGAGACAACAAGTAATGGAGAGATTGTGGAGAAAAAAGAACTCTTGTGCACTGTTGATAGAAATGTAAAATGGTACAGGCACTATAGAAAATAGTATGGAGATCCCTCAAAAAATTAAAAATAGAGCTACTACATTATCTTGCCAATTCTACTTCTGGGTATTTATTTAAATGAAATGAGAATAAGATCTCAAAGAGACTTCTGCATTCCCATGTTTATTGCAGCTTTATTCAGAATAGACAAGATGTAGAAGCAACCTAAGGGTCTGTCAATAAAGGAATGAATAAAGAAGTTGAAATATGTGTATTGATATGTGAATTGAGGTATATGACATGGGGTATATGGTATTATTTAGCCACAAGAAAGGAGGAAATTCTGCCATTTGTGACAACTTGAATGAATCTTGAGGACAGTATGCTAAGTGAAATAAGTAAGAAAATGAAAAAATACTGTATGATACTTACATGTGAAATCTACAAAACTGATCTAAGAACAATGGAGACAAGGGTGGTAGTTACCAGGGGCTAGGAAGTGGGGGAAATGGGGAGAAGCTGGTCAAAGAGTAAACTTCCAATCCGGGGGATCTAAGTTTAGAATGGTGATTATAGCTAATAATACTATATTATATACTCAAGAGTAGATCTTATATGTTCTCATAAAATAAATAAAAGATGGTGATTTTGTAAAATGATGAAGGTGTTAGCTAAAGCTATGGTGTCAGGGATTTTCCAATATACAAGTGTATTCAACAGGTTGTATACCTTTAGCTTATACAATGTTATATGTCAACTACATCTCAATAAAGTTGTGGGGGGGGAAGGGGTAGGTATTATTACTATCATCATTTTAGAGTTAGCAAAACTGAACAAATAAAGAGAATAGCCAACATATGAATCCAGGTCTGTTTAAATTCCAAAAGCATTGGCTTTTCAGCTTTATGTACTATAGTGCACATATTGAATGACAGTGGGATCTATTTCTTAGTGGTAAGTTGTATTAGTACTGCCAATTCTTCATTGTTTCCTGTGTATTTGCCCATTGCCATAGCTTCCAATTCTTTACTGCTTCCTCCATATATGCCTTTTGCCTTGTAACTTTATAGGACTCAGTGTAGACAAAGGGTAACCTATCTATCTCAACTCTTATCTCAGCATGTAACTTGCTTTGGCCAATGGGATATGAATAGGCATGGGCTTGAAAATACTTGCACGACTAGGCTTATTCCCTTGCACCTCTGCCAGTACCATGAGAAAGGTTCAGGAGAGAATGAAAAACACATGAACCAAATTCGCCCAGCCAGGGTCAGCTGAGCCCACCATGTTGCAGACACATGGGTGACTGTAGCCAAAACCAGCAAAACTATCCATGCCTACCCTGTCTAGTTCAGCCACTTTCAGCCAGTTGACAGATTGGCTTATTTTTTTCAGTGCCATGATATTTTTTTCAATGCAAAGATAAGAAAAAAGAAATGGTCTGTGATAGTTTTCTGATTTGATTGAATGGAAGCTGGGGCTATTAATCAGAATATAAAAATTTTAAGGGAAATTTCTCATTTATTTCTAATATATATAGTTTCTAGTGCCTTTAGGACTAGAATTATCTAATATTTTCCAGATATTTCTCAACAGCAACATAATATCTAAGCCCATCTATGCTTCCCTCACTCTGAAGAGATGACATTCCCCATAACTCATAGAGAAAACAAAAACTCATTTTCTCAGAGTTAATATAGTAAAAATCCTATTCCCAAGCTAATGATCTCCGTATCTTCCCCAACCCCCATCATTGTCTATTAGTCTCAGCTGAATGGAATATTTCTCCCTTCAGAGCTAATTATCCCATTTATACTTTTGATCTCATTTTGTCCTAAAGCCTCAAAAATTATTCATCGTTTCCTTCTCTTTCTCCTATATACATTCAATTGCTTTCTGACTATTGATTCCTTTAAGTACACCGTATAAATACAACCAAGCCTATATACATTAACATACAAATACACATGTGCATGCACACACACACACACGCATACACACATATATAATTTAAAGTTTTTCTTACATAATGAGTAGAAGTTAAAGGAGGATAGAAGCAAAGCAGACAGAATGAGTGCATGTTTAAAGGCAAATAACACAAGACATGACCAAGTGAGAGGAAGTTGCCCTTAAATACTAACCAAGGGAGTAAGCAAAGATTCATTTAAAATTATTAGATCCATGGTATGAGAGGCTTTGGATGCCAGGCTAAGGCATGGGATATATTTTACAGGCAGTGGAAAATCACCATACAAAGGAATTCTTGATGTTTATATTTGCAGCTCGAGTTTAAGTAATTGTTATTTCATTAATTTCAGTTATAAGATTAATTTATACTTAGCTCTACTTGATTTACCCATTCAGCCATTCAGTTAGCCAGTGTTTATTGAACATATATCTTTTGTCACAATCCATCCTGGGAGAGGGAGTTATACAGAAAAAATAAATGTACATCTGAACATTATTATTTTCCTAAGAAATTACTTCATTACTACTCAAGTTTTCTATGATCTTATTCCCTGCATATTTTTATTAATAATAATTTTAGTTCCTGGTGCTAGTTCTTTAATTTAAAATCTGTGTAATGTATTCACTTAAATGCATATCACAAAAATTATAAACTTAGGCTGATATAAAGGTTAATAAAATAGGACATAACATGACTAATTTCTCTCTTTCTTTTCTCATCACTCTTCATATTGCCTAACATAAACGCATATGCCCATTCATTTGTGTCAGATATTCCTCATATTTTGGTCAATCATCAATGATTTGTGATGAAATCTTTGAGCCACGTTTTGGCAAGAAAAGAGCAAAGGACATTGCCTGTGTAAGAAATAGAATGTGCAAGTGAGTGAAAAGAAAGCCAATATATTAATCTACTTGGCAAATGACATTAGTTGGCATTTAAATACTTTTAAATAGGTATGGAAAATATTTGTTTTTTTGTTTTGTTTTATATTGCCTTTTTTATTGGTGTATAGCTAACATACTATATTATATTAGTTACAGGTGTACAACATAGTGATTCAACATTTACACAAATGATCACCATGATAAGTATAGTTACCATCTGTCACCATATGAAGTTATTAAAATAATACTGACTATATTCATATACCATAATTTACACCCCTGTGACTAATTTATTTTTATGACTGGGAGCTTAGACCTTTTAATCCCTTTCACCTATTTCACTCATCTTCGCACCCCTCTTCCCTCTGATGAAAATTTTAAGTTAATCTGAGGTTGGGAGACAGAGAGGAACATGGATGTTTATGGATATCTGGCAATGAAGTAACAGTTTATTGAGCATTTAGCCAGAAACAGCATAGCATGACTACCACACAATATAGATATGAATGATTAGACAAGTACACAAGGCTCTTGATGATGCCCTGTGAGGAAAAAACATCTGATTTGTTCCTGGATCCCAAGCCGGAAGTGTGTCTCCTACTAAAACATTAGTCTTCCTGTTTCTTTTCCCTAGTACATGACAGGAAATAAAAAGATGGTTAATGTTTCAACAGAGAAATCTCATTACCTACTTGATCATGGTTGGTCCATTGTGATTGTCCTAATATTGTGGCTCTAAGCCCATTTGTGACCTATAATCCTCCAAGAATATTTAATGAGACTCTGTTTATCTATTCCTAATTTTCAAGAGCAAAGACAGAGTCATCTGTTAAGAAGCTGCCACAGTCATTTAGGTGAAAATATGATCAGAATATAAGGTGGTTTTTCATGGAAATGACTGGGAAGGGATATACTCAAAATTACATAGAACAGTAATTTTAAAATATAAATTGTCTACATCCATCACTAACATTTTTGAGCAAATGTATCCGTTATAATCCAATCAGAGAACCGAAAACATCATGAGTGATATAAGGGATTTATCACAGGGATTCATTTTTACAAGATCCTGGAAATTGGTTAGCCAATCTATGGAAATCTGTTGCCCCTATACTTGAATGTGAAATGGAACATAGTATGGACATACTAGAACCTGCAAGGATGAACAGGAACTTAGGAGGACACATTGAAGCCTATTATCCCTCTGTCCCAGCTTCTAAGCCTCCATCTTGGATGACGAAAATAGCCTGCAGTAGGGCGGGTTTATCCATTACAGAGCTTCCCCTGCTCCTGGCCTGTGGTCCAGGAAGGCTGAAGTTGGTGATTTGGCTGGAACTGCAGGACCCGCAGACATGGCAGCTGCCTGCCAGCCCGGTGAGTTAGCACATTCACCTCCGTGTGGGTAAACTGCAACAATGTCTGAGTTGACAAAGACCTTCTGAGCATAAGTATGTTGGCTACTCTATTTCAACTTTCCAGATCCTGTGCAAATGTCTCTTACAACCAACTTTAGCTAAGAACCATTCAGGGAAGAGAATTCTGGGATAGTTGGAGACACTTATTGCTGGTTAAACAATCTATAGAAGTCTGTTTCCCCAGTATCTGGATCTAGCTTGGCCAAACCGACACAATACAAAGATATAACAGACACTACATGTGTTGTGTGTACTTATGCTTTCATTACATTAAGATAAATGTGATATAATTTAAAAACAGTATAAATGGAGTTCTACTCCCTAATTCCAATGGACTGTTTGATGAGGTCATATTAAAATGACTTATACATTATTTATTTATTTATTTACTTATTTACTTATTAATTAACTTATGCAGGCTTTGTGATTTAGAGAAGCTATGCAAAAACACAAAAATGAAGAATCTAGCAACTAGTTTTAAGAGGAATTTGATGAGATAGATAGGTCATAAACTGTTGACTTTGAGGTAAAACAAGATTTTCAATTGGAGTAGTTCAATATCATGATAAATATGTGAATGCAGATCATTAGACTACAGTGTCAATTGAGAGACAGTTTGTAATATGTGTGGAAGTGGTGGCTGTTATAGCCATCAAAGTTCACTAATACAGGTAAAGTGAAGAGACATTACAGTATGTTCCAATAATGAAGCTCATAACTCAGTATAAAACAAACATATCTAGTATTTTTCCATCTATTCTTAAGGTAACTATAAACAAATAGAAAGTTGTTAAAATATACTATATTTCATTTTATATCTTAGTACTTAAAAGCACAAGAGGTTTCATGAATTTGAGATTTTCTAATAGATTTGACATATATGTGCTTATGAAACAAAAATTAAAACTTTAGGTAATTCTGAGCAGCAGACTATTTTTTCTTCAAAATTATTTTTATGGAAAATATTAAATATTTTTAAAATGTGATGATTTTCTTAAATAGGAAATAATTTTCAAATGCAATTGTATTTTTCTTCCCACTTTCATAAACTTTTGTCTTAATGTTTTATTGTGACTTTTGATGTTATGTTTCCATTTAAAGTCAGTCTTTCTTTTTTTTTTTTTTTTTTGCCCTATGCAAACTTCGTATTTTCTTTGGAAAGATTATTCTCATTATCAAGGAGTTAACTTTTTGGTTTTGGAAAGATCAATATTTGTTTTGGCTTGCCCTGTTTATGTAGATAAAGAATTTAATCAACTTAAATATATGGTCTTCATTTTTCAGTTGGAAAATTCACAGGACTTTGAAGAACTCCTATAGGAAAAACATTTAGTTCTCAATACATGCTGAGAATAACAATTAATAGAAATTTAAACATATACATTGTATATACAGCTGTCTGAATTATGACTGTGGCAAATCCCTATGGTGAACCAGATTTACTGACTTTGATAAATGATACATATACATATATATGTATATATTTTTTACCTAATTTTCCTTAAAGCCAATTTTAAATGTAGGAAACTGGATTTTATTTTGCATGTAAACCATAATACCTTGTTGATGGGCAGGGACAATCAATTTTACTATAGCCAAGAACACATGGGGATTTTCAAGGTTATAGAACAATTAGGTCACAGTAAAATGAAAGAATCATGCAGATAATACTTTGAGTGGAATAAAATGATAAAACTTACTATTCCCCTCTCTATAAATTTTGTATTGACCTCTGCTATACTAACAGTCCTGATGAAGAAATACAGAGTAAGTTCTAAGAGAAGCTAGTCAAGAATAAAAAGGCTTAATGCTGACCCAAAATAATATTTTACTTCCAAGGTTACAAACAGAGATGGAATGCCCTCAGAGGTTGACTTTCTTAGACATACGCAGTGGTGGCAGCAGCTATTAGCCATTATTCAGCACTTTGGAACTGTAATTACTACAGGATTGCATTCTATACTGCTGCTTTCATTTGTTAGGTGTGAATGTATTAAAGAATAACAGTATTCTAAGTCTAGGTTATTTGTGGGCTAAATAAACCCCTTGAGCATAAAGGTCACCACAGAACATATTTTTCTTTCTCCATATTTACATTTGAATTAATTGAAACCCTGAAATTATATAATGGCTTTGGAATTTTACAGACAATAACAGTGGCTGAATCTATAATTTCTTAAAAACTTTGGAAACATTTTTGTCAGTTTTGTAAATTTGTGCTTATTAAGAGAAACAGAAAAATATTACATCTCCATATGTTAATTGTTTTCTAAATTTTTAATTTTTTCAACAGACATCTCTAAAGTAGGAAACTAATTTTTTCAAGAATGAAATCATACTTAAAGTACAACAACTATATTCTTCTAAGGAATATATAATCATTAACTAATCACTTAAACAGATAAAATGATATTTCTCTACGATTAGTATATTGGATAAGTTAGAAAATATTGCTTTTCAGAAATGATTTATTAATAGCTACACCTTTATGATTGTATTCTGATACATTTAAGTAACTTTTTTGGTAAATATTTACTAGTGAAATTATCTATTAAAAAAGGGGTTTTCTGAAAGTGCTACAGTGGTTAAACTATAGAGAACATGGATCATAGATTTAAATATCTTAATGAATTCACAAGCTATCGTGCGCATCTGTGAGCATTGCCAGTTTGCGGGATCAGCGATGACTGATTATTTCATTAACTGTATTTTGGGAATCAGCTTTTGCAGGCTTCAACATTTTAAAAAATGCATATATTGGCAATTGAATTTGCAATCTACATGTTTTCAATTGCTATTTACCAGAATTAATGGAAAATTTTTTTTAAACATATTTTCTTCAAATAAGAACACAGTAAGACTGCACATTTTGAAGCTCATAAGGATGAATTCCAAAGGAGGGTACTAGGTAATGTCAGGTAGTTAAAGACAAATTGATCATTGTTTTAAGAGAGGCATTGGGGATAATTTAAAGTTTATGAACATTCTTTTATCTGCCAGGTGACTCAATAACATGCTATCAAAAATGTTATATACATATACTCATAGGCGTATATCCATCCACACACACCTTATTCTTTCTCTTCCTTTGTAACAAACCTGTAAATTGTATCTTCATCTTGTTTTAGATGGGAAACTAAGGTTTAGAGAATAGAGTAAACTGGACCCAAATATCACAGCTAGACTGTTTTTATCGGTTGCTTTTTTGGTGTTATGTACAATGTAGTAGAGTGAGATCATACTAGTTTTGTAGTGTGCCTTTTTTATTTCTATAAAAACAGCTTCTGTGTGTAAAACTTAAATACTTATTTAAATTAATCTACTCAATCCATTGATTCGTATAGTTCCAAAAAGAATAAAGATTTAAAAAAAGTAATGGAGGTGGTCATTCGATAATTTAATTCTCTCAGGAGTTCAATTTTAAGATGTTTCAGTTAACAACTATCTATTGGTTCATTTAAATTATTTAATCTCTTTATTATGCCTCACTTTTTTAAAGAGCCTACAGGTAGAATCTATTTCTAGAAAGACAATCATGAGCAAATAAGAAATCCAGAAAACTGTCCAAATTATTTCTTTGCTGATTCTACAAATCACCTTTTAATGATTATAGACCTGGAATGAGCTTCTGAAAGGCACTCTTTTGCTCTGCTCTCCCGCTTCTCTGCTCTACCTTCAAATGTTTTCTTTCTTTCTTTTTTTTTTTCCTTTTCCCTCCAGTCAGAGACCCATTTCCACCCTGAAAAAGGTCCTCTAGATAGTGAGTATTACTTTCCGGCTCTACCCTGACTCCCCTCCTTAACCATGTCACCAAAGACATGGCTTGGGTCTGTAGGATTATTTACAGACAACATTGTCATGTTCCTGTTAGGAAGACAATAACTTATAAAAACAGCGAGGAGAGAGATTCTGTTAGTGTGATACAGTCACATTTATTCAGAAGTACACTAGCACCTGCTCATAATTACATTGGCATCAAATACTACTACACGTTTCAAGTCCACACGGGGGATGTGAGAGTAGGGTTTAAGATTTGCTGCTGCTGCTACTGTTAGTGGTTAGTGGTTTGTTGTTTTAATCTCCCAAAAGGTATACTGCTCAAGTTTGAGATTATTTTTATCCAATGATTGCAATGCTTTCTAGGAAGTTTGTAAATATTAAATAACTGGGCATTTAGTCATGAGTTTTATTTATTCTAAAATATATTTTTTTCTTTGTCAAGTAGCTAAAGTAACTATTGAGCTCAAATCCTGAAAAATAACTTTGATAAAACATATGTAGTTCTGTCCTATGACTTATTCTTTGATCCAAAACCATTCATTTCTAGGAGAGTACTCTGGAAACAAATATATTTTCCAAGATTTTTCCCCCATTGGTTTAAGGGAAATTTGCATTTTAAAAAGTATTTAAATCTAGCTTTAAGCTTCTATAGAGTAACCATTGTAAGAATAATACTAATATTTGTTAGATAGTGCTCACCACTCTCTAATACCCCCAGAAGCGCCTCCTTGTGGGCCTACACGTGACACGCGGTGAGGTGAGTCTTAGACACGCTCTTCTGCAAAATCGACCCATTCTCTCAAGGTTCGGGGCAATCTGTGAACCAAGGTTCTCACACAGGGACTCCATGAACTTAAAACGCAGTTTTTCAGGCACCATAGAGTTACAAGCACCATGTTTATGATGTGCTCCTTAGAAGCTGAACGCAACACTAAATCATTCCCTGCAATTCCTTGTTTTATAATTTAAAAAAATTTTAATGTTTATTTTTGAAAGACAGATAGAGCATCAGCAGTGGAGGGGTCAGAGAGAGAGGGAGACACAGAATCCAAAGCAGGCTCCAGGCTCTGCGCTATCAGCACAGAACCTGATGCGGGGCTTGAACTCACAACCCTGAGATCATGACCTGAGCCGAAGTCAGCCGCTTAACCAACTGAGCCACCCAGGCGCCCCCTGCAATTCCTTTTATTTTCCATCTCTGAGACATTGAGAGGAAGGAGATATTTCTTCTAACAATGAATTCCTTTTTAGTTACTTATTTGTGAGAAGTCAGGGAGAGGATTCATTTTCAGAAATACCAAATAAAAGCTGTGCTAATTAAGAATAGGCTTACAGTCTACTGGAAATATGGATAATTCCCTTCTGCTGCCGCCAATAAAATGGAGTCCCAAACTCTTGGGCAATTCACTGCCTGGTTCTTCTTCCCCACTCTACTTCATGGACTTATTTTCATGGGCTTATTTTTGTGGGCTTCGCAATGAGCATGTGGCACAGAACAAAGGAAGAAAGAACTGAAAGTCTCTTCCTCACCTCAAGAAATATACATTTGTTCCAGTCACACTACTTTTTGCCTTATATGGGCATAGGCAATGCCTGGGTAAAGCTGTAACCTCTATAGTACTCAGCCAATGAGGAACTGGGGGTGGGACTTGCTTGCTAGGAGATAAATTGTCTGTTGTAACTGTCCTAAGTGCACCTGACCACCAGATACCCCCTCCTGCAAGAATGTTGATTAAAACCTCACTTCACTCTGCTCTGAATCTGTGTCCCTCCTTTGATTGGGTTGATGGGCTTATTTCTATCATTCTTCCATCATTTTATGTTTTTTTTAAAGTGGTTTCCGCCAAAAAGAAAACGGTTTTTTAAGAAACTTCCAAGTGTAGCATAAGACTGCTGCCAAAGTACTGTTGCCAAGGGGACATTGTGTTCTGATTTAATCCCATGGTCAATGGCAGCTTTATGTGTAAGGAAAACTCTAGATCCAGAGAGAGCTTTGAATCTTAAATTAAGATTTAGGATAAATTACATAGAAGCATTCTACTCAAGTTCAGACAGATTTTAGTTTTGTTAGTAACAGTTAAAATGAGGGGGTGAGTGGGGGAGGAAAGGTTGTATATCTAGGGATATAGTCTTTCAATATTGCTTGTGGTTTTACATGGAAAGAGTTATGTTGAACTGTTGAGGCAAGGAAATATCAGGATAGAAATGGAGGCTGAACTCCTTGTCAGAGAGAAATGTCTGCTTTAGGAAATGGCATGTGAAGAACATGGGATTTTACTCTTTCATCAAGGCCTGCTCTTTGAAGGGTTAAAGGAATCCCCCAAACCTGCAGGGGAACAATCTGCCCCTTTCACTTGGATGATCATTAAAGTCACATTTGCAAGTATAAGAATCACATTATTCCTCCCTTTTCATCTACCATTTTAAATTACATTATGTAGCCCATAAAACAATCTTGTTGAGAAAAAAGAAACTGAAATTGAGAGGTGATAAACAATAAAGTGAACATTCCTCTTTATTATCATTTTCTCACTCTATATTCCTCTTCTCACCATAAAAAATACCAACAGTTTTGCTGAAATATAAATATACTTATTTTTAAAAATTTCTATACAGCATTCCATTAGACAGATATACTATAATTTATTTTACTTTTATCTAACTTAAAGACATTTTATGTTGTTTCTGAGGTTGTTATTCTCCTGTTTAATAATGCTGCATTAAATATAATTTGGTAAGAGTCTCTGCAAATGGGTAAGGATTCTTTAAAATATACTATTTGAACTATAGATCAAATATATATATCTCAAGCTTGATAGATATATCCTCAAGTTACTTTACTTCCACTGTTTTACCAATTTATACCCCTGTAGTCTATCAAACACTACTTACATCTATCTTTTAAATGATACCACTTTAATGAATAAAAATGATTACTTCTTAATTCTAATTTGCAATCTACTGGTTACTAGTGTGATATAAGTAATTTTCTTGTTTTTATTTGCTGTGTATATCTATTTTACTTAGAAATCACAGTTCCTCTTACACACCAATTTTTCTATTTACTGCTTTTCCTTTCTGTTAATATGTAAGAGTAAACCAGTCAATTAAGTATACTGATATTAATTCTTTTTTTTGTTTTAACATATTAGTCTTTTTATTCACCTTATTATTGTTAGTCATATCCTTCTTAACAGCATTACTTCTATCTTTCAGATTGGTAATGTTAGAGGTCTGAAACTATGTCTATTTAAACTGCTTAATACAGTACTAAGCACAAATAGTTACTTGGGGTGTGTGTGTGTGTGTTTGTGTGTGTGTGTACACATGTGCACATCTAACGTGTTTGAAAGTTATGATGAATCCATAGGCTATACGTTAACACAACAAATATAGTTTACATCAAATAAGAAGTATGACTCGATTTATTTGAATAAAGTGGAATTAAATGTGGCTGAATAGTGTGCCAGGTCAGTATGTATTTTGTGGACTACATCCCTGTCACTGGGTCATCTGGTCATGTTCCTTTCTGCTATACATAGGTAGATCCACGTGTTAATCAGCTCAGTTGTGACATATATTTATAACCTATGATTAAACTCATAATAGACTGCGCAGAACAGAGCACAAGGTCAAGAAGAGAGTTGAAAATACTAAATGGAAAAGGGGGGTTTATGGCTCTCCAACTTGGGCAGTTCTGTTCATCAAAACTAGGCTCCTCAATTAGTGGTTCAAAGAGTTCACTTCTCTCTGAATCATTTAAAGATTGGAATTACATAAATTCAAGCATTTTGTGAAGCTTGTTTGCAAAGGAAAAATGGCTTCATTTTTTATTTGTGAAGACATTTCTCAAGTTTTAGCACGCCTTACGTTATAAACCTATATGGGACATGCTAGTTTTTTTAAATAGATTTTAAGATAATTATATCTAGATGCCTTGAGCATTTTAAAAGAACTTGAAGCACAGTGGGGGAGACTATAAATGTAAACACCCTGTGAAATACTTACAAAGATGTGGGTCATTCTAAAGGGCATAGTACACCTGACAAAATATTTTCTCATTTAGAAAATAACTAAAACATCAAGCACATTAAGGATGGTTATAATGCTGGATAACTCTGTGCATGGCTATATGACTATTATAAAAATATATAAAAAGAAAAATTACCAAAAAAAACCACCCTAAATTATAAGATTGTTTCCATGGCCACATCCAGAACCTAAATGCAGATTATTCCAGCCCATCACTTATAAAGCATCTTAAAGGCCCACATAAAATTAGAAAGACTGCTTCCCTCAGATAGTCATGATTTAACTCTGTTTGGAAAAGAAAGCATTCATTAGGAGGCTCTTGCTGGTACATATAGAGCATCATGTGAAATGATTAGCTCAGAGAGACAATTAAAGGACCATAATGAAAGCCATGTCACCAATATGTTGACATAAGTTATTCCTGACTTTGCTCCCACACACAAGAACAAATAACAGCTATTTGAAAAAAGGACACAACTGAGAGAATTAGAACACAAGGGTGAGGATGAATCTTCCCTCTCTGCATCGCATTGACCAAGACAGATTGTATGAGATGTGTAACAGAAAAAAGAAGTGGCTACACATTGATTGTATTGAGCCTTCTCCAGGCCAGCACAACATGCAGAGAAGGCTCACTGAGCTTACAGTTCCTCTGGTGGGGAAAGAAAACCCATTGGGAGAACCCGCATCCTGCCAGCATGGTACGTTGCTTTCTGGGAACACCTACTCTGATCTTGCACCACAGGGACTGCAGAGGAATCTGCAGGGCTCAACCGCTGGAAAACTGACTGTGACAGGGAAGCGGGGCAGGACTTGCAACAACCAGCAGATGGATCTTGGCAGACCAAATTCATACCCACAGTGCCTAAGAAGTAATCCCAACCAGTGTGTCTGCTCACCCACAGAAACAAGTCAATGTTGCACTCTCACCAGGAAACTCGGTGGCTTGCCAGATTTGAGTCCTCAAACAAGGAGTTTTGCTGGCACTAGCCTGGAGCCTATGCCCAGGTAAGGATCTGACACATAGCCCCACCCGCTGTGGAAAGTGTCTTCCAGCTCCATTTGAACCACAAGGGCTGGTGACAACTCCTGGAAGCCATGCAGCCCAGGAACACTCAAGCTAAGACACAGGTGGGTGGAAGCGACTGTCTTCAGATCAAATCCAGTACTGGGTGTAGAGCCTTCCCGTGAAAATGAACTTAGATCAAGACTAAGGCTAGCTCCTAGCCGCTCCCAACCAGAGAGCCTGTTTGGAAAATCGAGAGTAGCCTGGAGTCTCTTCTCTCCTTTTTCCGCAGGAAAAAAGGTGGAGACATAGCCCCACTTGCTCCAGCGAGTGTTTTTCTGCCCAATATGACTGGCCACAACTCTTGGAAGATGTGCATGCAGCCCAGTGGTTCTTGAGTTGAGAGGCAGGAAGGTAGAGCTAATAGTTGGTAGAGAAAAGCCAGTTGGTCTGTTCAGTTAGGGAACTTAGGATGTGACTGCTTGAGTTAAGTCAAGAGAGAACTTTCCTAGCTTTCGAGCTGCTTTTCCTAATGGGAGGGGATCTAATTTGTAGCCCTGCTCATTACTGAAGATAGACTTTAGTCTGTCTGTTCATAGAACCTAACCAGTACGCATGGGAAGCTGCATAGCCCATTTAATAACACTGCCTACAGTGGTACTTGAACTGAAAGCGGAGCTTGTGGGTTCTCCAATCTGCAGAGCAAAACCAATGGCCTCACCTGACATGCCTAGAGAATTCAGTACATACTGACTTGATTTGGATCTCCAAACAATGAGCTGTATAGGCCCTGGGTCCTGTCCTAGGAAAAACAGAAATCTTAGAATTGAAAAATATAACTGAAAAATTCTATAGAGTTTCAAAAGCTGACTCAAACATGGAGAAGAAAGAATCAGTTACCTGGAAGATAATATGTCAGGAATTACCCAGTCAGCAGAGCAAAAGATAAAAGAATGAAAAAGAGTAGAGGAAGCTTATGGGGATCATAGATAACAATGGAAAACAAACAGATGAACAGACCAAGTTTTATATTTTGGGATTTCCAGGAGTAGAGAAAGAAAAAGAGAAAGAGAAAGGTACAGAAAGTACATTTAAAGCTATAATGGTTGAGAACTTTTCAAACCTGGGGAGAAAATTAGACATCCAGATCTATGATGCCAAAGGACTCCAAATAGTCCTATATAGGACTACATTGAGACACATTAAAATTAAATTGTCAAAAGACAAAGAAAGAATTTTAAGAACAGCAAGTGGAAAGAGAGAAGTTATATATAAAGGAAACCCCATAAGATTATCAGTGAATTTTTCAATGGAAACTTTTTGGGCCACAAGAGAATGGGATAACATATTCAAAATACTGAAAGAAAATAACTAGTTGACTAAGAATACTATACCCCATGCAGCTAGAAATGAAGAAGAGGAAAGAGTTATACCAGAACAAACAAAAGCTGAGGAAATTATCATCAGACATGTCTTACAAGAAGTGCTAAAGGGACTTATTTGAGTAGAAGTAAAAGAACACTAATAAACATCATACAGGGTAAATCTCACTAGTAATGGTAAATGTATAGTCATAGATTGTGTGATGTGGTAATAGTAGTGCAAAATTCACATACAACTCCAGTTTAAAAGTTAAAAACACAAATGCAATAAAAATAACTATAACTACAATAATCAGCAATTAGTTATACAATATAAAAACATAAGTTGTAACAGCAAGAACATAAAATGTGAGGGGGAGGAAAATAAAAGTGTAAAACTTGCAAATTTTACTGAGTTAAAGATATTATCAGTTTAAAATAGGCTGTTATAAGTTTAAGATGTTTTATATTAGCCTTATGATATCCATAAAAGGAAATCCTATGGTAATTATACAAAAGAGCACAACAAAGAAGTCAATACACAGTGATGCCAAAGAGACATCCCAACATCAAAAAAGAATGTAGGATAAAAAACAAGGAACAACAAATCTCCAAGTCAACCAAAAATAAATAACAAATGGCAATACTGTCTTTACCTATCAATAATAATTTTAAATATAAGTAGATTAAATTCACTTATTAAAAGTCATAGAATCACTGAATGGATAAAACAATTAAACAAGGTGCTGTCTACAAGAGACTCACTTTAGCCTTAAAGACACATATAGAATGAGAACAAGGAATGGAAAAAGACATTTCAAGTAATGGTAATCAAAAAAAAAAAAAAAGCAGGGATATCTATACTTAGAGAAAATAAACTTTAAATATGGTAAAGAGAGACAAAGAGGGTCATTATATAATGATAAAGGAATCAATAAGTCAAGGAGATATAACAATTGTAAATATTTATGCACCCAACATTGAAATACCAAAATATATAAAGCAAAAACTAATAGAGCTGACAGTACAAATAAACTGTACTGCATTACAGTAACAGTTGGGAACTTTTATATCCTACTCTCAACAATGCATGGACCATCCAGACAGAGAATTACTAGGACACCACTGCATTTGAACAAACCTTATGGACCTAACAGGTCCATGTTGATGGAACATTCTATCCATCACAGGATGCACATTCTTCTCAAGCACAAATGGAACATTTTCTAAGATACACCACGTGTTCAGCCTCAGATTAAATCTTAGCAAATCCAAGAAGATTGCAATTATACCAAGTATCATCTCTGACCACAGTGGAATGAAATTAGAAATGAGTAACAAGATAAAAATTGGAAAATTTGTGAATACAGGGAAACTAAACAACAGTCTGCTAACAAATCAATGGATCAAAGAAGAAATTAAAGGTGAAATAAAGAAAGTTTCTTGAGACCAACAAAAATTGAAACACCATGTAACAGAACTTCAGGGACACAGAAAAAGTAGTTCAAAGAGGAAAGTTTACAACAATAACCATGTACAATAAAAGACAAGGAAAGGGGCACCTGGTGACTCACATGGTTAAGCATCAGACTGTTAATTTCAGCTCAGGTCATGATCTCACAGTTTGTGAGTTCAAGTCGCACTTTAGGCTCCTCACAGAAGTGCAGAGCCTGCTTTGGATTCTCTCTCCCTGTCTCTCTCTGGCCCTCCCTCATGCTCTCTCTCACTCTCTGTCTCTCTCAAAATAAAGAAATAAACTTAAGAAAAAAAGAATCAAGAAAGATCCCAAATAAACAACCTAACGATGTTTTAAAGAAGTTCAAAAAAGAACATACTGAGTCCAAATTTAGTAGAAGAAAAGAAATCATAAAGATTACAATCAAGAAACTTTCTTTATTTCACCTTTAACAGAAATAAATGAAATAGAACAGAAAAACAACAAAACAATTAACCAAGAATTGGTTCTCAGGGAAAGATAAACAAAATTGATCAACCATTACCAGACTAACCAAGGAAAACAGAGAAATACCCAAATCAACACAATTATACATGGAAAGAAGACACTACAACAGATATGGTAGAAATTCGCAGGATCATAAGAACTTATTATGAACAGCTGTATGCCAGACAAACTTGACAACCTAACAATAGTGGAAATATTCTTAGAAACATACAACTAACGGGGCTCCTGGGTGGCTCAGTCAGTTAAGCTTCGGACTTCACCTTAGGTCATGATCTCGCATGACCTCACATGAGTTTGAGTCCCACATCAGCCTCTGTGCTGACAGCTCAGAGCCTGCGGCCTACTTTGAATTCTGCGTCTCCCTCTCTCTCTGCCCCTCCCCACTTGTGCTCGCTCTCTCTCTCTCTCTCTCTCTCTCTCTCTCTCAAAAATAAGTAAATAAACATTAAAAAGAAGAAGAAGAAAGTACAACTTTTGAAGACTGAATCAGGAAGAAGTAGAGATTGAATCAGGAATCCAAACTCTCCCAACCAAGAAAGGTTCAAGACAGATGGCTTCACTAGAAAATGTTATCAAGTATTTGAAGAAGAATTAGCATGAATCCTTTTCAAAATCTTCCAAAAATATCAAAGAGCAGGGAACACTCCCATACTCATTTTATGTGGCCAGCCTTATCCTGATACCAAAACCGAACAAGGAAGAACACTACAAAGAAAAGTAAATTACAGGCCAATATCCTTGATAAATACAGATGCAAAACTTGTCAATGAAATAGTGGCAAACCAAAGTGAACAATATATGAAAATGATCATACAGTATGGCCCAATGCAGTTTACTTCAGGGTTGCAAAAATGTTTTAACAAGTGTACATCAATCAATGTGATATACCACATTAACAAAATAAGATAAAACTCATATGATATCTCAATACATATAGAAAAAGCATTTGACAAAATTCGATATCAATTTATGATAAAAACTCTCAACTAAGTGGGTGTAGAAGGAATGCCATAATAAAGGCTATCTGTGACAAGTCCATAGCTCCTATCATATTCAACAGTGAAACAGTGAAAGAGTTTTCCTCTAAGATCAGGAATAATGTAAGGATGCCCACCCTGTCCCTTTTATTTGCTGTCATATTGGAAGTCCTAGGCACAGCAAAAACAAAACAAAACAAAAACAAAAAATGAAACCAAGAAAATAAAAAAAACCCAAAATAAAACCAATAAAAATACAAAACAAAAATCAAAATGAAACAAAATTTAAAAAACATGCAAATTTAAAAGGAAGAAGTAAAATTGTCACTAACTGTAAATGACTTGATAGTATATATAGAAAATCTTAAATACTCCAACAGAAACTTATTAGAATGAACAAATGAATTCAGTAAAGTGACAGGATACAAAATTGATATACAAAAGTCTGATGCATTTTTCTACACTAATAATGAACTATTGCAAAAAGAAATCAAGAAAAGATCTCATTTACAACTGCATCAGAAAGGTTAAAGAGCTAGGAATAAATTTAACCAAGGATGTGAAAACCTATATGCTGAAAACTATTATACATTGATGGGAGAACTGAAGAAGACACAAATAAACGTCAATACCACCAAAAGCTATCCACAGATCCACTGCAATATCTATTCAGACTCCACTGGCATCTTATGAAGAAGGAGATAAAAAAAAAAAACACTCCTAATATTTATATGGAACCCCAGAAGATCCTGAGTAGCGAAAGACCTAAGAAAGCAAAACGGAGCAGGAAGTATCACATTTTCAAATTTCAATCTATACCATAAACCTATCTATAGTCACCAAAACAGTATGATACTGGCATGAAAACAGACAAATAGACCAATAGAACAGAATCAAGAGCTCAGAAATAAATCTAAGTATATATGATCAACTAATATTTGCCAAGAAAGCCAAGCCTACTCAATAGAGAAATAACGGTCTTCAATAAATGGTGCTGGGATACTTGGGTTTTCATATGTAAAAGACTGAAATGAGGTATATATCTTACATCATGCACAAAAATTAACTCAATATGGATTAAAGCCTTAAATGTAAGATTTAAAACCATAAAACTTTTAGAATAAAACCATAAAAATAAGCTTCCTTGACATGGCTCTTGGTAATAATTTTTGGACACGACACCTAAAGCATGAGAAACAAAATCAAATATAAACAACTGAGACTACCTCAAACTAAAAAGGTTCCACACAGACATCAATCAATCAATCAATAAATCACCAAGAGAGTGAAAAGAAATCCTATGATGAGGAAAAATATTTGCAATCCATAAACCTATATTTCTGACAAGAGATTAATACCCAAAATATGTAAAGGACTCAAACAACTCAATAGAAGAAAGAAAGAAGAAAGAAAGAAAGAAAGAAAGAAAGAAAGAAAGAAAGAAAGAAAGAAAGAAAGAAAGAAAGAAAGAAAGAAGGAAAGAAAGACCGATCAATCCCATTATCCCATTATAAAATGGGCAAAGGTAGGGAGCCTCAGTGACTCTTGATTTTGGCTCAGGTCTTGATCTCACAGTTTCTCAGTTCGAGCCCCATGTCAGGGTCCGTGCTGAATGTGTGGATCCTGCTTGGGATTCTGTCTCCCTCTCTCCCTTCTCTCTCTGCCTCTCTTTATTTAACCTATGTTAAGTAAAATAAAATATAACATAGAGGGAATATTTATTGCCAAATGAAATTGAACTTAATGATAAATGATAAAGAACTTAATGTTCCACAGAGAGCAAATATTTAAGAAAAGTCATTAAAGAACGAATAATTTTTACATTTTGAGGAACAGGAAAACAAATTGGAAGTTAACACATATATCCCAGGGTTTTTAAATCAAGAATATGGACATTTTAGGCCAGATAATGCTTGGTTGTCTATGTTGTGGGAAGGCTATCCTGTGCATTGTAATAACATCCCTCAACTCTATCCACTAGATGCCAATAGCACTCCTGAACCCTGCTTCAACCAGAAAAACTGTTTTCAGACATTGTCTAATGTCCTTTGGTGGGGGAAAGGGAGCAAGATAACTTGGTTGAGAATCACTCATATATTCCATTAGTGTTACTACTGTAGAGAAAACTTGTTTATGCCAAGGGTTTATCAGTATGTATGGCTGTGTTTACTTTACTAATCAGTTTGCTTAAAAATGAGCTACTTGGTTGCATATGCAGAAAAATGTGAAACGGTTTTCTGCTTGAATAGAATTTTTATACTTACTGTACTGGATTGGCTGAATAATACTGATCACTTAAAATTATATGATTTTATTGGTTTAATTTTAGTCATGCTTTCCCTTTGGAACATTACATATAAAAGAAGTCAAACTTGAGTCTGAAATTTATACTTTAAAAAAGTTTACTTATCCCTCTTGAAGAAATAGATATTTTTGGCAACTGTAATAACTGGACATTACTAGAACAATGCTAACACAGGGGGTTAACAGCTTGACTTATACAAAATACTTGAAGTCAGTCAGAAAGCCATTATTATGACCTTGTGCTGACCACATTCTATGAAGTGTTACATGATCAGGGACAGGGAAGTTGGTTAATGGAAGTTATATAGTAGCTAGATGTATCCTTGTCACACTTCATCTAAACTGATACATTGCAATGGTCCACACTGCTCAGACCTGGCAATTACTGTCCAATTCCAATCTATTCCACACTGCCACTATAATGAAAAATAATTAGGAGCCTGAAAATGAGTTTTCACATGAAATGGTTTCAGTGCTTGGACACAATCGCCTTTGGCAGATGGCTTTGGGTTTGCTTTAATATAATAAAGACAGTTAATCATCTCTAAAGAGTGCACTGAATGAATAAACTTTTAACACTACTTTCTACAATGAAACTCTTATATTGATCAAATGTTTAATGCTCAAGGTGGAGGTTTCTTTGGTCCAATTGTTTGGAATGAGCACATAAATCACTGGAAAATAAATGCATTAGAAAAGAAGAAAATCAGTTAGAATTGATTATCTACTATTGATGGAGAAAAATAAAAAAAGCTGAACACTAAAATCAACTACTCTTCCTGAACACTGTTGCTATAATAGATAAAGGTATTTTTAGATGTCTTTATGAACCCTGATGTTGGTAAGGCTGAAATAAATCACTATATAACAACAAAAAGTATGTGTCTCTTCAACAAATGGTGCTAGAAATATTGGACATCTATAAAAAACAAAAATGACTTTAGACCCAGACTTTCCACAAAAATTAATTCAAAATTAACTGTTAGTTCTAAATGAACAATGAACAACTAAAACTTCTAGAAGATAACATTGGAGGAAATCATAGGTTATTGTAACTCCTTGTAGAAACAACACCAAAGACATGATCCATGAAAGACACATGAAAGAAAGACTTGGTAAGCTGGACTTCAGTAAAATTAATAGGCAATACCACAGATTGGGAGAAAATACTGGCAAAAGACACATTTGATAAACGACTGTTAACTAAACATACAAAGGACTCTTAAAACTCAGCAGTAAGAAAACAAAATAACTCAATTTTAAAAATTGTCTAGAGATATTAACAGATGCTTCACCAAAGAACATATATGGATGAAAAATAAACATATGAAAAGATATTCCACATTTATAGCAGCTTTATTCATAGATGTCAAAACTTGTAAGCAACCATGATGTCCTTCAGTAGGTGAATGGGTAAATAAACTGTAGCCCATCCAGATAGCTGAATAGTAGTTGATGCTGAGAGAGAGAAAGAGACAGAGAGAAAACGAGACAGAGAGAGAAAGAAGGAGGAGGAGGAGGAAAAGGAGGAGAAAAGAAAAACAAAAGAAGCATCAAGGCATGAAAAGACAAGGAGGAACCTTAAATACATATTACTAAGTGAAAGAAGTCAATGTGAAAGGGTATATTTGATATGAATCCAACTGTATTACATTCTAGGAGATAGTAAAAGGATCAGTGGTTGCCAGGAATAAGTTTGGAAGTGGGGTAGTGAACAGGCAGGATTGTTAGGGCAGTGAAAATACCCTGTATGACAGTATAATGATGGATAAATGTCACTGTATATTTGTTCAAACCCATGGAAAGTCCAACACCAAAAATGGAACCTAAGGTAAACTGTGGACTTTGGGTAATTATGATGACCCAATGTAGTTTCAGCAATTGCACAGAAGTACCACTGTGGTGAGTGATATTCACAGTGAGGGAGGCTGTGCATGTGTGGAGGCAGGAGGTAAGGAGGAGGTCTCTGTACTTCCCTCTCCATTTTGGGGTAAACCAGAACTGCTCTAAAAAATAAAACCTTTGAAAAAGTATTTGGGTGTATGTACCTATATATATTATACATATAATACATGTGTTATATATGATGTATATAATACATATAATTACAAAATAAATATATTTTTTATGTAGGAAGAGGAATCCTGTTAGAAAGAAAACTCAAATTTTAACCACAAGCTGAAAATCATTTATCAATTTTTTTCTGACAAGTGACAGGTGATTTTAAATTTACATTTCTCAATTGAAAAAAGATAACTCACTAAAAAAAATAAAAATATCAATGCTTTAGAATTAAATTTATTTATTAATTGTGTGCTTACTCAATATTGAATTCCATTATAAAGAGCCTACCTTCAGAAATGAACTGTGCTATATTTTGAAAGTACATAAGTAAGATTTGTCATTGACAGTGACTCAGTGGTTTTTCAAAGACTATGTCATAAACTGATAGCATTTAAGGGTACTCAGCTCATGGTGATTTTTCTTCTTTAAGTGATCTGATTTTGTAAAACAGTATTAGGATCCTAACAGTTTCTAAAACTAAATGATTGTTTGCATGTTTATACTCAGCTGGACTTCTAATAGTATAATATGTGACTGAATTTTCCTTAACTTTGCAAATATGCTTAGACCAAATCCCTTTATTGTCTTTTATGGCTATGTAAATATGTTACATCATAGTCAACGTTTGATGTTTTGAGTCGTTTTACTCTCTTTCACTAAAGGGTACTTATTATTTTCTTAAATATCCATACTTTAAAACAAATGGCAATGTAAGTCTCAAATGGAATTATTGTTTTCACTTTACTCACTTAAAATGCATTATCAGAATCAACTTATATACATTTTGAAACTTGTGTTTAGGAGTATATCTGTAAATAGTTTTGCAAAGACAGATATGCCATTCTTTATTTACTATTGATTATTAAATTTTACATTAAATTTAGATACTTGACTGCTAGTTTTCTGCTCTCCTGATTTTCCATGAAACATTTTCTACTGTTGTTGGGTCATACACAACCCTTGATCCATTTCTGATTTCAGGCACTGATTCATTATTTTGATTAATAAATACAATACTAGTTTGAGAAATATCATTGTTTATACTGAAGGGACATGATTTTTTCTGAACCTGATCATGAGTTTAAAATTTTTTTAATATTTATTTAATCTTAAGAGAGAGAGAGAGAGAAAGTAAGAGTGGGGGAGGGGCAGAGAGAAAGAGGGAGACACAGAATCGAAAGCAGGTTCCAGACTCTGAGCTGTCCGCACGGAGTCTGATGTGGAGCTCAAACCCACAAACTAGGAGATCTTAACCTGAGCCGAAGTCGGCCGCTTAACCAACTGAGCCACACAGGAGCCCCACCATGAGTCTGAAATCAGTTAGGTAGCAGTAAATAATATCACAGTGATAATCTCTCACTTTTGTAGCAAGAAGATGACAATGGGAAATATTTTGAAATGTCACTTTTTGCTTGTTTAAAAATAACATGACATGACTCAGTTCTGTTGACTGCAAAATGGATGCAGTCCCTAGCAAGTCACATTAGGTTCCAGCTTTAGTTACATTTTGACTTTCTGTTGAGCTAATCTGAAAGATTACCTTTTTAAAGAATAATAAGTGCTTCCTCTACTGGGAAACTTGATTCACCCATTCTGAGAGACATGTCATCATAAGTGTGCTCTTAATGGCCATTACCTATTTCACCCATCCCCCCACCCATCTCCCCTCTGGTAATCATCATTTTGCTTTCTATAGTTAAGAGTGTTTCTTGGGATGTCTGGGTAGCTCAGTCCATTAAGTGTCCGACTTTGGCTCGGGTCACGATCTTACAGATCATGGGTCCGAGCCCCACATCAGGCTCCATGCTGACAACTCGGAGCCTGGAGCCTGCTTCAGATCTTGTCTCTCTCACTTTCTCTCTTTCTCTCTGTGTGCCCCTGTCCCACTCATGCTCTGTCTGTCTCTATCTCTCTCAAAAATAAATAAAACCTTTAAAAAAAAGCAAAAAAAAAAAAAAGTCTGTTTCTTGGTTTATCTTTTTCTCTTCTTTTATTTTCTTTCTTAAATTCCACATATTAGTGAAATCACATATTGTTTGTTTTTCTCTGACTTCTCTCACTTAGTATTATACTTTCTATATCCATCCATATTGTAAAAACTGACAGATTTCGTTATTTTTCAAGGCCGAGTACTATTGCTGTGTGTGTGTGTGTCTGGTGTGTACATTACATATTCTTTGTCCACTCATCTATGGATGGACACTTGGGCTACTTCCATAATTTAGCTATTGTAAACAATGCTGCCATAAACATATTTTTTATATTAGTGCTTTCATTCTTTTTATTTTTTTTAATTTTTTAATGTTTTTTATTTATTTTTGAGAGACAGAGACAGACAGTGTGAGCAGGGGAGGGTCAGAGAGAGAGGGAGACACAGAATCCGAAACAGGCTCCAGGCTCTGAGCTAGCCAGCAGCACAGAGCCCGACGCGGGGCTCAAACCCACGAACTGTGAGATAATGACCTGAGCTGAAGCCAGACGCTTAACCGACTGAGCCACCCAGGCGCCCCTAGTGCTTTCATTCTTTAGGTAAATACTCAGTAATGGGATTACTGGATGATATGATAGTTCTATTTTTAATTTTTTGAGGAAGTTCCATACTGTTTTCCACAGTAGCTGCACCATTTTACTTTCCCATCAACAGAGCACAAGAGTTCCTTTCTCTCTGCATCCTCTCCAACACTTATTATTTCTTGTGTTTTTGATTTTAGCCATTTCCGACAGGTGTGAAGTGGTGTCTCATTGTGGTTTTGATTAGCATTCACCTGATGATGAGGGAGGTTGAATGTCATATATGTGTCTGTTGGCCATCTGCTTGTCTTCTTTGAAGTAATGTCTGTTCCTGTCTTCTGCCCATTTTTAAACTGGGTTATTTCTATTTTGGATGTTGAGTTGTGTAACTTTTTATATATTTTGGATACTAATCCTTTATCAGATATGTCATTTGGAAATATCTTCTCTAATTCAGTGGATTGTTCAAAAAAGAAAAATTTAAAAAATTCATCCATAAACAAGTAAGTTAAATGACTTCTCTTAGCAAAGAATTTTGCTATAAGTTAATTTAAATATTAAATCTTTCACTGTACTCAAATTTAATATAAACAGAGACAATTGTTATACAATACATAAAACTACATTTTTCACATTTAATCATTGAAATATAATGAGTTAGCAACTAAGATCATAATTTATATCAACAAAATTATGAAGAAATGTGAGGCATTTATCAGTATGCTACCTATAGAATTTATGTTTAACTTGATTGCTTTTGTGGTCTGAATTATGAGATTAAAAGTTTTTTCCAATTTTTCCAGACCCAATATTTACTATATTTATTAAATTTATACTAGTTATTTAAATAGGTTGCCTAAGCAACTGACAAGGAGAATTGTATAGATCTTATTTAGGGTCTATTTTTTAAAAATTTGTGTCATAGTTATACACACACACATACATATATATTTCTCTCTCTCTAGGGACCTCTTTCTTTAACAAATTTAATTTATACCAACTAAGGTGTGAAATTTGATATTATTTATTTATCAAAATATGTTTCCACTTTGAATATCACTAACCTGCCCCAAATTCATTTAAGAAGTCTCCAAAGCTAGGGCATCTGGGTGGCAGTCAGTTAAGCATCCAACTTCAACTCAGGTCATGATCTCACGATTCAGGAGTTCAAGCCCCACATTAGGTTCTGTACTGGGAGTGTGGAACCTGCTTGGGATTCTCTCTCTCTCCCTCCCTCTCTCTGCTCCTTCTCCATGTGCAGTTTCTCTCTTTTTCAAAATAAATAAATAAACTTAAAAACAAACCCTCTCTAAAGGCAATCCCTATGGTAGTTCAACATGGAGCTCTTTGAATCTTGATATCTTGCCATTTATCATTATCTTATGTTTAAACTTATTTAGCCAACTCATTCTTCATGTGACAGGGCTCCGATCCAGGTCAGTCTGAATTCATTCTGCCAGTCAACATCCTTGAGATGTAGTATTGAACACGTATTTTCTCCTTAGCCAGAAAAATTGTATTTTAGTCCCCCAACTAATGAAATTTATTCAGTAAAAGATGTTTTGAACAAGTTAAATATAATAAAACTATGAAAAAATACAAGATCATGTCCTCAAAATAAAATTTTTCTTTTTCAGATGAATTCAGATGCACACTAAGTGCAAAGTGTCCAAAAAGTGACAAATCTATTTTTATCTTTCTAGAATTGCTGCTGAATTTTAGCTGATACCAGATTAAGCATTTTTTTAAAAAGTTGAAGCATTGAATTTGTTGCAGTATGAGGAAATGTGAAAGTTAAAAACAACTTAATGTGCTTAATGATTAACACCCCCCCCCATTGTTGAAAAGTATTCAGTGAGGAAAATCTGACTGGGTTGTTAGGAAGTCCGTCTTGAAAATGGGCTTGCCTTATATCCTAAGGCACTTCGAATCTTCAGGAAAACACATCAGAGAATGAGAGAAATGACCAGTCCTATAAACCTAGGAAGTTCATGCTGCCAGCAGCACAGGGGACAGATGTAATGTCAGCAGGATCAAAGCAGATATACTGGATAAATTGCTATTTTAATAATCCAGGCAAGGAATGATAAAGGCAAACCAAAATAAATACAAGGTAGACTAGATATTTAAAACCAAATAAACAAAAAAAAGATTAAAAGAAAATATAAATAAATATTTAACTTCTATCTGGAATTAAAAGAGTTTCTAACACACATGTTTAAGGGAATTTTGAGTATAGATACATTTGGCAAAAAAAATGTACACACACATTCATGGAAAAATATTTAAAAGAAGCTAATATCAAAATTAATATCAGTTTCTCAAAGCTGAGAAAAGGCCTGATATAAAAGTAAAAGCATTAAACTTTGAATTATGTAAAAACAACATAAACACTCATGAGAAATAATATCAAAAACTTCTTAAGAGAAACTAGCAAAATCACAATTTCTCAAAAAAGAACAAAAGCTGCTAATACCCATAAAGCTTCTCCACACCACTGATTAGATATGCAAATTCAATTCAAGATAATACGTTACTTCTAAGAGATAGAGTAAAATGTTCTGTTACCAGTTTGCATAAGGCAGTTCTAAATTGTAACATCTTCTCATTCTCATCAGTTTATAGTCTTTGTATACATTAAGGTATGTACATTTATTTTGTCATTTTTTCAGCATACATTTATTGAATGCTTATGTTTTCTAAAATTTTTAAATGTTTTTAATGTTTATTTATTTTTGAGAGAGAGAGAAATCATCGTGAGTTGGGGAAGGACAGAAAGAGAGAGGAAGACACAGAACCTGAAGCAGACTCCAGGCTCTGATCTGTCAGCACAGAGCCTGATGCAGGGTTCGAACCCATGAATCTGAGCTGAAGTCAGAAGCTTAACCGACGCAGTCACCCAGAGGCCCCAAATGACTGTTATGATTTAAGGTGACAGAATGCAATGAGAATATAATGGGAAACAGGGTCCTTATGATCCCCAATTTTAGGAAATATGTAATCCTGCCTGGATGAGTAACTTAATGGACTAAATTTTGTTTCTAGATTTTTAAAAAGCCTATTAATTTATTTTAATTTACATCTGAGTCTGAGCCTGCTGCTTTAGAATCTTGACAAATTCTTATTCATATACCTTGGTCAGGATTTCACTTGAGGAGCAGGCAGAAATAAACCATAGAGCTCCCATCCAACAATTCCCATGTTTTCCAAAACCTTGTGCAGATAGCCTTAAAATCATCACAAAATCTTTGGAGAGGTTGGCGAGCCTTCTGAGGGCCTCACCACTGTGGCCGCGCATTGGTTACGCACAGTTCTAACCTGTCTCTTGATCGTTATAAACAACTGGGTTTCAGTACCAGCAGAAGAGTAAAGACTAGTACGAATGGTTACATCACACTGTCACAGGAGTACTTTTGGATTCTCTAGTGATTTTGAACCAAAGTGCCGTGTTAAAATATTACTTAAAAAGACAAATGCAAAAACAGAAACTCCTAGGTTACTGGGCTGAGTCAGGGCATGGGGGACAGAGTGAAGAACATTAGAAACAAGACTCTCAAGGACCCGAGGCCTGATTTCATACTGCTCTTGATACCTCCTTTCCTGAATTTAAAAACCAAACCATGAAAGTTTGGTTTGTGCAGGGGATATGATTTTGTTATTGGGCACAAGGAGAACACTCAAATTTATTCTAACTAGAGTCAGAGAGCTATAGATTCTTCGACTGAGGTCCCTTATTGAATTGCTTTTATTGAATTGAACTCTTTCATACTGGATTGAGAACAATTACTCTTTAATCTAAAATTATGTTTAGTGTATGCTACTGGACTGATCCAATCACTTAGATTCCTAGGAGAACAAATCTTTACGCATTTGACAAAAAGCACACTGATTAAATGAAAAATACTATGGGTACTAAATTGAAAGTTTTCTATGGTTGCAGTTAACATAATTTCATAGTTTTCCAGACTGTAATTATTATGGATTTTTCTAATGACCTGCAAATTTAGAACATTTGTCTTCCCTCTCCTGGTGTGTTACTGTGGATCTAGACTAGATTTTCTAGAAGTTTTCTTCTTACCTGTGTGGACTAGTTTGTGCCGCCTCTTTGTAAAGGTGAAGATGGTCATCTTATAAAATGTACTGGATGGTTAAGTACGGCACTTCTTTCAAGAGAGCTTTAAAAGAGAAAGATTTATACGATCTGAAGAGAAACCAGAGTATCAAGAGGGCTTATCCTTCCTCTCTATTCAGCTGTTTTCAGAAAATAGTTTAATGTATTTTAATGCACAATTATAGGAACAGTACAGAAGACAGACATGAAACATGCACTTGAATGTAGGACAACCCATTTAGAAAAGTATAATAAAGGGGTAGAATTTGTGTGATAAAAATGCTACAAACATCATTTAGTTGCTCTCAATAAGAAATACACTTGTTTTGAGAAAAATCTAAAAGCTATAATTGTCCAGAAAAATCTACCAGGTTAATTGATAGTTATTATAGAGTTGAACTGCTAAAATTTGTTTACTGAAACATTTTGACTTGTATTAATGCTTTACATCACCAATTTATACTAAAAATGCACATACAAAGAAAAATGGAAAAACAGCCAATACCTAATTTCTATCCCTTATTTTTCTACTTCCAATTATATACTTAGGTAACTTTGACCTCATGGGGGGGAGGTCCAATAACAGGAAGAACAGAATTTTTTAAATAATGAAATGTTTCATAGTGAATTCTTAAGCACATTTTCCATGCATGCAGCTGTTAGCTGGATGTCTTTGGGTATAATTGTTACACATTGGGAATGGAAAGCACACAAATTGGTGTTTTCAAAAAGGCCAACTAGACAGACCTCACTTGTCTCCTGCAAAGCACCAAGAGCCACACTCTGGAAGCACAGATATGTCTTGAAGTTCTTGAGCAAAGTCTCACACCAGACTGTGCAAGGGAAGTTTGCCATTGCATTGAACTTCTGGACACATCTGTGGAGGGCCTCAGTACCAGACCCCTAACAGTGCGGTTTCTTCCTTACTCCAGGAGAGGGCGCGCTCTTGCAAGCCGCTTTGTAGCTGGTTGCTTCCTGGGTACTTGGCCACCAGGGGATTTAAGGGTAGTAAGCTGTGCAGGAGGCCTGGCTTAGAGGTCTCTTTACTATCCCCTTGTCTTTCATCCGGAGTTTCATGAACTAGAGGCATCCCTGGGTTAGAGGACTGCTAACACAATCCTCCGTGTAGCTCATTGTAGTACAGACTGTGTGCAGTCCTTATTGTTACCATCAGAATTCTCTGCCGTCAGGCGGTTCCATGGTGTAATGGTGAGCACTCTGGACTCTGAATCCAGAATTCTCTGCCGTTCCAATCCCAGCGGAAGCCTGGTTACGAAGCTGAAATTTATGGAGAATTGCTTGAGAACGTGCTTGAGTCTAGTACTCCTCTTCGGATTATAACAAACCCCTAACGCGGAAAGACTCGCTTCTCTTTGTTTATGACTCCTGTGGAGTTAATTTTGCTACATTGATGGAAGTTCAAAGAAGTAAACCTTCAATGAACACTTTCACTTTCTTTAGACATATTTTTCTGTAACAGTAGTCACTAGATCCTGGTATCCTGCATTTGAGGAATGACCACTCTAGTCTGGACCCACTATTTGAAAACTCTATGGATTTGCTAAGCAATTTTTCTTCATCTTAATCTTATAAAAACGGTGAGTATTTGTTCTCGTAATTTTTCCTCTGCAAAAGGTCTAATAATCAGACACTCCACTTAACACTGGTAACTTTAAGAAACATGCTACTGTACTAATTTTACACTTTGGTCACATTCATTGTTTCTAGCCCTGAAGCTTCATTTCTAGGAAGCAAATCTAAATAAATTATCAGGCATTCAAACAAAATTATGTTAAAATTCCTCATAAAGTTATTCTTAAGCAAACCTAAATCAGGCTTGATTTAGAAGAAGGTAATGGTTTAAAAAACTGTAGTACAGCTCCAAGATAGAATTTTAGCCAGCTAGTAAATGATGTTTAATAATAACTTCAATGACATGGAAAACATTATACTATGTAGGATTCAAAACTGTGTTATACAGGGTCTAAAGTATCCAAAATCTAAAAGTATCCAAATATATATAAACAAACAATGTTTATCTTTCAGTAGTGAGCTTGCACCAGATTTTTATTTTTATCCCTGTGAATTTCTGCATGGCTCAAGTTTTCATAATGAATATGTACTAATTTTGTAATAATTTTCAAGAATGTAGTTTTCTCACAAAAGTGAAAAATGTATGTATTTATATATACATATATTTATAATATATATGTGGTGGTACTCAGTACAAGGAAAACAAGGAGAAATGTAAGAAACTGAATGCTTTCCATGATGAAAAATAGATAGAAAATGATTGGTAGACTTGGGGGTGGGGTGAGGAGGAGGGTAGAGTAGAAGTATAGGGATGAAGCATAGGACACAAGAAGTTCTGATAATAAGTACATGAATTAGGAGAAAAAGTAGATATATGAAAGAATAAGAATTCACTATTAAACTTGGCATTTTATGGTGACATCGGGACAGCCATGGAGAGTGATCCATTGGGCAGTTACGTGTTAATATAAGACCTAAAACTTAGGACCTTTTTGAAATATTTTAGTGTTTTAAAGATTCCAGTTCTTTGTATTAGGAGTGAATCTTTGAGTTGCAAAATCGGATATGATATTGTTATAAGAAACGTGCTTTATTTTACATTGCTATGTCAAGAAACAGATTAGAGCATGAGAGTTTTAAATTAAAAAAATTAAAAATAAGGATATTTGCATTATACTTTTGTGCAGTTACATTGTAGACCTGAGCTCCTAGCAAATAGCTCAGGGTTTATATAGTGTCTCTAACAGCACTCATGGGAGAAGTTAGTACCCTCCCCACACTGGTTTTGCTTACTTTCAGGGGTCTCTAGCAGGAAGGGCTCTCTCTTCTCAGTTGAACCCCACTTTCCATTTTGAATCTAACTACCAGAAATTAGCATCAGATCTTTGCTTCTCCATTGTTCATGAAAACACGTATTACCAAAGATGGGAAAGCTTTAGGGGAATGAAAAATATTTTTTTCCCTCAAGAATATAAAAGTCAGTGGTTCCTGCCTGAGAAATATTGAAATGGTTTCCCAGGAAGTTCTAGCTTAGTTTTCTTTTCCCCTGACATCATCATATATATGATTTATGATTTATATAAAGTTCAAATATGCCTTAATTGTACATAAGTTACCTAATATCGTCAAGTTTATTTAGAAAAAACAGAAGGTGGGTATTAACTTTTTTCAGTGAGTACTTAAATGAAGATTGAAAATAACTGTGTTTTTCAATTAGTGCGTCACATTTTATAGGACGTAGTAACATGCCACGGAGTCAGGTTTCTTTGCTTGTCACTTCACATCTAGGATCCCAACATAACGCCACCCAGCAAGCAATGCTATGTTTGTATAGGCAGCAATATGATATTTTTCCTGAGGTTTAAAAGGCAACATAGTTTCACATTTTGTACATTCAATTTCAACTCAAAACTACAGCATGAGTGGGAAAGGTGGAATATCAGACCTTGATTATTTTTTGTCACTGGGCCAAATCCTGGAAACCACCTCAAGTGGACCTTTATTTTCACCTGCAGCCCTGAAGCATAATTGAATTCCTTGCTCAGCAATCGTGCAACACTCAATAAGGGCGCAAAGTGAACAATTGACTTCATAATTTACCAGGTGCGCACAACTTCTCTGTGAATACAGTTAATTTATAAATAACTGCTAAAAGTCAGACATTAGGTCAGGATTTTACGTAGATGAATGTTATGCACAAGGAAAAACAATGTCCTTTTATAAATTATTTCATTCTGTTGAATGAGATGGATTGAATAATTGTTATTGTAATGTTAGAAAAAAATCTTTAAAAAACATTTTTATTAGATCACATTTATAAATACCCACTATTCTCTTGGTTATTCACTTGATTAAGAATAGCTAAAGAAAATGTTTATTTTAGAGTTAATTTTTAAGTGAAGTGCATAGAAAGATTTTTGTAAATAGTAATCCACATGCCTTAATATATTGAGTTCTGTTTTAATATCCAATAAGAGAATAGTTACCCCTAAATTAACTGAAATTGACAATGTTATATGTAATGCAGAGTAATCTGTGGTAATTGTTTTATGATAATAAAGTGGGAGTATGTGTTTCAAGGGAGAGAGGAATAAGTAAAATGAAAAATTGTGCAGTTTCTTAGGGTTGCATGGAATGATCATTGCCTGATTTGCTGTAGTGAAAAGTACACTTTCTATCCTGGCCTTTCACTGCCCTGTAATATGGCTCACAAGCATTTTAAGACAAAATTGGTTAACCATTCACACATTTCAACAGATCTACATCCAGATTGGTAGAGTATGAGAAGAACTGTGTGCATGGCTCAGAATTCACACTGACAGCATTGTATAATTATTTATCTTATATAATAAATGCCATTATTGGAGGGGTTTTGTCACTAGTGTGAAGCTGGACTTTGTTTTCATAGCATCATTTCTTTTGTCCTGGTTCTTAATCTGACATTTTAACAATGTAACAGCTTTTTATTTGGTTTATTATCATTGTTACAGTGGACCTCTCATTGCCATTGTTGGAAAATACATTTTCTTTGAAAATAATGTCACCAAGTTTTCACAGTTAAAAAACTTAAAGGGCTCCAGGAACAGTGAATTAATGAGGTACAGAATAAACAGAAGACAGAGGAGGCTCCAGAACATAAATCTGGCCCCTAATGTCTCAGCTTTTATGGCAGAAGACTCTTCTGTTCTGAACTGGTAGACATCACTTAGAGACAGTTCTGTCAGTAGAAACTCTGAGGTCTGGACACTCTTCCTAAGATATTTGGAGATCTTAGCAAACATTGTACAAAACTTGGTAACTTTTGGGTGGGACGCAGAATTAAGGGGAAAATAGGTCTGCTTTCTGAATTAGTTAGGAGGGTGGCCTCAGTTTAATGAGATGTGCACAGCGGAACCGTATCAATTGCTCCAGGATACTCAGTATAAGACTATATTTTATTTTGTTTTCCTTTTCCAAAATCAAATTAAATCTGGCTCTGGGTTTCTACTTGGGAGAATTAGTGAGACGTCTGGTATGAGTTCTGATTGTTGCCCTTTTCCTACTCACCTTGCCCCACATGCTCTCAGCCCGTCTTGGCCATTGGCTATGGCCTGCATGGACTGCATGGCCTCTGTTCCTCCTTCTCCTTAACAGAGCCATGTCTCTGCTGGTCCTTTACCGTGCCTGGCACTGCTGCCACATGTACCACACCAAACAGTACGTCTCCTCTGACACCCTGCCTTCTCTCAGTCAGTGTGGGACTGTGGTCTCAGCCACCTGCCCTGTCCTGCAAACCCAGCCAGAAGTCCACTCTACAGAACACCAGCCATTGGACAACTCAAAACAAAGAGCTCTAACTATCCTAGGGGCTAGAGGGAAAATTGTCTTACCATTTTTTCTGCGTCTGTAGCAGCAAAAACCATTTTTTTAAACTAAAAAAAAGATGACATATCCATTAATTCACCACCAACTCCTTTCAGTATAAGAGGCAAGTGACTGTGCTATTTTCACCTTCCCTTTGCTTTGTCATTTCTCCTAGCTGGGAAGGGTATAGGTGAGGAAGATTGTCCTTCTTTCCTCTTTTGTGTCTTGTAGTTTCCACACATCTTGTGCATATTTTGCTGCTGCTCATTTCTTAAGTTTCTATGAATTCTGTCTACTGCTCCCCCAACTCATATAAGAAGGTTAGAGTTAGATTCAAAACTATGCTTCTTTGTCTTGGTATTATTTTTAAGAGAAAAAAGTAACTATGCTGAACTCCAAACTGGCTTTCTCCTCACTCTCAAGCCATGGAAGCAAGTGTCATATCAAACAGTTGAGTCCTAAATTCTTACTAATTTTTTCACCAAGACTTTGCCAAAGTTTAGTTTATAAACTGGGGAAGAAAGAGCAATGATAATCCTATTAAAAACCAAAGATAAAGATCACATCAGACAATTAAGTAGAGATCAAGATCTATGTCAAGGTTTTCACTAACCAGGTAGCAGAGTTATAATGGAGAAACTGGGTTGGAAAAGTTTTTGTTCATTTTCAATCAGATATAATATTTTTTAAAATATTCTTTACACTTCAATAGAAAAATAAAAGTTTTTTCAGTATGGTTGAAGAGTAGATGTAATTGTTCATTATGGCAAAGGTAAGCCTCTGTCAGGTGGCTCATTCAATTTATCTCAAAATGGTTTAACTGCTACTGAGAATCAAAGTTAAGAATTATGTGCTCTTCGTTTGTTTATCAAGAGCTCCCATTACTATTTAGCTTTGAACATATAGGTGGAAATGAATGAATAAAACATCTTCACCAAATGTGCTATTGGGCTGAGTTATTAGCAGATCTTTATACATTCTAAACTCAGTTATAGCAGTAAAATAAATTTTTGTTTCTCAGTCTAAATCTAAGGCTGAAAAAACTTCAATTTGAGAGGACATCCACTTTAGTATTAAATTGAAATCCCACAGGATTTAGGCAGGAATTGATGAAATGCTACCCGATTGCTCTCAACTGTTGCCTAAATGTTAGTAACACTTAGCTCACTTAAGATCAAGCCCAATTTTACTCCACATTTACCCTTAAATCCTAAATCAAAATAATCTTTGGATTTTCAAGATTTGGCTATGGTAACAGAAAAAATGTAAAAATACATTGATTCCTTCAATGAATTACTTTGATTTAATTCTGTTGGAATAGCAAATGACACAAGTTTATAACTCTGCTGCCTCTCATGTAATTAGAAAAGTAGCATTCCAGGTGGTCTGCAACTATAGAAAAATGTTGCAAAGAAGCCTCAAGTAGCAGGGCATTCTTGACCTTAGGAGATTATTGATGGTGTTTATATGGATTGAGTCACAGAGACTTCAAGTATTGGTAACAAATGATGGAATTGTTCTAGGAAGGACTTGAGTATAAATTGATGCTTTAATGAATAAAGAAAATATTGCCTCTCTTCCTCCAGACTAAGGCTTGTTTTGTTTTGTCTCTGCATAATTCCCAAGTGAAAAAAATTTTCTTTTGACTAAGACTCAGGTATGAACTAAAGTGATTTATAGTCGGATCAGAAGCCAAGAGATTAGTGCCAAAATAGTGGTGAGATAATAAAATACTGAACTTGGATAGAATCCAGGCTCCTCAAATGTGAGTTGAAAAGAAACTGCTGATCAGTTAAGATAGACCAAAATGGCTGCTGTCTGGTTCAACTCTTAGCAAGAATGATGACTTCAATCCATTTTTTGGTTGGTTTCACTCAAATTTTCTACTGCTTGTTCAAGTGTTATATCCCAAATTGAGAATACGCAAATAGTCCCATGCCTGGTGTCTCTTTATTTCTTATGAAGGAAGTTTTAAGTTCAGTGGTCCGTCCCCAGCTATGAGGAACAGAGAACCATTTAACTTACTGCCACTAGGCTAGAGTAGGCAGCTCCAACCTTCAGGTTCAGCCTTATTTCCATATAAGGAAATCCTTGCATCCCTATGACCATGGCTTTCCAGGTTTAATTTCTATTGCTGCATTGGATAGACAAAACGTCTGAGTATCAGTCCCCACAACTGTTCCTCATAGTAAAACAGAATTCAGATCTTTCCCTGTTAAGACACACTCCCTTTGCAAGAGTTGTGGCTGGACCTGAGAATGCCAGCTCTCATCTCATGAGCTTCAACTTTTGACACCTTTTGATGATCAGTTACATCCCATCCTTGTTGGCTGCATGTCAGCACTTCCCAGCCCAAGCACAGAAATGTGGCTTTCCTCTTCATTTCCTATTTCATTGTTTAAATAAAACTGTACTATTTAGAGGTTATTTATATTAAAAAGGGAGTAAATAAAAAGAATCTGTAGAGTCAATATTGTGCTTGACAATTCAAGTTCCTACTGTCACTTTGGTGTTTACTTCCAGGACACATAACCCACTCCTAATGGTAATGGCTATCTCTTCCCACTGCCAAGAGTTATGTCAGTCACATGTTCAAAATTCAGACTTCAAAAGGAAAGCTGAGATAAATTATGGTTTTGTTTGAAAAAAATCCTTAATCCTTTTGGTTTGATGGCCTCCTCCCATAAAATCGCATGGAATGAAATACATGTATTTTTCCAGAAAAAAAGTAATATTTCATGAACAAATAAAAGTGTTGGATGGTATAAGCAGAGTCTGTCTAACATCAGGAGTTTTCCCAGGTTCATCAGTAAAAATAATGATATTAATTATCTTAACTGAATTCAAAATAGTGCTTAGCTAACTTTCAAAGATTAAACAAGTATAAACTCAGATATTCATGAAAATCTTTTAAATACATGCTAACTGCCCATTGACTGGTATCTTCAGAGACAGAGATATCCTGTGACAACCGGCAGCGTGTGCACCTGGCAGCTGATGTGATCAAGTGGAAATCATGGCAGCTGAACTTTAGGGGAAAATACTTAAACATTTTTTTCCCCTAGAATATAGAAGGGAGTATGGTTGCAAAGTGGTCAATGTATAGACTATGGTGTTGAGTGGTCATAATGTTGAACTTTCTTTTGAATCTCTGGTCATGGAGGAAGCCCTGCTTATCTGGCTAGGAGACTCTATTTTGGATAGAGCCGGGAGTGGGCACTCTGAGTCTGTTGGAAGTTAGGCCTCCGTCATCCCAGCCCTGTCCTCTGGGACACTTACTTGAGCACTAAAATGATTACCCTAGGAGTATAAATTGATTCCATCTCCCTATGTATACTCCTTTCCCTCCATCCCAAATATTCTCAAAAAGTCAGGGCCTACTACAAGGTCCAAGTTGTCTGGGAAGCAATTTGTTCCAAAAATCTATCCTCTTGTCCCTCTGGGATTCTACTCAGGAAGTATTGGGCTGAGTGAGCAAAGCCAATTAGTTCTGAGCCAACAAATGATGAGTGTGGATCTTGTCCCAATTTTGCCACTTACTGGCTCTGATATAATTACATTTCTTTCCATAGTGCCATAGATATAAAGTGGCATTATGTCTAGCAATGAATATGTTCTCAAACTGCAGCTAACATCTTTTTCTAGAAGAATTAAAAGCCCTACCTTGGTAGTTCTCCTCTATATTGTATTCCCTCCTGATCTTGTCCTTCAGCCCAGTGATCTAAGAACATAATGCTTTTATGTTGTGTCCTATAATGTGACTTCAGAAACAATGGCTTGAGTGTCATTATTTAACCTCAGCATAATTACAGTGGGGGAATGTTTTTTAAAATATCGTTAATTTTTGTATATTTCTTTCTAAGATGAAACATGCCTTTTTTCCCTCCACTAAAGGAAAACATAAGCTTAAATCAGAGGCTGTCTGGTATTTTTTAAAATGCATAAACATATGTTTACTATTGTGTAGAACAGCTGTAATTTGACTGTAGTTGACTAATTCTGATTGTGTTTGGATTATGTCATTCAAGAGCAGTCACAAAGAATTTACTGATTTAAGTCTTATATAATTTAAAAAATCGTTCTCAGAAAGTCATTATGTATAGAAAATTTCTTTCTCCTCTTACCTTCATTATTGTTTAGAAAAGCAATTGCATCATGCAAAGTGGTCATTGAGTCTGTAATCTACCAAATTCATGGGGATGGTATTATAATGTCAGAATATGTCAAAATTCAGAAATAAATGAACTGCTTTGAATCATCATTTCATGGCTATTTTAGTGCAATTATAAAGATCTAGTAATGTTTCTGATGCTACAAATAATGTAATAAATATTATTTCAATATTAAAAGAATTTAGTAAATTACAGTGAATCACTGGGAGGAAAAGGGTATATGTAAATGCAGGCATAATTTTATGATTTTTTTCCTCTAACATTTTCTCCTTCATACTCTTTTGTCACTCTACATTGTTTTATTCTTATATCTTATTCTTTTCTTTTTTTAATCCCCGTAGCTCCACAATTGCCATCTTAACAATGATTTGAGAACTATTAAAAGATAAATGTCTACAATGTTATTTTAATGACTTTTATGTTCATTTTTCTATTAGAGACATAAAATTCTTTATATTGAATGCTCTTTGTTGATCTGGCTATTGATGAATGCCTGGTGAATACCTGGTGAGGAAAGCAGCAGAGAGAGAAGAAAGAATTATGGGGTATATACCACATTTCAGGGTACAACGAGTCAGTCAAGAGGGGGGAAAAGGCCATGCTGCAGTGCCTCTCGTGAAAATAAGATTTTTGAGTGCCTTTCAAAGTCCAGATTTTTTTTTGGCATAATGAGAACATTTTTCATGTGTCAGAACAGGTTTTGATTATAACTATATAAGTGAAAGCACAGATATGTTGATAAGGTGACCTTCATCTTAAAGTGTAAGATTAATTGTCTAAAGTACTTTTAGAGCAAGCAAAAACTGAATAGGAATAAAGCATGTGAGTCATAGGGCTACCTGACTGTAGAATTCAGCTGTTTATGTTTGAATGAAAATAGCAATTTCAAGTACAAATCAAATGAAAGTCCACTTAAATAAGCATCCTGTGTCATCACTTCACTGCTTTTTTCCCCAACCAAGAATAATCAGGATGACTTTTGGGCGAAGTCAATCCTTATGCTCACAAGTATCCTTGCCCCGTAAGGATTTAGAGCATTTGCAAATCCAGTTGTTAAAGTGGCTTACAGCTATCCCGCAGAAAGCGTGTTTGTTTGGTGTTCTTCCTTCCTTCCTTTCTTTCTTCCTTCCTTCCTTCCTTCCTTCCTTCCTTCCTTTTTCTTCCTTCCTTCCTTCCTTTCTTTTTCTTCCTTCCTTCCTTCCTTCCTTCCTTCCTTCCTTCCTTCCTTCCTTTCTTCCTTCCTTCCTTCCTTTCTTTTTTGATTCTAGCCTTATTTTCATGAAATATCTCTCATCAAGAATACGTTGTTTTATTTTGCAAATTCCATATAAATATGCAATTGAGATAGATATACTTGTATAGTTCTGTCAGATTTGGGCTGTTGTGTTCATTGTTTGGAGCCATACTTTGGGCAGGGTGTTTCCAGAGGAGAGGATCTCCTGGAGGCAGTGTCCATAAGCTCTTTTCAAAGGTCAGAAAAGGGCCCTGGAAAGAGGCTCTCTCTGAAAACGGTATATTAAAAAAACCCCTGTCTGCCTCTTCCTGGATTTGCTTCTGTGGATGATACACTGAAGCATGTGGCATTGCCATCTTCCAGCTTGTTCTGGAGAAGAGCTTCTACCATGTTTCTACTGCCTTTTTCAGGTTGGACCTCTGACCTACCATGTTTTATTCCACTGGCTCCCCATCATTTCCCTCCCACTCTCCGTATACTTTATTCTTTCAAAAAGCCAAATTCCAATGTCATCTCTTTCATGAAAACTTCTTTGAATACTTCAGTCATACATATTTATTTTAACTGTTCATACGAATTTCCCCTGCCCTCTCTTAGAGCACCAATTAACTCTCACAGCAACCATTGGAGTGCCTTGTAAGGTTATCATCTCTCCTTGGCATGTTCAAGGAGAAGTAATGTTCTGGTACTTTGCATATAGGAGGTACTTAATAAATACATATTCTGGAAATATTTCCTGATATAATATTATCCTATATGTAATAATGAGTTAATAACAAAAGCTAATGTCATTTATGCATGCACATACGTACACAATCAGTTACAGTACTTGTGGCGGCCCGTCGCGACAATCTGAAAAGAGACCCGAGGCAAGGGAATGAGGAAGAAAGAGGGGACAGAAAGTCAGGGGACGGGAGGGACACTCAGAACCATTGCATCAAAAGTGTCATTCTTTATTAGCAGTTTGTAGCTTTTATACAATAACCACAGGAGCTACTGTCGAATAAGCAAAGCATAAAAACAGGCCAAGTTCCTTATTTTCCAGACTGTCCCCCTTGTGACCCTGCTTGCTAAAGCATACTTCCCTATGACCTCATGGAAGGATGAGAACTCTCAAGGGATAAGGAGGAGGAATTGTGGTAGACCCTTATTTTTAAAGGTCAGGGGCTGACCGGACCTTAGCATTTAACCACATCAGGGGCACGTGTGCAGGGCGCATGGAAGAGTCCCAAGAGCTGTTGCTCTACTTGTGGGAGGCGCTTCCCCCTGACAAGAAGGGGAACTTCCCTCTAAGGAGCTATAGTTCGACCGGTCACTCCTGTGCTGCCGCTTCCCACAAGTACTAACAATTGATGACAAGGTCCGTTGGGTAATTATCAAATTTTATCATTGAAATGGATAAAATCCTTATCACTATTTCGTTTTCTTATTCATGTTTGTTCACTGAAAGGGTAAGCTGGCTTAAGAGGGGCAAACACGATCAATGGTAAAATCCAGTCTTGCCAAGTTTACTGTGTATTTTTGTTTTGTTGCCAACATACATTTTTGGTGTAAAACAACTTATGACAAACTAAGTTGCCATCAAACAAGCCTTATTTTTGGTCTTAGGTTTTGTATACTCTGTGGCCCGATCCAAAAATTCCAAGGCTTTCACATGAAGAGAAGTGGGGAAAAAAAACCAAAAACCATTCATGTGAAGTACCGGAATTATTATTTTTTAAATAAATGCTCATATTTACTGAAAGTTAAGGATCTGTAGCAAGAAAGAACCCACTTTAAATTTCCATAAAGACATAGATATTTCAGAAATTATACTAAAATGGGATATTGAGATTCCTACTTTGAACCTGGTCTTTTATTGCTGCAGTAATAGTTTAATCACAGAACAGAATTTTATGAATTTTATTTCTATGGACACATAGCTACTTTCTTTTCTTAATTTACTTATTTAAATTCAGCTTAGTCAACTTACAATGTAGTATTGGTTTCAGGAGTAGAACCCAGTGATTTATCACTTACATGTAACACCCAGTGCTCATCCCAACAAGTGCCCTCCTTAACACCCATCACCCATTTAGCCAGTCCCCCCATCCGTCTCCCCTCTAGCAGCCCCCAGTTTGTTCTCTGTCTTTAAGAATCTCTTATGGTTTGTCTCTCTGTTTTTATCTTATTTTTCCTTCCCTTCACCTATATTCATCTGTTTTGTTTCTTAAATTCCACATATGAGTAAATCATCTGATATTTGTCTTTCTCTGCCTGACTTATTTTGCTTAGCATAATGCACTCTAGTTCCATCTATGCTATTGCAAATGGCAAGATTTCATTCTGTTTGACCATCAATAGCTACTTTCATAATCCATTCTCTGTTCCATCCAAGTATGCAAAAGCAGTACCAGAACCTTAATGGAGACTATCAGTGAAAGAAGACCAGGCAAGAGCATAGGCTATTCATCCCTATAGGAGTCCCGTAGTTATTTGGTAGCAGAGGAGTGTAAATTCTGTAACACACAGAAGCTGAAATGCCACTGAGAATGTTTCATGTTACCAACAGAAAAGAGGAAAATGGAAACCAGCATCCATACTTCCTCTAAATCATCTGTACTCAATAAATACTGAGTCAAATTCTTGTTTTATATTTTCCTTATGACAAATATACTTAAGTAATTGGATGTTTCCATTTTATGGAACTGGGAGTTTTACTCATATTGAAATCCACAATCATAGCTTTTCATATGGAAATTTCTATTCCTCAACTATACCAGCATAAAAGTCTAGCTTTTATTACTTCGAACTTTGTAAAGGGACACCAGATCTTGCTGTTAGAGAATGTATAATGCATCATTTACAAGCATTTCAGATTATAAGGAAATTTATTTACCACAAATATGATGGTTCCTTTGAAAATGAGACTGTTATTTTAAAACTGAATCTAAATGGATCTAAATACTTATAAAGGATGTCTTAAGCAATATTTTGAGTGCCTATGGGATATATTGCATATAGATAATTATTTAGGGAACAATTTTTGTGCTGTAGAGATTTGGTGACTTCTTACTAATCTTCATAATATATCTGATGACATATAAGCAAACTTTAGGCTAAACCTTCTTTACTTTGGATAGTGCATTTGCCACACTGTTTCAAAACTTTAGTAACTATTCTTTATTACATTATACTATTGAAATGGGGTGTCATTAAATAAGAAATGAAAAATAGCAAGACTACCTTTGCAGTTGTTTCTTAGCTTTATATTTTTACAAAACACATTGAGTCATACACCCTTAAAATCCTATCACAGAGGGGCACCTGGGTGGCTCAGTCAGTTAGGTGCTGACTTTGGCTCAGGTCAGGACCTCACGGTTTGAAGATTTGAGCCCTGTGTCAGACTCAATTTGACTCATGGTAACTAATTGAGTTATGACTACTCTATTTATCTGTGCTGACGGCTCAGAGCCTGGAGCCTGCTTCGGATTCTGTGTCTCCTATCTCTGCCCTTCCTCCACTTGTGTTCTCTCTCTCTCTCTCTCTCTCTACTCTCTCAGCCTCAAAAATAAATGAATAAACATTTAAAAAATCCTATCACAGAACTACGAGAATGAAAGGGCATTTAAAAGTCATCTAACCCAGAGAATTGTAACTTTGTTACGCCAGCAAAACTCTTTTTTTCCACGTAACATTTATATGAATATGAAATATGAAACAGATGGAAAGTGTAGCAACTCTGGTGGAAGAGGAGAAAGTAAGCTCAACCTCATCCTCATCCCCTGCAGCAGGACTCTGATGCAACAATCTGATGATTATTGATCTGCCCGACCTGTTCAGATCTTTCCTAAAACAGTCTTTGACAGATAATCTCACTGTCTCTTCTGTAATACTTCCAGGGACAGGAAACATGGTGCTTTATGAGAGGGGCCCTTTCTTGTTTTGGGTGTGCGTATGTGAATGTGTCAATCATTATAAAATTTTTAAAAAGTCCCTTGTATTAAACTTCCAAGTAACATTTCCCTATTATCTTATTTTTGTTCTTGGGTAATTATTTTATATAATAACTTTTCAGATATTTGAAAACAGTATAGCCCTTTAACCCATGTCATCCTGGGCAAAAATAAACTTGACTAAAAGTGTTCACATTTCCCTTCTCGAAAGTGACATACACTCTGGCCTCTGCTTTGATCTCCCTGGGTGATGCTGTGTTCGGGAGACAGAGTGGCTTTGTCCTTTGGTTGCAGCCATCAGCAAAAAAGAATCATATAGCAAAATCTAGATGAAGTTTGGATTCTGATTAAAGCAGTCCCTGGAAGATATAGAGAGTCTAGTATTTTCAAGTCCTTGGCATTTGACAGATATCAAAAACTGGACTCAAAGCAAGAATGACTAAAATGCTACATAAACAATACAAATAAAAATAGTTTCAGAGCAGGGCGCCTGGGTGGCTCAGTCGGTTAAGCTCCCGACTTCAGCTCAGGTCATGATCTCACGGTTCGTGGGTTCGAGCCCTGTGTCGGGCTCTGTGCTGACAGCTAGCTCAGAGCCTGGAGCCTGCTTCAGATTCTGTGTCTCCCTCTCTCTCTGACCCTCCCCTGCTCGCTCTCTCTCTCTGTCTCTCAGAAATTAAAAAACATTAAAAAATATAAAAAAAATAGTTTCAGAGATAAAAAATAGAGAGATTTCATGTTAAAACCTAATATAGAAGGAAAAGAACATTTTGTGGAGACCCTAATCCCATATACAGGAAATACTAATTACATAGTATAAGATGTTTATGTGTTCCTCCTATTCTGAGAAATAACAGGCTAACTACAAACATTTAATAGAAGCTTCCAGGCCCATATAGCTAGGAAATAGCCATACCTGCCATCCATTTGTTTGGGGGTAGTAACTCTGACAATGCAGGTCTCAGCCATTTTGCATTTTTTTTTTCAATCTGCAATAGTAACATGCTGCAGGTACAATACTTCCCACCTATCCCCTCCTAGCCTTCACATTTTACAATTTTTTTCAATCAGTTTAGTGAGATCAAGTTCTATTCTATTTACTTTTTATTATGCCATCATTGCTTTCTCAGGAAGTGGGGTTGGAGGTCACCCTGGACTGGGAAAAATACAGGAACGAGTTAGGTTTTCCATGTTTAAGAATGAATAAACAGGAGATAAAAGGCAACAACAGAAAATCCAGGAGCAACAGAAGGCTTCTGAGAGATTTTGGGACACAGTAAGGTGTGTAGAAGAAGGGTGTATAATAGCATCATTATCATCAGTATCACTGTCAGTATCATGGGAGCTAACCTTATGGAGCACATGCTATGGGCCTGGTTTGGCTCCAACAATTTGACTCATGGTAACTAATTGAGTTAGGACTACTCTATTTATTATACGTATGAGTAAATAAACACAGAGGGATTAAGTGAACAGTCCAGTATCACACAGTTAGTGATAAAACAAAGGTTAAAAAATAAACAGTCATGGAGCACCTGGATGGCTCATTTAGTTAAGCAGCTGACTTTGACTCAAGTCATGATCTCACCATTCAGAGTTTGAGCCCTGCATTGGACTCTGTGCTGACAGCTCAGAGCCTTGAGCCTGTTTCAGATTCTGTCCCCCTCTTTGTCTGCCCTTCGCCCACTCTCTCTCTCTCTCTCAAAAATAAACATTAAAAAAATTGTTTTAAATTAAATAGTCTGACTTTACAACTCAAACCATTTAAAAAACAGCCTTATTGAGGCATAATATGCAAAGAATTTCAAAAATTTCTTGTGTATATTTGGATGAGTTTGGACATAGGAAAACACCTGCAATACTATCACCACAATCAAGGTAATAAGCATATGTAATATGCCCCTGAGTTTCCTGTATTATTTTCTTTGTGTGTGGTAACAATACTGAGCATGAGAGGTACTCTTTTCACAAACTTTGAAGTGCACAGTATCATATTGTAGCTATAGGTATTATAGTATTGGGAAAACTGGCTATTCACATGCAAAAAATCAGCTCAGAAAGTATTAATGACTTACAAAATCACATACAAAAATCATCTCAAGAAGTATTAACAACTTAAGCAGAAGACCTGAAACTAAAACTCCTAGAAGAAAACATAAAGGAAAGTCTTCTTGACATTGTTCTTGACACAGATTTCATGGATATGATACCAAAAGCACAGGCAATAAAAGTAAATATAGAGAAGAGGAACAACATCAAACAAAATCTTCTGCACAGCAAAGGAAACAACCAGCAGAATAAAAAGGTAGCCTTGAGAATGGGAGAAAATACTTGCAAAGTATATGTCTGATAATGGGTTGATTTTCAAAATATATAAGAAACTCCTACAACTCAATAGCAAACCAACTAACCAACCTGATGCAAAATATGAGCAGAAAACAATCATTAAACAATCATTTCTTCAAAAATACATCAAATAGTAAACAAATAAATGAAAAGATACTCAACATTATTGATTATCAGGAGACTGCAAGCCAAAATCACAATGAATTGTCACCTCATACATTAGAGTGGCTATCATTGAAAAATCAAGAGATAAATGTTGGAGAAGATGTGGATAAAAGGGAACCCCTGGGTACCATTGGCAAGAATGTAAATAGGTATAATTACTATGGGAAGCAGTATCGAGTTTGCTCCAAAAATTAAAAACAGAGCTCCTGTATGATCCAGCAACCCCATTTTTGGGTATATATCTAAGGGAAATAAAAGTAGTCATGAAGGGACATCTTCACTCTCATGTTCCTTGCAGCCAAGCTGTGGAAGCATCCCAAGTATCCACTGACAGATGAATAAAGAAAATGTGATATATACATACAGTGGAATACTATTAAATGTTTACAAAAAAAAAAAAGAAAGGCTTCCATTTGCAACAACATGGGTGAACCTGGAGGACACTATGCTAAGTGAAATAATCCACTCACAGATGGACAAATACTGTATGATTCCATAATATTATATGAGGTACCTAAAGGAGTCAAACTCACAGAAGCAGAGAATACAGTACTACTTGTCAGGGACTAGAGGGTGTAGGAAATGGGAAGTTGTTATTCAGTAGGTACAAAGTTTCTGAGGTCACACTTTTAATTATCACATTTAACTTTGAAAAATGATTTAACGTTTAAAACAGAAGAAAATAATATACACCTTTCATATTCTTGTCTGAAAAGTAAAAAATAGAAGTATGAAATAACAAATAAAAGATGATTTTAAGAAATGAACAAAAAATGAGAGCTAAAGGAGGTAAAAAAATGAAGGTAAAAATATAAGTGTGGGACATAAAGAGGAAAAAAAAGCTTAATTACTGAATTGTCAACTGCATTGGAATTTGTTAAATCAGAACTGGCATGCATAAACTCGAACACATGAAGAGAGCTGGGAAGATGTCCCAGGATAAAAGAGATGGAGAGAAGTTGGAAAAAAATCACAGATGAAGATGAGAGTAAACAGCGATCAATCAACATTAGTATAATTGTTGTACTTGACAAAAACACACAGAACAGAAATGATAATCAAGAATATGATAGGAAACATCTCTCCTGAAATGAAAGGAAATTGAGTGATCAGATACAGATTCTCTATTATAGAACATCAAATGAAATTAAATGGAATAGGAATTCAGACACAGCAGAGTGAAATGTTTTAATCAAGTCACTCAGAAAAGCAAAAAAATTCGACTGACTTTCTTTCATTTAAATGAAAATGTTTTGAGATTGATGAGTTATAAAACACACTCATATAGGAGAGCAAAGAAAGATAGTGGTAGGTGTTCAAGGGGTGAAGAAAGTAAACATTAACCATATGGGTTTTCCAAAACAAAAGTGTTTATTTCAGTCAAAATTAAAATAAAGGCATCGGGAATCACGGTATGAGGATTGGAGTAATTTAATGTGAGTTTGATGTTAGTTTATTATTATAAATAAGGAAAAACAGAATGGCATTTGTTAAAAATAATTACATTAATTGAATAAATATACAATCGCAATAAAAATTAGTTTGGAGTATAGTCTTTCAGATTTGGGCTACAAATAGTTGGGATTCAGAAAATCTGATCAATCAAAAGCATAGTTTTATTCTCAGATTTTCTAGAAAAAAAATAAGTAGATAGTGTTTTACCAGGCATTGTATTAGGATCTTCACAGACATTAGCTCATTTAAGCTTCTCACCAATCTTGCATGTTAGGTATTTCTGTTATAGTCTCCTTCCAACAGATAAATAAACTGAGGAAGCTCAGACAGATCATAATAGTTTTCCAAAGTTTCACGTTTAGTGAGAGGCAAAGCAGATTTGAACTCAGGCAGTCAGACTACAGGGAACTGCTGTTAATACCACCTTATGAGTTACTCATATTCTCTAATGGGAAGATTCCCAAATCACTGACTCTTGGTATTATTCAAAACTCTACATATAACATCTTCTGTGGCAGCTTCTTAGAAGTGAATAATCTTATTGATTAATATAATTGGCTTTTTAAAAAATGTTCATTCATTTTTGAGTGAGAGAGACAGAGCATAAGCAGGGGAGAGGCAGAGAGAAAGAGGGAGACACAGAATCGTAAGCAGGCTCTAGGCTCTGAGCTGACAGCACAGAGCCCAATGCAGGTCTTGAACGCATGAATGGTGAGATCATGACCTGAGTTAAAGTTGGCCATCCAACTGACTGAGCTACCCAGGCTCCTCGAATTGTTCCCAATTCTATACTTGAAAGGGATTTTGTTCATTTCAAATATATGAGTACCTTTCTGGCAGTCATGTGTATATGAACCATACACTAACTAATTCATCAAGTGTCACCTCTCACACCTTACTTGGGACTACTGCTTTAATTTGAAGACCATCCTCAAATGCTCACAACTAGAAACCAAAATATTAATGGAAGATTAGAGAAGAAATAAATAGCTTTGTATTTTACTTCCATATTCCTCTTCCTTTCCCCTCTCCCTCTCTCTTTCTCTGTCTCTCTCTTTCTTTTAGCTTCAATGTCTAAGTTTCTTATGGTTAATATATAATGAAAGAATTGGGAATGAGTTCACTAAGTTTCCTAGGGAAACTTATGCATGGGTTACCAAAAAGCATTACTTCTGGGGAGCTTGGCTGGCTATGGAAGCACACCACTATGCCTTCATTAAATTTAGTTATGCCACGGACTGTTGAACTATCTTCATTAAGGCATCTACCAAGATTTTGCCCCACAGGCCTTTTTTACAGAGTGAAAATAAAAGCAATGAGTTGAGTCAACCAGTTAGACAGGTATTTTGGGTTCATACAGATGAAACAACTAGTTAATTGGCTATATCATTCATTTTCATCCAATTGTTTTTGCATTGAAAAGTCAGAGCCTGGGCTTTTCCAGAGCGGCATATGCCTTTGAGTGAACTTTTATCTTTCAAATTAGGCTCAACAACAACAAAGACAAAACACATTTCTTTCTGGTCTCCTCCATATGGGTAACTGATATTATCACAGCGAGAGCTGAGCAGCCTAGAATATGTAATTTCTTTTTGTAAAAAATTATTTTCATCTTGGGGAAAAGCTGTATTTGGCAATGCATCAGTTCCTCTGCTTTTGTTCATTATTTATTTGAACAAAAGTAATTATGCTTACAACAAATTAAGCATCAGAATTTTTCTTTTGGTTTCTGGTAGTGTATTTTGCATTCTACTACCAGTTTTATCATTAAATCTGTCTGGTTTTCATTGTTCTAATCAAAAAAGCCACATTCATTTTTAAAAATTTAGATATAGCATGCTAATAGTTTTGGCTTATTAATGAACTCTAATTATCATTGTGTCCAAAAGTTTATACAAGTGGCTGAAAAACAAATTATTAAATGCTCACAAATATTGATTTTGATGTAAATTTTAGATGAATAAACCTTTAATGAATACTGAAAAAATTTAGTTGAATATATTAAATGTGACACAATTATTTGTCATACTTCAGCATCACTTGACCCTAACGTGTTCCAAATAACAGATATCATTTTTGAGAGTCTTATAATCATTGAAAAATTCAGATGTTTCAGGCATGGTCTGTGGATAAAATATGTCAGGATACTCAGCTTTTAGTATTCACATTTTTAAAATAATTTTTTACGGATTATCCATTGTCACTTAAATATGGATGGATGGATCAAAAATTACCACAAAATTATCAGCCTTTGAAAAAGACTATTTTCCCATGTTCAGTTCTATACGGCATTTATATAAAAGTAATACATCACGTATCCATTACAAAACTTCACCATATAGTTTATTTACTGTCTTGTTTTCTTAAGAGACAGAAGGTGAAACGATAGCACCTTCCTTTATGTAAAATCGTCAATTCTTTTGACTGATGTTGCTTTTAGTGAGTTTTTGTCATTTTTCAGCGGTAGACTCTAGAATTTGATTACAAAATATAACCTCAGATATTAGACTAAGTTACATAACATTTTAAATGTACAGGAAGTTTTTTTTAAAAAAATTAAAAAATAATAAAAAATAATTTAAGAAACTTTATTTTTCAGAGAAATTGAGCCAAAAGCACAGCATTCCAAATATCCTTAGCCCTCACACACTAACAACTTCCACCCACTATCAATATCTTATGCCACATTTATTATAATCAATGAACTTACACTCACACATCGTTATCCCCCTGCTGAAGTCCACAGCTGATATTAGGATTCACTATTTGTGTTGTCCATTCTGAGCTTTAACAATTGTGTAAAGGCATGTATCTAACATCGTTGTGATACAAAATCATACTGACTTTCATTGCCCTAAAATTCCTCCATGCTCTGCCCATTCACCCTTCCCTTTCCTGACCCTTAATAACCACTAGTCTTCTTATATCTCTACAGTTTGCCTTTTCCAAAATGTCATTTAGCTAGATTCACACAATGTGTAGCCATTTTGGATTGGCTTCTTTCATTTTAGTATTCATTTAAGCTTCCTCCAAATCTTTTCATAGATTGATAGCTCATTTATTTTTAGTACTGAATAATAGTACATTGTCTAGGTGCACCACAGTTTATTTATCCATTCACCCACTGAAGGACATCCTGGTTGTTTTCAAGTTTTAGCAATTATGAATAAAGCTGCTATTAGCATCTATGTGCAGGTTTTTGTGTGGACATAAGTTTTCAACTCCTTTGGGTAAATACTAAGATCAGATGGTAAGAATATGTATGCATATACTTAATTTTGTAACTGCCAAACACCTATTCTCATAGGTATACTTATATATGAGACACATATATCCACAAGCATACATGAAGCATGTATATGTACAGGTATGTATGTATGTATATATATAATATGTTATATAAATATATTCTCTCCTAGGTGTCTGAACCTCAGGGAGATCTTTGAATTTATCTCCTATCTTAGGCTTCCAATAAAAATAAGATCATGTATTGTGTTTACATAGCATATATAGGCTTATGTATATGTATATATGTATGTAAACATAGCATATATAATTCAATACATTTTTCCCACTGTTTTCTCTTTGCCATTTTAGAAGTTTCTTCTTTTTAAAATGTTTATTTATTTTTGAAAACGAGAGCGAGAGTGTGAGCAAAGGAGGGGCAGAGAGAGAAAGGGACAGAAGATCTGAAGCTGGCCATGCTGATGTCAGCAAGTCTGATGTGAGGCCTGAACCCACAAACCCACGCGAAGTGCTCAACTGACTGACTCCTGAGCCACCCCGTAGCCCCCATTTCGGAAGTTTCTACTAAGATAACCTCTCAGGCTAGAGATTCTGTCTTGAGTCATGCCTCATTGAGTAAGGAGACCATTGGAGGCCCTTCTCATTTCTGTTCGTGTTTTTGATTTTTAGCATTTCTTTTTTATTCTTTCTTAGAATTTCTGCATCGCTGCTTACCTTATCCATGTGTTCTTTCCCCATTTAAAAAAGATAGCATATTAATCACAGTTGTTTTAAATCCCTGGTCTGGTAAATCCAACATCTCTGCTGCTATATTTGAGGTTTGCTTTGCTTTGTTTCTTCACACTACTTTTTGTCTTTTAGTACTTAACCTTTGTCATTTTTTCTTGATAGCCAGGTCTAATGAGCTGGATAGAAGGAGTCCGTCATTGGTTCCTGCAGAGGGTTCTGCTTGTGGGTTTCTACTAGGTACAAAGTTGTAATTTTTTGTGTTCTCCTGTGCATCTCTCCAATTTGAGGGGCAGTAGGTTTTGCTCTATCATTTTGCTTCTCTGATGGATCTCAGGAAGAGTTGTTGGTGTTTCAGTTTGTTCAGAACTTTTTGTTAGGATAGGGTGATGGCTTTTAGGCTCCTTACCAGCTGGACTGAAAATAAGAAGGTCACTTATTTTTTTACAAGAGGAAAATTTTAAGACAACCCTTGATGGTCTGGTTTAGAAGGTGATACCTAGATAAGATCCGTGTGCAGACAGGAGAGTCGAGTTGACTAAAATCCCCTCACATCACCCTTCCTACAAACTCATTTTAGTTTTGAGTCTATAGTTTAATTAAAATATTAGTAAAAAGGCTCTTTGAATAATTACATTCCTAGAATTAAAAACATAGTGATAAAATATATGGAAAATAACATATTTTTATTTATTTATTCTATTTTAAGGCCTCTGAAGATATAGAAAATGCTTTGAATAAGTTCCTTTCTTCATAAAAAATAACATAGTTAATAATAGCATGCAAACCACACATTTGTTATGATGATATCCCATCCCTCCATGTTGTCATTTACTTAGTGGAGTTGTGGGGATTAATTTTTAACTTAATTTAAATTAATATTCACAGACTTCTGTGAAAGAAATAAACACTAAATAGCAATTGCTGAAATGCAATGTTCTCAGTATTTATAACAAAATAAAAGGTAAAATTTCATAAGAAAATCATTTTTAAGAACTTTAAACAGTATTAGGAATATAATAGCAATTCATTTGTTACTACAAATAACAAGTGTTTTTCAACAACAAATGGAAAGTACAAGACTATAAATCTATACAATTTTTGTTAAAGACATTAGAACGAATAGTTGATCCAGAAACAGCAAAAATATGTAAGTCATCTTTAAATTATTTAAATAACTTGGTAATGAAGAAAGTATTCCTTCACAAACAGTACCAATTCAGGGCCTACGTTTCTTTGACTATTTTGTGTTATCAATAGATTGTTCACATTTCCAGACATTCCATTGGCATTAACATTACTTTAAAAGGCAATGTTTTTTATAGGCTTGTTATATGTAATATTGCTTATGACATGCTTGCACAAATGTTCATAAGAGTTCTGCCTTAGTTTTTTGAGTAACTACAATATAGACAATTTAACAATAAAAGTTATGTTAACGCAATAATAAAGTATACAGTTTAATGGAATTGTTCATAATTAAAAAACAGCTAGATGTTTGAAATTATAAAATGTTATGTCATAACTTTTTTCTTGAGGTTAACAGATCAGATCTACCTTTTCCATATTAACTTGAACCCTTCTCCTTGAAATGCATTCATTCATGCATATACTTCAGCCACCAGTCTGGAATTCAACAACTAATGTATGAAACCATGGATGGCTCAGTTTCAGAAATAAACACAATTATCCAAACAAAGAGACACTGTGGCTGAAGTATTATAATGTATCTTATTAAGTGAAGTTTAATTTATTGATAAAATACTTCAAAGCAAAGCCTGGTTGAGTAAAAAGGACTATGAGAGTTGTATATGATTCTAGGGACTATTGTCCTCATTAAGACTATGGGATAATTTTCAAAAATTATTCTCTAGAGAAATGAGAAAGAAGTTAACTGTTAAATATATATAATGTATAGGTTACCATTTAGATAAAAAAGTATGAGTTATGTATGCATAACAATTGGCTCCCTTCTTTATTATAAAAATTATTAATACATTGGTAAGGTCTCCCTTAGTTCTATTCTGTGCCCTAAAAATAATGGTGATGGATGTCAAAATAAAATAAAAAATTAGGAAACTTACACCAGCCTTGGTAGCTTACCCCACAGTGGATCTGTCCAGAGCAACCAGCCACTGGGACCAATTGGGCATTATCTATCCTTGAGATGTCTCACCTCAGTTCTGGCTAAAATGGTGAAGAGTCAGTAACCAGGACTGTAGTAGTAAACACTACAAGTACCGTGTTGAGCACTTAGTATTTTCCATGGAGTATTCGCTCCATGTAGAAGAAATTTGTGAAAAAAGTCACTATGGGAATGTGTACCAGCATTAGTATAAAAACAAATGTAGCAAGGAAATAGAAACTTATCTTCAACTTCCAAATGAATGAATAAGATAATATAGAAGTTATATATTGATGGAAACATAAATATTTGTTTATATGTATGAATCAATATGTATGTGAAAATACAGGTAGATGGATACAGGTATGTATTTTCTATGTAATTATAAATACTATACATATGACTTGATTATAGTTTAAGTCATTTTCCCATATCACTATATCACTTGTCACTTGTATATAAAGTATGAGATAGAAAAATGAGAAGGGAGAAATTCAAAAAAATATTTGAGCAGAAAAAATTTTGGTTTAGGACCTAAAATATTTTTTAATTAAAAACTGTACCATTTCATTAATTAACAACACTCACTATGCTAATAAATTCCAGTAACACATAAAATTCATTGTGGAATAAAAAAGTACGCCACCTACAATCCTGGGTGAAAGCGTTTTCTCTGTACTTTAAATCTCTACAATAAATGAATATTGCAAGTGATTTTGAATGGGATATACCACGTACAACCCAATTTACAAAAAAATAAGGGCAGAACAATCTATCACAAAGGTGAATTCTCTCCTCAGCAGGTGTGTTTCATAACCTAGGTGAAGAGTTGTCTTAGGGCAGGCTCTATTGATTTTTGTTTCTTAGGATTCTAAGGCAGAATTGTACTTCATTTTGTTCCAATTCAAGAGGGTACGTAATTATGTGGCACTGGAAGCACAATTTTGCCCATTATCTCCTCAACTTTATTTATATTGGTCTTTAGGCCTTAAGTAAACAAATCTGAACACACTGCTATCACCTTGAAAACATGAAATTAAGCATAAATTGCTGTAGATTCTAGAGTGTGTAGGATAGAAGAAAAAATATATCACTCTAATTCAGTTCTAAAGAGCAAAATATTTATGAACACACTGTCAGCATAAATACAGTAGGAAAATGTATAAAATGCACTGAAAATAATCTATTAGGACATAAATTATTCCTACTTGGGCAACTTTTTGTCCCATATATTATAGTGTAGCTTGCATCAGACTAACACTTCAGACTGAACACTGAAAAGGGGATATCTATATATCTATATATATCTATATCTAAATGGTACTGGAGAACATCCTATTCTATTCAGGAAGGACTAGATAAGCTATACTTTGTTATGGAAAAGAAGCACATGCTTAGAGCACAGCTCCCCCCCACCCCCCGCAAGGGCATTTTCCATATCATAGATCAAGAAAATAAAGCCCAAGTAGAATCAGTAGTCTCAGTAGAGAGAGGACTGTTCAGGGATGGCAAAAGGGCCGGGCATGAGAGGCAATATATCTGATATACAGAAGAGCGGAGAAGTCGTCCACCAATCTTCATACAATGTTCCTAAAATCATTGGTGATATCCTAAGTTGTACTCATGGGGCATCACTCCACAGTCCAATGGAAAACATTTGTAAAGTTAGTGTGCTGATCAATGACTTCAGCAGCTGTGCATATTTAGAAGAAATTTTGGAATTTGAATTCCAGCAAGATGGAATGACTTTGGTAAATACCTCAAGCTTTCAGTTGTAATTTCAGTGGGTTAGGCATTAAGAATAAAGGCCAGAAGAACCCAGAAGTAAGAACCAGAATCCAAAGGAAGAGAAATACCTCAGGAATTTGGGCAAAACTGAAACTAAGGCAGCTCTAACAAAGCCTAAAGCCAACCCTTAAGAGGATCAAGTGATTCCATTAGTATTTTATCTTCCAGCCAAAAGAAAAATTAACCATCAAGAACCTCTTTAATTTTTATCCACAATGTCCAATGATGAGTAGAAATACGAGAGACTTGCTAAATATCTGAAACATACTACATACAAAATGACCACATACTAAAATGAAATAAAATAGTTATAGATATTTCCGTTGACAGGGACTTTAACTATGATTAATATAGTTGAGAAAAAGGAGCGGAGACTTAAGTAGATGGAAAGAGAAAATTTTAATGGTAAATTTAACTCTATAAAAAAGAGACAATATTCTATAACTAAAAATTAAAATATCTGAAATCAATAATACAGTGTATGAACTTAAAAACAAACTGAATACAGTAAAAGAGAGGATTAGTGAAGAGGAAACAAATTTTAAAGAAAATATCAAAACTATAGTAATAGAAGAGAATGAAAATAACAAAATAAATACGTGGAGCATGGTTAATAATTCTAAAATAATGAGACCTGTTTACTCCCATTAGACTAAAGAGGAAGAGAGAATGAGAGAAAGCAATATCTGAAGAGGTAAGAGCTGAGCATCTTGCTACGTTAATGAGATCCATCAATTCACTGACAAACTATGAACCTGAAGCAGGAAATAGATAAAGATAAGTATATCTTGCCACATAATATTCAACTTCTGGGGAAGAAAAAAAGCAATGAAGATATTCCAGAAGATTCTTAAAAAACATATTATCTTCAAAGGAGCAAGAGTAAATTGATCACTGAGTTTGCAATGAAAACTACAAAACTCAAAAGACAAGAACTGGTATCTTTAAAATATTTAAAAAAACAAAGCTCTTTATCTCACCTAGAATTCAATACCTAGCAAATATCCCTCAGAATAATGTAGGCATAGGGATACTTTTAGACACATACAATCTGCTATAACTCATTGCCAGTAGACCTGCAATACAAAAAATAGCAAAGCTTGTTCTGCACATTAAAGGAAAATGATACTAAGTAGAAACTAGAAGTCACTGGAAAGAATACAGAGCATGAAGAAAGGTAATGATACAGGTGAAATAAATGAATATTGTTGTTTAAAACAACAATAACCATGTCCTGAGGAGATTATAATATATATGAAATAAAAAAGATGACAAAAGCACAAAGGTGGGGAAGGTAAGATGTACTTAATCTTCTCAGGGGATTGCAATTTGTGAAAGTAGTTAAAGAACTAATTTCAGGTAGTCTGTAATAAGTCAAGGATGCATGTTGTAATCTCTAGGGTAACCATTAAAGGAATAATAAAAATGATACCTAAAAGGCTGATAGAGGAGAAAAATGGAATAATTTTTCATACTTGATAGTTTTTCAATTTAAATAGATGAACAATGGAAATACTTCATTGGTTTAATTGAGTAATGTATAAAATATAGTTTGTTCTCTTCTCTAATAAAAGAACATTAAACATCAGTAAAATTTTATACCAAAATTTTAACTGAAGCTATTAAACCTTTTAAAGAAATTTTTTTTAAATATTTTATTTTCTATTAGAGTGAAGAGTTCATTCTAATGGTTGCACATACTTTTATAATTAAATAGTACATTAAATGAGTAATATTAAATTGTATCTACTCCTGAAAAAAGGTCAAATGCAGCAGAAAGACCTGGCATCCTCTTTGTACCCCTCTGTGAGCAAAAATGAATTACAACGCTCAGCAACTACTGGCTTCATTTTTGGGTGGACTGAAGACATATCTGGATAAATAGAAGGAAGGTGACAAACTAATGGTGTTTATCAGCAGAGGGGGAAAACAAAGGTGACCCTATTAGCCATAAAATGCTCAATTTAACCCTAATACTTAGTAGTAATATGAAGCCACCATCCAACAAGTTTGCAATAACTTTACAAAACATCATCTAAACAAGAAAGAACACGATTCTGTGAAAAGTAAAAGCAACTGCAACGTCTCAGTGAATTGTCTTCGTTAATTTAACATTTCACCCTAACTCCAACATTTACCAATCACTGTTGTTTAAAATTGACCAAAATACTTTGGGCTGAAATAACTGTTTTCACCCAAAGCTAATGGGAGGGAAAAAAAAATATCTTGCTTGCTTTTAGGTAAAAATATGAATCTGGACTTGGAATTCTAATGTCAAACAACTCTTTCTTAAATATATATTATTAAAATATTCTAAAAATAGTTTCTTTACTCTCAAAGGCAGTATCATCTTTCATTTCTGAACACAGGAGAGAATTACAGCTAATTGATCAAGCAGGAAAAAGTCAACGTAAAAGTAGTCAAATAAGTCTCTTTTTGGGAATTGGGATGAATACAGAAATAAGTAGAGTATTAAATTCATATCATGAAAATGATTACTGATAAGTCCCAAAAGTAAGTCGAAGGATATTCTAAGGCCCGTGCATTATTTAGAAAAGTTGAGCATGCGTTGTATAATTGGGATTAACTAGAGAGAGATTTAAGGCACATGCCAGGAATGGCACTAAACCCATTTTCATGACTCTCACAATATTATAGGGTAGGTATTTACACTACTCTATTTTCTAAATAGGAAAATTGAGCTGCAGAGATATTTAATCATGGCAAAAGAAAGCACATCTGGGATCCAAACCCGGCCTTCTGAGGTCTTTCTACCATGCAACGATATCCAATTTGGGCAACTTTCACTTGGCAGAATTCACCTAATTTTTTCCCCCAGATATTCTGTTAAACAAGAAAAAAAATTTAAATCTCACGCAGGAAGTAAAATGAGAAGATGGTTACAGAACAACTAGTTACTCCTTTCCAAGGGTGAGAGTACCGCCTACATTCCTAGCTCCACCAAATCTGTTTCATGCCTCTGAGCAATGCATTTAATCTTTGCTATTCAACGCCAATTGGCTTGTTTCCTCCTGTGTTTACTGAGCAAGTGACAATCTTAGCTTCTTGACCCTGGCTTTCAGCAGTGGCCGCTGAGGGCAGAAATTGAGAGAGAATCCTCAGTCTACTTCAACTTTCTTGTCATATTGTCTGCCTTCTTTTCCCCATCATTAATTTGGCAGAATCATTTATTTGTTTCCACTCGTAAACACTTTGGTGTACTTATTTTGGTTTTCATAGGATAGTGTTTGAGTTATCAGCAATAATGCCTTTCACTTAGCAAGAAGCAGTATGCTATCAGAATGAAAAACATTCACTTTCTGTTTGTGCTTCAATCCTCTGAAGGTTTCCTGATAAACCCTCAGGCTAAGATTCTTGTAGAACTACACCATTTCTCAGAGTCTATTTTCTCCTTATGCCAGTACAATTTACAAGCTCTGCCTAGATAGAGTGTCTTTTCAGGGTAATAAATGTTTTAAGAAAAGCATGATGGGGCACCGGACCCTTGATTTTAGCTCAAGTCATGATCTCACAGTTCATGAGTTTGAGCTCTGTATTGGGCTTCATGCTGACAGCTCAGAGCCTGCTTGGGATTCTCTTTCTCCCTCTGCCCTTTCCCTGCTTACACATGTCGCGTTCTCTCTCTCTCTCTCTCTCTCTCTCTCTCTCTCTCTCTCTCTCTCTCTCAAAATAAAAACTTAAAAACAAAAGAGCATGTTAATTCTAGGATAGCATGTAATTCTGCCATAAATATTCTCTCATGAAAGTGTCATTTACAGTCGTCATATTGGGCCTTCTTCATCTCATGGCCAAGAAAAGGAGATTGCTATTAGTATAAATAGAAATACAACTGTGATCCAAAATTACATCATATACAGAGAAGCATTCTTTCTACTCTTTATGTAATTTGTTTTTTAACTCATTTCCTGATGCTGTCGTCTTGCTAGTTTATATGTCTATACATTGGCAGTGTAGCAGATGCTAGAATGAGAGAAGCTAGTCTCCCTGGCCCCTGACCCAGCAGCCCATTATAAATATTGGAAGGTAAGCTAAGCCAAAATGTCATCAAAACCTTGGGTTTAGTGAATTATAAGAGCAAAATCCTCAAGGTAGTATTTTGTAAAGTACAATAGAAATGTTTGATGAGCAATTGGACAGTTATAAGTTCACTATTAACTAATTTCTAAGGAATATAATAATGGAAAAATATTTACAAATATGTATCTGTATTTATTGTATTGAAGACAACCTTGACTCAAATGTTAATGCCATTTAAAAGGTCAAATATTATAAGGCGCCTGGGTGACTCCGTCGGTTAAGCATCTAACTCTCGATTTCAGCTTTGGTCATGCTCTTCAGATTTGTGAGTTTGAGCTCCATATTGGGCCCCATGCTGACATCTCAGAGCCTGCTTGGGATTCTCTCTATGCCCCTCCCCTGCACATGTGCACACACATACTCTCTCTCTCAAAATAAATTTTTTTTTTTAAAAAGTGGATGGACCTCGAGGGTGTCATGCTAAGCGAAATAAGACAGGCAGAGAAGGATAGATACCATATGTTTGCATTCATAGGTCTAACAGGAGAGACCTGGCAGGGGACCATGGGGAGAGGAAGGGGGAAAGAGAGCAGGGAAGAGTGAGGGACACAGATCAAGGGAGACTACTGAATACTGAAAACGAACCATGGACTGAAGGGGGAGGGAGGGAGGGGGTGATGGTCATGGTGGGGGGCACTTGTGGGGAGAAGCACTGGGTGTTATATGGAAACCAATTTGACAATAAACTATAATAAAAAAATAAAAATAAAATAAAAACAGTGCCTTATGCTGAAATACATCCAACAGCCAGGATCTACAGATTCAACCCTGACTTCCATACCACAGGATCTGACAAAATTAAAGAAACATTCTGAGAAATGGGAAAGTCTGAGAGTTATGTTACAGAGTCAACCCCACCCTCAGGAAACTCTCCAAGGATCCTCTCTCATTTCTTTACTTGCCCATACATTCACCAGATTGTGTAAAGCAATGCCTCCCTTCTCTTTCTCCCTTATTTTGGCATCAAATTTTAATTTCGCATTAAAGTTTCAGTACAATCCCCACACTGAGATGATAAACAATATGATATTTACACACAATGTTGTCTCCTCCTAGCTCATCCCTGCTTGATAGTTGCTGTGAAGGGAGCGTCCGGACCCCAGTAAATAGGGGTGAGGGATTGTTCAAATCCAATCCTTTAATCATATTCAGTCTCTATCAATTACCTTTCTATTATTTTGCTACCTTTCTGGCCACTAAAAATTTGAACTTTTTTCTCTTTGTAGCAATAGAGATAACATGTTGAAATTATACTGAAGAAGAACTTCTTTATTCTGAAAATATCTTTATTATCACTGTTTAGTTCTGTAGATATAAAACAATTTCAGAGGAACATTCTAGAGGATATCAAGATATTCCTTGCTTCTGGGAAGAGCCGAGGGGTAACAAGGGTGGCAGATGAAATAAGGCCAATCCATTACTCTGCCTCTATTTGTATGTGCACATCTATCCAGGGTGCCTTTCTAACAATATGGCCAAGAGCTGTTCCATTCGACGTTCAATACTCTAGAAGATTTCTAAAGATGGCAAAACAGGACAAGAGCTCCTACCTGTTCCCCAACAAAATTTACCATAATAGAGAGCAAAGTCTATCCTGGTTCTTCTGATGCAATTTTGGGAAATGAACTTTTATAGATGGATGATCCTCCTTCTAAGACCAGGTCACTTTGGAAGTTCTTCCAACCAAGCCATCCTGTATGAGCCTTAGGGGAAATGACTGTCCACATGTGGTGTAGATGGCAGGGGGACCCAGGTCCACAGGTGTGTCAAAAATGACTCTGTCACACTGAAAAAAGAGGTTATCCACCCAGTGAAGCCAGAGAAACAAGTCTCGCACCATTTGTCCACATGTGCTTCCTTCTAACACCACAAGCTTTTGTTTAGTTGTTTTTAGTCTATGTGTGTCTGTGTGTGTTATGAAGCCAAAAAACTATATATATCACACTTTGTGTGTTGTAATTAATAAAGAAGCAAAAGGAGAGGTGATTCGTGTTTAGAGGGTACAAGCTGGAAAACTGTGTAAGAAAAATTAGAATATGTAAATTGAAGACAAATGAAGTACCTTGAAAAGAGAAGCAAAAGGTTCAGATTAATTGACAAAGTAGGCAACTGAAGGCAACAAGGTGTATAAGATATGGTTAAAGGAAGTTCAGGAAAGATTTGTTTCTTGGTGATAAGATATTTTAGAGGGAGGATAAGTTACTTTAATATTGTCATCCATTTTAAAAAGTGATAATAATATCTCCTTTTTTGCCGAGTTTTGGTGAGGATTAAACAAACTCATATATTTAGAGCACATATGGATAAAGTCCTCAATAACATTATCATCACCATCTGCAACGACTATCTCCACCATCGTCACCATCATTCTTATTTTCTTCTCCTTCCAAATAAGCACATTCAAATAGAAAAGATGACTTTAAAAAAGAAAAAAGAGAGAGATAATCTAGGTTTATACTTCTTAAAAAGTTGCACAGGCATGACACTAATTCCTGTATCTAACCAGGAACAGGAAATGATGGATAGGACAGTAATGCCAGCTATAATTCTGCTTGAAACAGGTGACTTTTCCCATACACCCCTATACAACAGAAGCATTGAAATACAACCTGAAATTATTATTATAAAGCATGGGACCCATACCCCTTTTCTCTGACCATTGTCCTCATGTACATATCATACTCACTCTTCATTTCTTTTTCCTGTTTGTTTGTTTGGAGAGAGAGAGGGTGTGCACATAAGCAGGAGAGGGGCAGAGAGAGAGGGAGTGAGAGAAGGAGAGAGAGAATCACAAGCAGGCTCTATGCTGACACCATGGAGCCCACCGTGGGACTCGAACTCACAAACCCTGAGATCATGACCTAAGCTGCAACCAAGAGTCAGACACTTAACTGACTAAGCCACCCAGGTGACCCTCACTCTTCATTTCTTAAGTTATAATACAAGTGTTATTTTGCCAGAAAATAGTCAAATGTTAAAAAATTATTTAAGAAAAAGTTTATTGAATATTTTTTTGTCTTTATTGTAGCAGGAATCTTGGAGATTTTTTTCCCTTATTCTAAATATTCATTTACTTGCAGTAATAAAATGTCTCTTTCTCAATTGTATCTAAATCTTTACACAAAATAAATTAACAATTTTGATTATATAACTACCTATTGTACATGAAATTCAAGTACATGAACTCATGTCCAGATTCTTTTGCAGTAACTGCACAGCATACATATAACAGAATACTGCACTATCGGGGAGCAGAAATCACCCCTATCAGCCACGACCGTTCTTCAGTCAAGCTCAACAGACCTTATTACCTGGATTTGGTTGTGTACCCTCAGGCATATTATGAACCACATGAGCAGATGATTGAATGGGAAAAAAAATCTCCATTAAGAAAAAGATTGAGATTTTGCATTCTACCGCCTGTCCATTAGTGACATAAAGTGCTGACAAGCAGAACAAACAGTGAGCAATGTAATGTCAAGGCCTCTAGTGAAATGAAGTTTCATAACTTCACTAGGGTTGATGGATGGGTAATAATGACATTTTCAAGTGTAGAAATATACTCTATTAGGAACATCATAGAATGTTTCTGTACAAAGTAGTTGTTACAGTTTGGTTGCTCAAGGAAGATGACTCTATAGAGTAAGAAAACAGTCATGCACTTATAAATGTTTAATCAGGTTAATATTCTGTTGCTCTTTACTATGCCAGAGAACGTCACTTATTTGGAGTGTAATAGTTTAGATTAGAATTCTCTTAGACAGTGAAAAGATAGTGGAGAATTCTACAGCATCAAGTATTCAAATATCTGACATTAACAACGTTGTAAATCTGACACGAACAATTTATCAATTTACAGGGAAACTTTGCAAAAATGCATTACTGACGGTGTTATCTGAATAGTAAATAATCCTTTAGGTCTTTGAAAAAATGCAACCCACCTTATTCCATATAGATTAAATCACAAATACAACTATCATCTTTCAACCAGTCAGTTGCAAAGGAGCTGTGTGTCTCTCATTTATGTCTTATCCTCAAAAAACTGTCTGCAGTAACATAAGGAATAAAACTGGCTGGTTTTTGTAGCTATATGTTCAATTTGCACTATTTTGCCTTCAAGAAGGAATCCTGTTCTTTTAGGAAAAGGAATCCTTGCTGACATCAAGACTCACTTCGGGTTTACAAGAATCAGTTTTTTTTTTTTTTTTAAACATAGAATGCATGTGTTTGAACGTTACTTAGCTATTTAGAACGTCCTGGAATTATGACTTCCAGGAACCAAAATGCACTTCAACCACTTCTGAATGTTAAAAATCATGTGATAGGGAATTTTCTCTACAGTTCTAATTTCTGAAAGTTAAGTGATTATTCTACTCCAAAACTTTCAGCGATGATATTACACAAGTTATCATCTATTATAGGAACTAAGTAACAGATTCGTTTCATTACCAAAAAATACATTTTCTAATATATGAACTATTACTTTCTAAATGATTTTAACTTTAAAATTAAAATAGTATTATTTTAAATGTTTTCCTAAAGTGAGATTCTTCAAACACTTCTTAGTGTATTCCTAAACTAAAGAAAGAATAAAGATCATTCAAGAATTTTAAAAATCCTTTTTGTTTTCCATCTCTTTTTCCTCCTTTGTGCCTTCCTGTTGTTATATTTTTTCTTCCATCCTGCCTTTCTGCCTTCCTTCCTGCTTTCCATTCTTTTATTGTTCCTTCTTCTTTTCTATTATGGGTACAAAGTTCATGAGATAACACCCCAATGACCTCACTACATTTGTAATAGGGAACTGTCAATGGTACCTTTGAGCTTTACTTGTATTATTCTGTTTTGTATTTATGAAAGGCAGCTTCATATTGGTGCTTCATATTAAAGTTTGGGATCTTCTGCAATTTAAATTTATATTATATATTGATCCAATGATTCTGTATGACTCTGGTATCTATTTTTCTATATTACCGAACATGCCAACAGTGCAGCATTTCTCAGCATGAACTATATTCTCAGGAGAAATTCAAGGCTGGAATTGCCTGGAGTATTGCAGGCAAAGCGTTCTTTGAGAGGGAAATGGAGCAAAAGCAACTCTATTGCCTAAGTAATTAATTGATTTAAGATATGAGAAGGAAAAAAAAAAGGGAGGAAATTTTGTTTACTACCCACTATTTAACTCTATCTTGAAAAGTAGGTTCAGCAAGTGTCTGAGTGTATCCATCCCTGTACCCAGAGTGGTTAGTGTTAACTGCTCTTAGGTACGCAGCTGGTTTCTCTCTGCTCAGGCAACCACATATTTTACAACACTTATTGCTGAAACTTCAAACTCGATTTCCTTAGCAGGATCCTGCTCTAACTTCTTAGTGCTAGTTGTAGAGGCACTTCTATAGAAATAGCAATTTGGATCTAGAGGTAGTTTTGATATGACATGAAAATCACAAGGTATACCTTGGGGAAATCTATCTTCTAAAAATCTGCTGGTATTGACCACATGACTGCTGATGTCTCTCACACTATCAGCTGCCTTTAAATGTCAACTATGAAATATCTTCAAACACTTCAAGTGACTCAGAGCAGGTACAGGTTGAAATTGCAGGGAATTGCATGGTACTTGGGAAAATCTCTCCCTTGTGAAAAGCTGGGTACAAAATATAATGTTCCAGAACTGTTTTATATATGTATGTACATATATGTACAAAATACTTCAACATTCCTCCTTCAAGAATAGAGTTCACTGTGAGAATAAATGTTTATCTTGATAATCATTTTTCTGTGTATACACATGATACATGAAAATAAGTGGTGTAAATACAATTCTATATTTATCAAAATAAACCCTCATATTAATCTAAATTTTAAGTGGCATTAAAAAAGAACAAATGTAAACTTGCTTAACATTAAAAATGGAAAATAATAGGTCACACAATTAAAAGTCCAGGGATGGGCATCTATTTTCAAGCTTAACTGCTCAAGGTATTCATTTGATATCTTTTTATTTCTTCTTTTTTGGAATTTCTCCCAAGACTTGTAGAGTTTTATTTATTCAGTGTTTTAGAGGCAGTTATAATTGATTATTACAGATGGTAATAATTTCATGTTTTCTCATGTGAAACATTCCTCTAGTTAAAAAGAAGTGCCTAAAATGTACTCCAAGAACTCTCACTTGATCACTATATTTTTTACCCAGTTCCAATGTGCCATCTCTTTTTACCACCATCTTGATGTTATTCATTTCTTTAGGTTTCAATAGTTATTTAAATAAAACTGTATAAAGCTGACTTTTGTGATTTTTTAGTTGTTCTATTTCAAACGTTGTCTTACTTCTTTTTTTGTATTTGTTCTATTTTTATTGATTAGCTTAGCTATTCAATAATAGTTTATTTTGCTTATCTTTGCAAAGAATTAACTTTTTATTCTATGTGTTAGTTTGTTGTTTCTATATTTTCGACCTTCTTGGTCTCTGATTTTTAATGCTGACTTCTACTTACTTTGTTTTTCCAAGCTGTTTACATCGTATGTTTAATCTGTGTATTTTTGGTCTTTTATCTTCATTAATAGTTACTTAAATCTATACAGTTTCCTGTGAGCATTGTTTTAATTATCCCTCCAATTTTTATATATAAATAATAAGGGCATGATAATCATTTTCTAGAAATTTTGTAAGTTTAGTTTGCATTTTTTGATCTAAGTATTATTTTTTCTTTACTATGAAGTATATAATAGACATTGTTTTAAATTTCCAGATGAAAGTATCTTTTTAATGTTATTATTAATTTCTGGTTTTTATTGCATTGGCATCAGAACAATGTATAATTTCAATATTGCAGACTTTATTGAAGTTTTCTTTGTGCTATAACATAGATAGATGCATAGGAAAATAAATAGGATTTTTATTTTTACAAATATTCCCTGAGCACTTGAAAAAAGACATATCCATTATTTGTATATATGTTCCTAATACTGTGTGTGTGTGTATAGTATGTGTGTATATGTATGTATATGAATAATCTCCCTTTTTGATTATATATTTAGGTCTTCTACATGCTCAGTCATTTTTATATACTTTTTTTATCCTAGGTCGAGAGAGATATTTTAAAAACTTGTTTTATTTAGTTCATTTTTAGTTTTCCTTGGACCTCCTTTGGTTTCAATCCTATCAAGATGGCCACTATCTTATTTGGTGCATAGATTCATAAATTTTATATCCTCATTGTGAAATGTAGCCTTTTCTTTGCATTATAAAGAATCTTTTATCTTGGTTATTGCTCTTTGTGCTGAATTCTGCCATGTGAGACATCAAGATCACAAGCCCTGGTTTCATTTTGTTTATGAAGTGACCTTGGTTTATCTCTTTATTATTAGGCTTTTGAAATCCCTTGTAACTAAGTATATGTTTTATAAAGGATACAACTATGATTTGCTTTTTTTTTAAGTTTTTATTTATTTTTTTGAGAGAGAGAGAGAGAGAGAGAGAGAGAACAAGCAGGAAGGGACAGAGAGAGGGGGACAGAGGATCTGAAGCGGGCTCCGTGCTGACAAGGAGGGCTGGACTCACTAACCCTGACTGAGATCATGACCTGAGCTGATGTCAGAGTCTTAACCAATAGAGCCACTCTGGGGCCCCTGTGCTTTGCTCTTAGACCTATCTGAAATTCTTCTGTTAGGTATGTTAAGTCAATTGCATTTATTTATATAATGGATGTCCTTGACCTCTAGGTTTGTTTTGGATTTACATTTAATATTTACTATCTTTGGGGCACCTCAGTGGTTCAGTCAGTAAAGCATCTGACCGGCTCGGGCCGCGATCTCAAGGTTTGTGAACTCGAGCTGTCTGGTGACAGCGCAGAACCTCGAGCCTGCTTCAGATTCTGCGTCTCCTTCTCTCTCTCTCTCTGCCCTTCCCTCACTTCTGTGCTGTTTCTCTCTCTCTCCCTCTCTCTCTCCCTCTCTCTCAAAAATAAATAAACATTAAAAAAATAATAATATTTACTCTCTTTTACTATATGGTTTGTTTTCACTCCTCACCACGTCTGTTTTAAATATGTCTGGTTTTGTTTTCATTTCCTCTGGTAATTAGGAAGGTTAATATTCTTGTTCTAGTAGTTACCTTTATGCTAATATCTTTACTTAGTGCTTGTAGACCTCTTCCTTACTTAGGCTTCTGCTTGGTTTCTAAGCTTTAAAGTATTTCCATTATTTCCATCTTTTTATCTCAGGGACAATCACATATAGCTAATTCCGCTTATCCCTTTTCCTTCCATTCTCTTTTTTGTTGCAATATTTCTCTTTTGTTGGACCATAGAAAAAATAGCCTATTATTTTCTCATCTGTATACACACATTAATTTTAGTCTTAGATTCTCAATTAAACAGTATTTGATGCTTAACACCAGCTTTTTTGCTGACGTTGCCTCAACCATATCCTGGTTGAATAAGGCTCATCATCGATTGTCCCACTAGCCTTGCATAATTTAACAGTTGTTGAATTTGCGTTGGGGAAGGGTGGGGATATTTCATTCTATATTTTTTTGCTTCCTAGTAGTTGCTGCTCTGTTCCATTGAGTCTCAAATCTGTTCCTCATATTTCCACTCAGGGTCAGAGATTTCCTTTTGAGGTAAATGCAAACAAACCTTCCTTGTGCCCTATCATTACTCAGATTCTGTTCCAAGCTCCTGTATCTGGGCAGCCCCTAAGAGAAGGATTATTTTATTTTATTATTAAAAATCTTTTTAATATTTATTTATTTTTGAGAGACAGAGTGTGAGTGGGGGAGGTATGGAGAGAGAGAGAGACACACAGAATCCAGGCAGGCTCCAGGCTCTGAGCTGTCAGCACACAGCCCAGTGCGGGGCTCGAACTCACAGACAGAGCTGAAGTCAGAGTCTCAACTGACTATGCCACCCAGCCACTTTTTCCAGGTGCCCCAGGAAAAAGATAATTTTAAAATATCATATTTTATTCTCTCATTTCAAGTTTCTCCAACCTATATAACTTCCAAATTTAATGTGAAAGTAATCTGTTACAAAAACAATTTTTTTGCCACAGAGAGTTTGACGAAGGCTTTAATACAAAAAGAAAATGGAAAGCATTAGAACAGCAATAATTTAAATTTAAAATGTATACATGTGGTTACTTTACAATATAAAATCTGATATTTTCAGCAATAATTCATTTCCAAAGTATTCTTGATGTTTCTGGCACCATCTGTTTACCTCAGGGAAGAAAAGTCCACATTTTTTTGGTGTAAATGCACAGTATACTGATTTAAAATGTGTGTCACAAAGACAACACTGTCACATCCCAATTTATATTTACAGATACTGTACCCTCAAGTGTTTCTTAAATAAGTATAAAGGGTAAAAAGTCAAAACTAAACAAAAATAACCTCAGTGCTTCTTAATATAGACATGATTCAGAATGATTTTGGTTCCCTGAGTTTTCAAGTCATAGCTTTATTTTCTATGATGTTCATCTATTCTTCTTTTGAAAAATTTTAATACCTACTAGGAAACCTCCAGATTAATAAATAATCATCAAAAATATTCTTAAAGTCAAAGGCCTTTGATGAAATGCAATGTGATTCCTTTAAAATAAACTCATTTTTGTCACTCTAGGCAGCTAGAAACTGCCCCTTCCGTTTTACAATTTACTCTTCATTTTCTAACTGGATACTAAAAAGATATATGTGTATAGAAAGTTTGTTTTCTTTTTGTTTGGAAGCATGAAGTGAAGAGAAAACTATCTTCTATGACCTGGTGATGAATATCAACTTGCTTGAGATTATTTTGGAAATGGGAAAGGTAAATGAATAAAAGTCTGCATTGTGTAAGTACAAAGGTCTCTCTGCATATATGTACATATTAATAAATAATGATATACATAAGCACTGCCAGAACAGAAATAGTATCAGGAGAAAGTCTTATAATTTATATTTTCTTTGAAAAGTAGTATTATAAATCAAAGTAATTACATAAAATTTTCCTTTAGTATAATTCTTCCTAAAATTGTAGTTATTGTTTGGCAAAGAAAGTAGTCTTTTTATAACTGGCATAGATATTAGGGTAAATTATGCCAATGGACCCCGAAATAAGATTATTTCAGCTGTATCAAATGACAGTGACTGTTAACTGAAACATGGCACTTTTTTTATGTGCACAAGGATGATTTTCCAGGGTCAAAACACTATATAAATAACCAGAGTAGTTACAAAGACCTTTTCAATGCCATCTTCTTCCTTGTTCTCCACCTCCCCATAAACCAAAAAAATTGAAACAAACAAATATAAATATAGTTAAAGGCATCTGGGTGGCTCAGTGGGTTAAGCATCTGACTCTTGATTTGGAAGGAGCTTGGGATTTTCTCTCTGCCCCTCCCCTGCAGAGCCTGCATGCACTCTCTCAAAATAAAAATAATAAAAAAGAAATATATATATATATATATATATACATATATATATATAGTTAAGACGATTAAATATGCAGATGTCTAATTTATATTTTAACTTCTTAAAACTGTCAAGAGCTTGAATGCTGATAACAAAATTAGTGACCCCAAATAAAACATGTAATGTCATTTGTGGGAGGAAAATAATTCTCCCTTCTGAGTTCTTAACTGACACTCCTGGAACAAAAGACAGATTAATGAGAGAAAACAAATAGAAGTTTACTAACATATATACCTTACTTATTATGCATGAGAAACATGGAAGACTGGGTAACTCCTTGAGGCAGTTTAGAATTCAGGATTAAATACCATCTTAATAGGGAAAGGTGAGAGGGATGGAGGCTTCTTAGGGGAGAGGAAAGGACAATGGGCCCGTAGAAGAATAGATGGGAGGCGGGATAGTTGGCAATAAAGTTTGTCCCTGTGTTGACTTCTAGTCTCTTCTGTGATAAGCCAATCTTACCTGGATGATGAAATTACCCTGGGAGGGTGGGGATGTATGCCGATTGAGTCCCTTTTGGAGGATCTATTTAGGCTGGGGAGAATGTCTCTCCCTGCATTTACTATTTTCAAAATAATCAGTGAGTCAAAGTGGCATATTTTAGGATGGCAAATCCTTGTACTCTTTATGCTTATAAGAAAATGCTGTGAGTAAAAGCATGATTCATAAACCAAAACACTCGACTCTGATACCAGATCAGCCCCTGCCATGCTGCACATCCATAGACCAGCCACCAACCTCTGTATGTATCCGTTTCATCATCTCTGATTTATGATAATAAGTCTCCTGCATACTCTGCATGTCATGGTAAAATTCGAATGGAATGGCAGTTCTGGAGGCAATTGAGAATTCAAAAGCCCTACACAGATGCTCAATCATGTTTATGGAGTCCTTGGCTTTCTTTTCTAGTAGGAACTAATGGATAACACTATTCAGCCCCAGGACCTCTTTCTGTATTTTGTTCTCTCAGTTTTTATATACAAAGGGATGCTTGGAATAATGTTCATATGAGTTAATAATAATTACCTCTGGATGGTGGGGTTGTGGAGTTTTGTTGTTGTGGTTCTTTCTCTTATATTTTTCTGGATGGTTGAGTAGTTTTATATGAATCACAAATTATTTTTATAAATAAGTATTTATCTTAGACAAAACTTAACTAAATCCAAATGGAAATTTTCTAACATATTGATATGTTAGATAGTATAAATTTTAATTACCATAGAATACTCTTATGTATCAAAAATTAAATGTTCCAATAGAAAATTCAAATAAAAGATATCTCATTGAGCTTGCATTTCTAGTAATCAAAGAACCACAGATCTAAACATCTAGGTTTGTCATTGTAAACTGCTGAAAACCAAAGTCAAAATGAGGATTTTCAAGACAGTAGGAGGGATGAGATGTGAGGGGGACATTAATAGCAAATTGGCAGCAATAGGAGTAACAGCTGGCTTCTCAAGTAAACAAGGAAAGCCATAAATTAACAAGCAGATTCTAAAATTTATATGGAAATGCAAAGAGGCAGCAACTGCGAAGTCAATCTTAAAAGAAAAAGAATAAAACTTAACGAGTTATGTTTCAAGATATTAAGACTAATTTCAAAGATATATTAAGAAAGTGTAGTATTAGTGCAAGGAGAGAAAAAAATAGGCCAATGAACAAAACCAGAAAAAAGTTCATGTATACAGTCACTTGAGTTTCTTTGTGTGAATTTATTTTTTTTAATTAAGGTTGTAGTGCTGGAAAAAAAAAACCCCAACAAAAACAAACCCCAAAAAACAGAAACGAAAAAAAAAGAAGATAAAATTTTCTGTATATTGTGCTGGGCCAATGTTAAAATTTTAATCACCATAATTTCTTCCTCTACATAAAAAGAAAAGAATGAATGAATTTTAACCTACCCACAGAGTACACAAAGATAAATGCCATATGGATTATATCTAATGTCAATAATACAACAATATGATTTTGAAAGAAAGCAAAGAATATCTTCATATACCAGAAGTAAATTTAAATTTATTAAGGACAATATAGTACTAACTACAAAGGATGAAATAAGAATGATATATTGAACTTTTCTAAAATTAAAGACTTCCATTCATTAAATGACATGAATAAGAATAAAAAGCAAGCCATAAAATGGATATTTGTAATGAATATATGGGACATATGACTTATATCTTTATTTATTTACAATAAATTCCTATAAATCAACCTAAAAAGGCAGGCAATACAATAGAGAAATGGCATTGAATAGATGCTTCATACAAAATGATATGCAAATGTCCAATAAGTATGTTGAAAAGAAGCTCAACTTCATTATAAGTTATAAGGATTTTCTCATTAAAACCAAGATGAGATACCACATCAGACCCACCAGAATGTTTATAATGAACCCAACAGACAATTTAAGGGCTGGCCAGGATGTGGAACATAGAGAATTTTCATGTATTTCTTGTAGGACTTTGGGAACCTGTTAGGCATTCTGATTTGTCTGAACATATATGTAACATATTGATTCTACTCCAAGTTATGTATATATACTTGGAATGTATATATATATGTTCATCAAATGGCATATGTCAAAATCTACTGATAACACAAATGTCTATTAACAGTGGAGAAGATAAATAAATTGTATTTTTTCATACAATGCAATTCTCTAGAGTCCCAAGAATGCACATTTAACAACACAAATGAGCGGTGCCTGGGTGGCTCAGTCAGTTGAGTCTCCGACTTCAGCTCTGGTCATGATCTGATGGTTCATGACTTCAGGCCCCGCGTCAGACTCTGTTCTGATAGTTCAGAGCCTGGAGCCAGCTTTGGATTCTGTGTCTCCCTCTTTCTCTTCCCCTCCCCCGCTCACCTCTGTCTCTCTCAAAAATAAACATTAAAAAACTTAAAACACACACACACACACACAAAGACACACACACGTGAGCCTCATAAATAAAATGTGGAGTGAAAGAAGCATTACACAAGTTTTATGTAACTTTAGGTTTCATAACAATTGGGACTAATTGAGTTAGAAATCAGAATAGCCATTAGTTTGGAGGAAAGTGACTGGGAGGTCTGGGATATTAGTCGTGTTTTATTTTTTGATGTGGATGGTGTTACATAGGTGTAGTCACTGTAAAAGTCAAGGGCCTATAAGCATGTGATTCAACATATTTCAATTTAGTAAAAGGAAAAACATTCACTAGCATACAATTTTCCACCTATCAAATTGATGTTTTTTTTAAAGGACAATATTCATAGTTAGCAGTGAAGCAGGAAATATTTTATGTCACCTAATAGAATGGAAATTGATGTAAATTTTCTGGAAACAGTTGGATGTTATCTAGTAAACCTAAAAAAATGGATGCCCTCCTATCAAATAACAATTTCCAGGACTTTCTCCTATAGTAATAATCAGAGATATGAAAATAGCTGTATGTAAAAGAATATTTTATACAGTGTTATTTCTATATATAGACATTATAAACTAATTTTGTAGGGATTAAATAAATATATCATAGCATGGATATTGACAGAGTTTAAAGCCATTTTAATTGATGCATTCAGATAGTATTTTCTGGCTACTACAATTTGAAAATTAAAACATTAAATGATAAGCTGGTTATAAAGCAGGATACAAGTGATTCATATGATACTTCTGTTTTTTCTGAGTAAGGAATTTGTGTATTTTTTATTCTTATATTTCCTAGTTCTAAATTAAACATATACCATATGATACATAGTTCAAGTCTCTCCTAGGTAAACAGTGGATGTGAAAATCTGGATATGGTAGTAGTTCAGAAGATAACAGTGAGGGCTATGATCAAACCTGACCATAAATAGGTCAATATAGTTAGTGCGGGAGAATGCCATAGGGGTAAAATGCAAACATTTAATGTATGCCATCTGATTAAATCCCATCACGGTAGCCAATTTACTCATTGCTAGATCAAGCCCTAAACAACTATTCTTTTTAAGTTTATTTATTTTGAGAGAGAGATGAAGAGAGAACTCGCAAGGGAGGGGCCAAGAGAAGGTGAAACAGAATCCAGTGCAAGCTTTGCAGCAGCACAGAGCCCAATGCAGGACTTGAACTCATGAACTGAGAGATCATGACCTGAGCAAGATCAAGAGTCTGACACTTAACCAACCAACCCACCCAGGCCCCCCGAGCCCTCCCTACACAACTATTTCTCCACCTCCCTGGATTCCACACACTTAGATACTTGTCTCTGGTTATTGGCTGAGACTTAATTCAGGCCAAGCCTCCAGATGCTGGATAAAGAAAGCTATTATCTGTAAATCTTGGTAGAATATATCTGCCTTTTGTAGCTCCAAATTGCACTGCCTTTATTGTTTCCATGGATCAAGTTTGTATCAAATTCACCATCTACTGTTTTAACTGCCTCATCTATATCATTATATATCTCCCAGCTTCAACCCCCAGTTGAGCTCTTTCCTTTAGGTTAGTTTTTCTCAAGTGTATTTCCTTGTGTTTTCCAGGCTGTGTCTAATTTGGTTATGTTCTTTTATATCTCACACTCGCTGATCGCTCAATAAGTGTAACATAATTGTTTGAAATCTGCTGCTATACTTTGTTTTGGAATAGTTCCCTGAACTCTAAATACCTGAGCATGAAAATAATTAAGGTGAAGTATTGAATACAATTGATTTTCTTGTACAAAATATTCAATATGCTCTTTAGATTTAGGGCACTAAAAAGGCTTCTTCTGGATGATATTAAAACCCCATTTTGTTGCTCATGCACATTCTGTAAATCCTACTGCTTATGCACTTATTTTCATTGAATATAGCATAAATGTATTCTATTCATGTTATACAGAAGTCCTTTAAGTTACAACTAACTTGGAATTGGCTCACAAATTGACTTTTGATGAATAGTCATAAGGAGTTGGAGGAAGAATAATATTTAGCCAGTTTATATCACTGGGGAGAAAATCAGAGTTTTCAGGATCCAGTTGTGTAACTGTCATGTAGACGAATATAACTCCATCATTTTGATGGACTTGTTTATCAATATTGCGCAAGAATGACTAAGTTAATACTTTTATGCTGAAGAGGCAGGTAACTTACGTCTATCAATTTTAAAACAATAACCTGAGATTCTACATCAACATATGATAAATGCAAATGGCACATTTCTCATAAACTTTTATCCAGTGTTAGTGAAGTATTCCTTAGTGCTATATTCTTGGTTTGGGACCAAAACAAAAACAAAAACAAAAAACAAAAAACATGTACACAGTGAAGGTAAATGGGACATTGCAATAATGATAATGAACATTGGTGATGACCCTTTCAACTCTCTCCTTCCAGAAATGCTTGTGCCCTCTGGAACCCAGGATATATGAATCTAATGCTGTCTCTCATTTTCCCAACAAAAGGAAAAAAGGAAACATGAATTGTCAGAAAAAGGGATTTTTGACCATAAAGAAAACTCTCATAGAGACCCCGACCCTCTGTTCAAACTACTAATCTTCATCTGAGTAACATATTTAATTTCAAGTCACCAATGAGATGGGGGAGATGAGTGACTCCTACTCGTTTGCATTCTCTCTTGTTCTCCTTACTTACATTTAGAGGTAAAAAAATATTCTTAAATTAAAATGTGCCTGTGATCTTTATTTACATAACAGTATAGATTTATTACAAGAGAGCTGTTTCCATATAAATATTTTTTTAAGTTTACTTATTTTGCAAGGAGGGGCAGAGAGAAAAAGGGGACAGAATATCCAAAACAGGCTCTGAGCAGACAACAGGGAGCCCAATGTGGGATCCAAAGTCATGAACCGTGATATCATAACCTGAGCCAAAGTTAGATGCTTAACTGAGCCCCACCCAGGCACCCCTAGATGTTTCCATATAAAGGGATTTAATTACTAAAGTGAAAAGTAAAACACATAAGATCGTTTCACTCAGAGCATTGTTACAGAGCAAAGAATATTACAGATAAAAAATTTCAACATTCAGTTTCAACAGAATGAATTTGGAAAAGCCTCACTATAATTCTCTTATCTGAGTTAAAGATCAAATCATTATTAGAATCAATGTAGCTTGTTTTTCGACTTCAGTTTCTGATGCCACAACAAATAACTGGCATATGTAACTATGATGTTTTTCTGCTAAGGAAGACAATATACTAACACTTATTGCCTCACTTTTTATACATGCATAGGGTACATGAAATTGAAAATGGACAAAATTAATTTTACGAAGTTATTTGATCTAAATAAAAAGTCATGCTTCACATTTTTTATGGTTTTGAGCAGGGGTCACAGGCTAAAGTAACTACCAGCTTTTTGACTTTTAAAGCAACGATGGTGCTATATCAGATTTTTGTTTTATGAGTTATTATGTGCTCACAGACAATGATATCAATACGCTCTTGCTGGAAGTCTGCTCAGCTCAACCCCACACACACCTCTAACCAGTAGTTTACAACCGGCCCTGCTTGCAAGGTTCTTGCATCTCTCCAGCACGGCTTGGGTCATGACACTACGGGCTGGAATACCAAGGGACTGGCAGGAACAGCAATGTCTGTTTCTTCACCATCACCTGAGAACAGAGTTGACTAACTATTTGTGTTCAAGGACAACTGATTTTAGAGTGAATACCTTACAATTACATAAGTTGCATCTGGAAAGTATTGTAGAAAGACAAAATAATGAGAATTGCCTTTCATATTTAATCTTGTGCTAAAGCAAGCACTCTGTTCTCTGCATGTATGTTATGCATACTAATAGAAGAAATCATGGAAGAAATTTAAAATATAAAATATCACAGCAATTTTGATATACTTCTTAAAACTATTAATATGTCTTTAAAAGTGAAAAATCTAGGTAGATGTTAAAATGTATAAGAAAAATTGACAGTAAGTATAAAAGGAGACTGTCCTGGGAAAATGAGACCTATGTTCATTCTGTCCAATGCCCACAAAGCTCCTAGTTTAAGTAATTACTGATCTTTTTCTAAGATATGTTTTATATAAACACATTTTACCATTCATCACTGCTTTCCCAGTCACCAGTTATCACTGGTCCCTGAATCTTTTCTTATACTGTATTTGTTATATATTACTTAAAGATGATTCAATCTTCCATACTTTATTCCCCCAAACTCTGTGCTTTTTGAAATTTACAGTGAAAATCTTTTGTTTATTTCACATTGTTGTCGTGCTTAAACCTGCTGTCTCCCAATGAGACAATGTCCTTAAAGTCTCCTGAAGCAATGACTTTTATACCCTTCACCTCCCACATAGGGAATCTCAGGACCTGCAGTAGAAGGTTGATGTTCTCTGCTACCTTCAAACTGCTTTTTCTGCAAAAAGTTTTCTCAAAAACTCCCAGTGTTCAAAGTTCATAACATCAAACTACACCATTTCCCTTCCATTCTTGTGGTCCTGGATATACCCCATTCACTTATAGCTTGGTACACTTCTAAGAGCTCTAAAGGAACTGTGCATATTCCTCTAAAGAATAACTTGACACAGACATCCCAAACCAATTTGATTAAAAATAGGGGAATACGAAATTGGGATACAGACTTTGGGTCTTTAAGATCTTTAATTTGATCTCATAAGAACAAGCATATTATGATTTTAGACTTTAATTCCTTTCACTCTAATGTTTTTGAATTTCAACTCAAAAGATAATTTCTAAACTTTTTTTTCTTCCTGGAATTAATTTGAGGATATTGTATTTAAATTTGAAGCAATTTACATTGTTGTCATTTTATTATCTCAGAGCCTTTATGCATTTGGAGTATCTTAATGTTACCATTTAATTTCATTTTAGTATCTTTGAGAGGCTGTGTTGGATAACCTGGTTGGATGCAATTTGTGATGAAACATATAACAGGGAATGGATTTTCAGCCTTGAGTAATTTAATTAACACTATAATTTTCACCCATTTTGCAGCCTCCTATGGCCAAAATCTACATCACCTCAATATCGATTAAAATAGGTGGTATTAGAGAGGTACCTCATGAAGCTAGGAGAAGGTATCTCTCCACTCTTAGTTGGTTTTCTCCTTTTTAGGCAGAGGAAACATACCTCTCATTTTCTCAGACTTAATGGTGAAGTCTAAGTTCATAACAGAATACAAAGCTGGGAATGTTCACTAAAACTCATTCCTCTCTCCTCATGATTCCTAGGGTATCTATGGTCACAACACTCCTGGCCTCCCCCTACCCTTGCACTTCACTAACATTTAGTGAATGCTATATGAAAGGAACTGTTATATGAGCTTTACATGAATTAAGTTATATGAATGTTATGAGGTCCATAGGAGGACAGCAACGTATTTTGTCATAACACAGAAAGTTATTACTTCCATACTAAAATGAGACAATGAGGTTAAATAATCTGTCCAAACCACAAGTGACAGTTATGTTGCCAAGATAAAATCTCCAGTCCCTAGTTCTTACTATATTCACATTTGAAGAGCTTTCATAAACAGTTGAACACTTCCTCCTTTGAGAAACATATTTTCTCTTGGTTTTGGTTATCCCACAAATCCTGGTTGGCTTATCTTCCCAGTGGCCAGTCTCTCAATCCCATTTGCTGGGTTCTAACATACTGCTTGATTTATTAATATTAGAACTCACTGGGGCCTTGTTATAAACCTCATTCTTGACTGTTTCTGCATTCTTTCTGTAAGTCATCTCATGTGAGACCAAAGCATTCTATCTCATCTAATTGTTGATGACATAAATTATATCATTGGCCTCCACATTGAAAGCCAGAGTGTATATCCAAATATTTTAGTCCAGTTCCAACACGGATTTCTAAAGACCTTCTCAAACATAATATGTTCAAATAGAACTACTGAATCCCTACCACTAAACTCATCCTATTCTTATCAAAATAATCTAGAAGTCATCTGTAAATCCACCATTTCCATTATGTAAATGCTTCAAAAAGCAGAGAAACAATACATACTAAAGTAACAACCACTACTGTCATTAGGAGCTGTGTTGATGGAGAGAGTAGGGTGAGCTATACAAAGAATAAATCGTATGTATTGTGTATTTGTGTGTGTTATATATAAAAAAGGGGGTTTAAAGGTGGTTTCTACATTTTTCTCAATATGCTTCCTTATTAGTTAAAAATTAAAAATAAAAATGTATTCATGTATTAGTTTATAATTCAAAACATTTTTTGAAAGCCCAAGAATCTCATTTACATAAATCTATGAACAATTACTAGTTTATCTTTCTGCAACTTTTTGTTTCATCCAAATGAGACCAAATAATCCCAGTTGTGTTGTGATTTTATTATAACATTATAGACTCAGTTTATATGGTTAAGCTCTGTAACTCTATATCTGCTACAAAGCTAAATGTTAATTTGAATAGATTGGAATCACTTTTTAAAAATATCTTTTATAATTTAGGCATTAAAAGTTTACTAAATATTTAAAATTAATGCAAAATTAAAACTTTCTAGACCTATGAGATAAATTATTTTTTAATATAAATCTCTTTGAAAATCCAGGAATGTATCATTTACCACACTCTAAAATATAAACAAGTTAAATTAACCTATTTGGGTCCCAGAATGAATTCTGCAACTCAAGTAAAATAACTACAAGAACAGAATCATTATTCATCTATCAAAGAAAACCACTTCTTATATTCAACTTTTTAAAAATTCACTTTTTGTATTTAGTTTAGGGACTACCATCACATTGCAAATAATGGAAACTGAAAGAGGCAATAAATGGGCAACATTTACTCTAGAAAAATGAAACTATGTATTAGCCATTAAATTCAATGAGACCTCTATTTTACACAAAATCATTAGACCAAGGTCTCATCTGGATTTTTGAATAACAGAAAATTTTATGTTAATTTCATGGGGGAGGGAAGGAAATATACCTAAGCAGGATTTAGTTTTTTTTTTTTTTTTTTTCTTCCATGAAATCTGTCTATCTTGTAGTACTCATTTTAGGGTATATGGTGTTAATTTTATGATTTGTAGAAGGTTGACAAATGGGTGGATTTTTAATAATTAGAGATAGGTTAACTATCCTAAAAAGAAACTGGGTAGACTTTTATAATTTTGGTTTCATTGTTTAGATCTTATATTAAAGGAGAAGTAAATGTTGTGTGCTAAAAGGAACACTGAGGCAAACAACTATTTTGCTTTTTTTTTTAACCTCAGAGTAAGTAGAAATAGTCACTAAAACAATTATAGAAGAAAAAAAACTAAGCAGTATATTGCTGTTTAAATAATTATTAAGGGACGCCTGGGTGGCTCACTTGGTTAAGTGTCTGACTTCAGCTCAGGTCATGATCTCAGTTTCTGAGTTCACACCCCACCTTGAGCTCAGTGATGGCAGCTCAGCACCTGGCGCCTGCTTCAAATTCTGTGTCTCCCTCTCTCTGCCCCTCCTGTGCTTGCATTCTGTCTCTGTCTCTCTCAAAAATAAATAAACATTTAAAAAATAAAATAATTGTTAAGTGTCAGGATCTGTAGTAGCTTAACTTACTATACAATATACTTTATTAAAATTTAAAATTCTGCATTCTACAGCTCCTCCTATTTTGTCAAATTTCTAAGAGACTGAACCTCAGAAATACCGTTCCTTCATTTTCACTACTTATTATATTGTCATTCCCTTTCTTTCAGTATGAAAGTTATCTATGGAATGCTCTATGCCAATTAAACCTAGTTTCTTCATGCCTTAAAGTTTCTTCTGGCTTAAAGTTAGGAAATCAGCATTCTGATCAATGAGTTACAGTGCATGTTACCAGCCCTCTTTCTTTTAGAGCTTGGTGTAACTTTTGACCTCACCATCTCTGCCTAATAAGAACTCTCAATCCACTGATCCAGGATTCTGTGATCCTTATTCCCCTCTTATATATTTCTATCCATACCATCTCTACCTATTTTGCTAGATCACTCCTCTGTATCATTGAAGTTATTCTTCAGGGTTAACTTCTTGGGTTTTACATTAGCCACAGCCACCCTATACTCATTTTTAAAAATGCTATGGGGGCGCCTGGGTGGCTCAGTCAGTTGAGCATCCGGCTTCGGCTCAGGTCAGATCTCACGTTCGTGGGTTTGAGCCCCGTGTCGGGCTCTGTGCTGACCACTAGCTCAGAGCCTGGAGCCTGCTTCAGATTCTGTGTCTCCTTCTCTCTCTGCCCCTCCCCCTCTCATGCTCTGTCTCTCTCTGTATCAAAAATAAATAAAACATTTTAAAAAATTAAAAATAAATAAATAAAAATGCTATGTATTTTAAGTGTTTAAGGAAGCACCAATACAAGATGTCAGAGTGAACACATTTATTCCTCTTCCCCACAAGACATCAATAAATGATAAAGGGAGTAACCTCTAACAAGAAAGTAATACGCAATAGCAGTGAGAGGATTCAACAGATCTTTTAAGGATAGAATATGGATGAAAGGGTGATGACAAGTAATAGAGAATGTAGGAAATAGAAATTGGGAATATGTGACCCAGTACCTGAAATGAAATCCTGGCATGACTCAGACTCAGATATGGCAAGTGGGAACGGTAACAGAGCAGGTCTAGGGAGGACAGGGCTTCATCAGGCAGTCAGCCCCCTTTTCTTGCCCTTCACCCAGACATGCAGTGAGATCAAGATCCAAGCATTTCTACTCTGAGAAAAACCCTCAGGGTTCTTCTCTAAAATACTGATCAAACTGACAATAGAAAAATAGGATTTTCAGGAGACTTTCATTCATTCAACAAATATTTACAGCATATCTACTCTCTACCAATCCCTCATTTGGTTGCCAGAAATACAACATTGAACAATACCAAGTTTTTTTCTTATGAAACTCATACTCTAGTGGGAATGTTCACACACAAATACACATATACATGTACAAACTAATGTCAAGTAATGATAAACACTATGAGAAAAAAATTAAGCAGGTTAAGCTGCAGTGTGTGTGTATGTATGTGATTTATACAGTGTGGTCAGGGTACACATAAAGAGAAAGATGGAGGTAACAAGAAATTCTACAACAGGAGTAAAACAGATCATTTGAGGCAAAAAAATCTATAAAATAAAAATGAAATATCATGAAAAGAGAAACAGAACAAAAATATTCTTAAATTTTTTTTAAATAATTGCTGAATAAAAGGGCTAAAGGTTAAGGTGGAACAATTTCTAAGAGGATGGAGCCAACATAACAACTCGGACAACACGTCTAAGGAAACCCAAGCCAAAGTTGAATGCAGTTCCAATCAGCTCCAGAGTCTAGGCTCTTTGACCCGGATATATACTGATCCAAAATCTACATTTGTTCATCTTTATTATTTTTTTTTAATTTTCAAGAGAGAGAGAGAGAGAGAGAGGAGAGAGAGAGAGAACACGGGTGAGCGCAGAAGAGAGGGGCAGAAGAACAGGGAAAGAACCGTAAGTAGGTTCCATATTCAGCATGGAGCCCTACACAGGGTTTGATCCTATGAACCTGAAACATGACCTGAGCCAAAATTAAGAGTGGGCCAGTCAAATGACTGAAACACCCAGGCACCCCAAACATCTGTTTATCTTTAAAATGGGCGTGCTGATAGCCTGCAAGTGTTCTGAGTTGAGAGAGATGCATATAAAGGGTTAAGATAATAACTGACACATATTGGTTGGTTCGTAAATGCTAACTATTATTAATATATTGCTATGCTCAATCTTTCAGGGCTGCTATCATTAATTTTAAGCTGTCAAGTTTCACCTCCTGTGAGTCATCACAAAATTTTTATTTTCATCCCTGATGTCTCCTAAGTTCTGGTTCAATATTTCCATCTGCCTCCTTCATAGTTCCACTTGAAATTTTTGCTTTAAATGTATTATCACCACTGGGAAATGTTGTAGTGTAATGGAATTAACCCTAAAATGAGAATCAAAAGATTATGTTTAAAAAAAGTGTTCAAATCTAGCTTTAGCATAAGTTGTGTGACCCTGGCATGCAATTCAGTTTCTTCCTTTCCAGTTATTGAAAAGAGAAAATGAGAGAACTTAATTCAGTGAGGTATAGTGTAATTTTCTAATTCTAAACATAATTCTGCAGCCAGATTATAGATTTATGAATTATTGATGGCCTTTCCCAACCCCTTTGTTGTCAAAAAACTCAAACAAATAGAGAATTCTCATGATGGTTTTCTTTCATATGCCCTTCTATTCTTCCTTACTACTATCTTGGATTTCAGTGCTATTGCATAATATCGGGACTATTACAGAAGCATCCTGGCTGGCCTTTTTGTCCAAAGCCTCCATCTAGTCCAATCAATCCTTCATGATGCTTCTGCATGGCTGCCCTAAAATATCTATTTGATTATTTTATTCTCCTTCTCAAAAAATTTTGTGACTCACTATGACTTTCAGGAAGACTAGAACTATTGTATTTGACATTCAATGGCAAGCAAAGCAGATCTAGTTTTTAGCTTTGTTTTTCCTGATCATTCACCATTTCAAACAAGCTGTTTGCCAGCCTCAATCATGACTTGTGCTTTTTTGCCTCCATGACTTTTCTCACACTCACTTTTTTTTATTTTTCAGCACTCTACTCCACATACAATAGTTCGAATATAAATTCCACCCATCTTTCAAAGTCCAGCCAAAGTGCCCCCTCCTGTCTGAAGCCCTTTCAGAAGGTTTTCTTTGAGCTGTTTTAGAACTTATTTCAGCACAACTAATATATCATTTATAACATATTAGTCTGCTTTACAATTATTTGCATATATATCTTAAGACCTCTATTTGATTTCAAATTTTTGGATGAAATAAATCATCACCACAGCACCTAGCGTGATGCCCAGCATGCTGAATATCTTATAAATATATATATGACATGAATTAATGCATTTTTCCTAGGACAAAATAAATAGGGCTTCCTTTCTTTCACTTTAAATGTTATCAAAAAGTATATGATGAGGCCATTGACATTTTGCAGCATAGATTTACCATTAAAATATATTTTGTTCAGAAACAGCAATAACATTGAGAGGTCTTCACATTTATACATGTTAATCGATGTGCATGGAAGAATGAAAACCATTCAAAAATGCTGTCCAAAGAACAAAGAAATGAAAACTAAGTGAGAAAACGTTAATCAATGTTTTCTAATGAGAAATTTTTTGAAAATGCCCGACAATTAAATAATTACATAAACTTTGAATTTTTCCGCAAGCTTGAATTAGCACTGGGTAGCAGAACTGGATTCCTTTTAGAATGAAGTCAAATGATAAAAAATTCTAAAGCACAATGTAGCAAATCCTCTGGAATAATCATATTAGGATAAACCTTTGCCTGGAATTCTAACTCTTGAGTAGAATGCTAAGATGGTCCACAAAATGATAAACAGGAGAGCCTTCATCTATAAAGATAAAATGACTCAGTAAAGTATGCAGTTAGTGTTTATACATATTCTGCATGTGAGTAATGATATTCGCTAATGAAATACTTGTTTGGCTTCAGGTGATAAACATTTGTTAAACAAATTTTTTCTTCTGGTAGTGGGATCTGGGCACTAAGAAGTGGTCCTGGACATTTAAATATATATATTTTTTTCACCAATAAAACACAAAAATATCTAATCATGCTTATGTGTTAAGCAACTCACCCCAAGCTTGGTGATTGCTGTCTTCTTTTTGGTGCCATCTTTTCTTAATCACAATTTCTCCCTAAACATTTGGGACAAAGGCCTTTTGTCTCTGATATGTTCTTGTGACATGAAATCCCCACACTATTGGAGCATACTGGTTTGCTTACTGATGAAACTGGTTCCTTTAAGGATTACTATTCCTGGGATACTTAAAAGGGCTATTGAGAAATAAATGAAATGAAAAGAAAAATATTAGAGCTAGGACATTGTTAAGACATATCAGAAGATTCTATGTGTGATGTGTGAATAGAACATAATTGAGAAGAACACTTCATATAAATAGTAAAAAAAAGGCAATGGCATTGGTTCCTAATTAAATCTAAAAGTGTGGTATTTCAAATTCTTAGACGTTGCTGTAATGTTCCTAGCATATAAGGCTACAAACAATGAACATTTTCTTGACAAATGAGTTCATTGAAGATACAAAAGTGAATTTTCCCATTAGGCCAAGCTGACGTTGTTTTATGTCTCCCTATGCCATGAATATCTTGATCTTACATAAATAGTTCTAAAAGTGACACATTATGCTGTAGTCTAGAAATCTCAGATCCAACAAAAGCATAGCTTAAAATTTAGATCAGAATGTAGTTCTAATGGAAACATACACATAGAAGATGTTTACCACTTTCCCATTAAAGTCAATTCTTCATACATAGGCTATTTATAGCTTTAAACCAAGAACCAAAAACTTTAGAAGGCTACATTAAATGTAGAGAGCCTGTATGTGATGGTTACTTAAAAGTGTTTTTCATTTTCTTGCCCATATTTATATCATTCAGAATTTATTCTTACTTGGAACTCATAGGTTAAAATACCACAATTTTAAATATGATTAGTGTCAGAAGATTAGATCAGACTACAAAAAAGCAGTGAAATACGTGGGAGTAACTGAGGTATTTTTTTCCCCTGGAAAACTGTAAGAATTGTATTACTGAGATCTGGCAGGCTTCCCTGCCCTCCTTGATAAAGATGTGATGCGTGTCTTCTTGAGAGGTTAGTGAACTTCTCCACACGTGGGCACATCAGCTGATAGAAGGTGCCTCAGGAAGTAGACCTGCCCCTTCCTTCTCACAGCACATGAAGCTTTGAAATGAAAGGGACAGAAGATGCTAACACCTCAGGCAGAGGAGAGGATCATTCTCCAACTTGTCCACTCAAAACAACCAAAGCTGTACATTTATTATGTGTGAATTCCAGTCAGTCCTGAAACTAATTAATTGACAGTGGGAGAATTGAGCCACAGGTAAACCTGACATCTTCAAAGTTTTATATTATTTGACTAAGGAGCAATGAAGATTAAAGTTTTTCTTATCATTGACAATATAAAACTATCATTATATGTGGAATAGGGTAGACAAAAATTTGTAACCTAATTAATTTTTTAAAGCTAAAGAATATATTAAGATATGCTCATATTATAAAAGCCCTAATTTTCAATTTATCTAGCCATAACTAATACCTATCGATCCACATATCTATCTATCCTCTATCCATCCACTCATCTATCCATTAAAGAGATTATACGAAGCTAGCATTATGAAGATATATGTGACATTTAGAATTCCATTACTGACTATGCCTATAATCCTAAAGAAACCATGTTCTCCTTGCAATGAGTAAAAAGTGATGATTAGAATTATGATCAGATAGATTTTCTTTGACATTTCAGCTGCAAGCTTTCTATCTACTTCTCCAATCTGTATTAATATTAATGTAATAACCCTCCCTGACCCATAGCTGCAGGCGTTCTAACTGAATCTGCATCTTCTTTGCACAATACTACCAATTTTAGGGATGTGAAATTAGCAGGAGTGCAGTGCGATGGAGAACTGCCATTCCTCACCCCGCTCTCTGAGGTCTTACTGAAGCAAGAAGAAGGATCAGGAGAATGGAATAATCCTGGGTCCTTCCTGAGTGCCAAGGTCAGAAAATGTGAATATAAAGGGAAAGGAAAGAACTAAAGTATTCCACAGCAGGCGAGCAGAGATATCAAGAGATAGGATCTACAGTTAAGCAAGGGGTCATATAAAATAAGGGTTGCACATTAATTTTTGATTTTTTTATTCAATAACTTGTAAACAAGTATGGTTGCCCATAAAGAGTAAGAAATATTCAGCTAGGAAATGATTAGTCATATCTATATATCTATACCCACAGAGAGAGAGAGAGAGAGAGAGAGAGAGAAAATTTTTGCTAGTTTGTTTGTTTGGACTTTTTTTCCTCTTTTTGACCTCTGTGTCTATGTGTCAAGGTCCACCACATTTCCTTTCTTTCTCAGTTTTTTTCATCATCCTTGTAGGTTTCTTAACACCAAGAAAAGATGTGTACAAAACACTAACATATATATCCATTTATTCTGTAGAAAATTTCCAGAACAACTACCTTTCTGCTGGTGAGTACAGCTGTCATAAACCTCATGGGAAAAACTCTCCTCTACACTGTAGAAATAACTTCTGTGCTTGCTACACACAAATAAGGTTGTAGTAGAAGTAAACATATTAAAATCTAACTTACTCCCAGGAGACTCCATAACATTTTTAGAACCAAGAAAATCAGAGGAAAGGTACAAGCATTCACATAGCTATATAAAAGGTTAAAAAGAAAAAGAAATATTTTTCATAAATGAGTTCATATATTCCTCAGGCTACAAAGCAAACCAAAATAACTGAACAAAAAAATTGTAGAAGCATACAAATACTCAGATGATGGAGATGGTTAAATGTCCATATTTTAGAAATATATTTCCATTCCTAGTTCCCTCTACATACAGGAGACAGAAAAACCTTCAACATTATAAGAAATTTTAAAATGGAAGGGAAAAAAAGAATTGCTGTCCTCCTGGCCAACATACATTCTTCATCATATCACACAATGCTGTTCTCGCTGCCAACCGCTCAGTCATCTACCACAGGCAAGATTTCCTCTCGCTGCGCGCTATTCAACAGAGCATTTGGACTGCCAGCTACCTTGGCTGCAGATTTGTAGGCTGCCTGTTTTTGTCTTGAACCATATATACCCTATCCTGCATGTTTGATTCCGGAAAGCACCCAGGATGTCTATTTACAATAGATTCACATTTGCATGTGTAATTTCTTATTGTTTGTCAAACAAAGAAGGAAAGCGATATATTGGTAGGTAAAAAAAAAAAAAAAAAAAGAAGTTTAAAGAAGGTAGCAAAGACTCCTTAGATAAGGAAAGTAATATAGGTAAAGCTGACATTTCTACTGACATTCAATGATTCAAAACAACAAAAACAAAAACAAAAGCACAAAAAAGCCACTCTCTTTACTCTAGTTCTTAAGGTTTCAACTGCGATTTTCTTTGCCTTATCTCCCCAGAATATCAAAACATCTCATGGCATTCTCATGAAATCCAGAGGAAAATTCCATAGTTTCATGAATCATGTATAGAGGTAGACATAGCAGTCTTAAGCAAAATTTCATCTATACTCCATACATTTGGGGACCATAATATATTCATTTGTATACTTATTCCTTTATCCTCTAATGCAATGAGTGTGACTGAATAAATAGAGAAACACCACCATATTATTTAATCTCCAGTCCAATTCCTAACCCTGGCTGCAAATGTGAATCACTTGGAGCTAAGCTCTGCCTCCAGAAATTTCATTTTTAACTTGACTGAGATTTCTTTTAATATTTAAATTTGATCTGATACAGTTTAATCCTAAAACACTAAACCACCAAGTTCATTCATAATCCAACTAAAAGATAAAAACAAACACAAAAACACAGAACTAAGTATACTGAAAAATAAAAGAAATCCCGAAAGGTTTAACCTTTCCTGAGTTGTTACTTACAGGATGCTCCCTAATTCACCAGTACTCTCCAAATAATGGTTTTCTATTTAGTTAATTTGGTAGGCAAAATAATGCCCCCCTAAGACAGCCATGGCCTAATCCTCAGAACCTGTGAATAAGTTACATTACGTGACAAAGGGGCATTAGATCGTGGATGGAATTAAAACTGCAAGTCAGCTGACCTAAAAATAGAGAAATTATCTTAGTTCACCCACATGGACCTAGTGACACCACAAGGGTCCTAAGTAGTGGAAGACTGAGGCAGGATAGGGTCAAAGAGATATGATGACAGAAACTGTGTCAGAGAAAGTCAATATCACTGGTTTTTAAGATGGAGGAGGGATGCTATGATTGAAGAAACACGGACAGCTTCTAACAGAAATGGGAAAGAAATCAATTTATTCCTAGAGTTCCAGAAATGAAGGCACCTCTCCTTACACATGATTTTAGTCCAGGAAATGTTGGATTTATAACATACAAAACTGTAAAATGACACATTTGTGTTCTTTTATGCCACCAAATTTGCAATAATTTGCTACAGCGATGTTAGAAAACTAATACAACTATTTTATTATAGCCCTTTAAAATTTGCTTACTACCATTAAAATGAAAGTGTAATTTAATTATGGTAAACAATTTAAAGCAACTAGCAATAAGCCAGAGATTTATATATATTCATGCATAATGGTAACCTACTCAGTAAATTCAATTTTATATACAAAATAGAAATCTTCATATATGTGTGGATTACTTATAAAAACAAAATTTTGGAATTATAAGTGAATAAAAACATTTACTAAAACAGAATTTCACCTTTTAAAAAATAGAGACATAAAATTTTAAGCAGATGGGCATGTAAATTACCACCTAGATTGCCATGTGATAGAGATTAAGGCACCAGACTTGACAGTTAAGTGAAAAAGAACTACATACTACTTTCGCTAAAACTAAGAAGAGATATAATTTTCTACCTATATTGGAAGCATTAAGTACTCAGCAGGGAGCAGAATGATTTATGATAGTAGAGGTAGCATAATGTTCTGAAAAGGAAATTAAGATAAAATTAAGCTGGATATCAGAAATGGTTTCAACAAAATGCAGTAATCTCCCAAATAAATTGGTGGGATCTTTACCACCTGAGAACTTTACATAATAATGACTTCTAACATCAAATACTTTTTTAAAAAATATTACCAAAGACTTCAAAAAAAATTGCTTAGGCTCATAAAACTATATACCTCCCATTTTCAGAAGAAAGGTATCCCCTAATATTGACATCAGAATATACAAGCATTTAAAAATATACATATGCAGTTGACTCTTAAACAACACAGAGTTGATGAAAAGACCTACTGATAACAAAAGTAGTAGGTTAACAAATATTTTATATATTATCTGTATTAAATATTGTATTCTTGTAATAAAATAAGCTAGAGAAAAGAAACTGTTAAGAAAATCTTAAGGAAGAAAAAAATCACAGTACACTGTATTTATTGAAAGAAAATTGCATATAGATAAACTCATAAAATTCAAACTCATTTGTTTAACGGTCAACTATATATATAATATACATACACACATATATATGCACACACATTTATATACATACATACACATGTGTATATATATATAATGTATGTATTTTTTAAAATGTGGATTAAAATGTGTATATTTGTACACATATATATACACTTATGTGTGTATATATATAAGTATAAGATACATTTGTTTTAAAGACAATCTATATATCCTTAAACTACTACAATTACAACTACTAGAAACCACAAGTTACAGCATTCCATTGTACACATGTCCCTCTTAAAAAATATTGTAAATCAATTATCTCTCCACCACAAAATAATATTCATGTTTCTGTCACACAATGAATTCCACCTATATATAAATATCACCATACATGCTCTCAAAATTGTCCATATCAACAAAGACATGGAGCAGTGCCTGTCCCCAACAGCCATTACTGGGTAGAGTACTCTACAGGGTTTTGCCTTAGTAGTAGAGAATAAATAGCTCAGATTAGACATGGTTCTGGTTCTGTTATTAAGAATCAGACCTAAAATGATTCCAAGTAATAGAAATGAATTCCAGAAAAACTTCAAGAATATTTATGGGAACACAAAAATATTAAGCATCCAACAAAATAAATTCAGTGTCTAGCATCTAGAATTTCTAGCATGAAAATCACCACCCATTTAAAGGTGCAGAAATATACGATCCACAATGAAGAGAAAAAACAAATTAATTAAAACAGAACTAATTATGTTAAAAATATGTTAAAAATAGGTGACAAAAACAGTAAATAACATAACTGTATGTCATTTTAAAATATCAAAGTAGTGAGGCACCTGGGTGGCTCAGTCAGCTGAGTGTCTAACTTAGGCTCAGGTCACCATCTCACAGTACATGGATGTGAGCCCCACTTTGGGCTCTGTGCTGACAGCTCAGAGCCAGGAGCCTGCTTCAGATTCTGCTTCTCTCTCTGCCCTTGTCCCATATGTCTTTCTCTCTTCCTCTCTCTCTCTCTCAAAAATAAACAAACATTAAAAATTTTTTTTGAAACACCAAGAAGAGACATGGCAAATATTACAAACATCCAAATCAAGCATCAAGAGATAAAAACTACAGTGCAGGAGTTGAGAAATACACTGGTAGAGAATAAGAGCAGATCTGACATTGCAGAAGAAAGGATTAGTGAATTTGAAGACATAGCTATAGAAATTACCCAAATAAAACACAGGCAAAATAAAAAAAAAATAAAGAATTTTACTTGGGAAATATGGAATAGATATACATTTCCAAATTTTATCTCTCAGTTCTTCTAAAAGCCTGGGACATCATACATAAAACAAGCATAAGAAGACTCTATAGGAGAGAGAAGAAAGAAGATTGTCTAGGGACCTTGGGACCAGATAAAAGACATAGTGATAATGTACCTATATTTTCCTTTGGCCTTTTTTATGCCAGAGTAGGTGCTGAGAAAAACAACCACCTTGAAATGCTAACAGCAGCAGATAAAGAATCCCCAAGAAAATTCTCCTCACTTCAGGTAGTTAAAGGATTAGGAAAGGAAGAGTCTAACAAGAGTTTTAGATAACAAACATTCTATCACCCAAACACCACAGAAGAGACCGTGATCCTTCTGCCCAGAAAGGGATGACCCCCTCCTTCACCACGCTGGGACCAGTGCCCAAGCCCTCCTTCCAGGGCGGTGGCAGGGAAGGGTGAGTAGACTATCATTACTAGGTTGTAATAAGGTCACCTACGTGAACACCATGATGTCACTGAAGATCATATGTGCACCTGGACTTCTACTCTGTCCTGATGATAAGGCACCCTTCTTCCTCCCCACTGGGAGGGGGGAATATCAGAGAAGCTCAGAAGACAACCAGGACATGCACCACTGTTGAGTAGAAATACAGACTACCCCCCCCACACACACACACACTTTTCCAGTGAAGGCCATGTGGGAACAATTATGAGTCACCCATGCCTGTCCCAGACAGGGTGGAATCCACAGAGTCCTAATGGGGAAAAGGGCCTCCCAACCCTATCCAGTAGTGAGAAGAAAGACATAAATAACAAATATTAGGAATGAAATAGCACATATCTCTTCAAACTCTGTAGACATCAAAACATAAAAAGAGAATGCTATAAATAACTCTATGCACATAAATTTGACAACTTAGTTAAAAAGGACCCAATTCTTGAAAAGTAAAAAGTACACAACTCACTCAACATAAAGTGGAAGATGTGAATAGTCATCTGGTGCAAAAATATTTTTTCTGGATTTTGTAAGTAGTGAATTCAGTTCCTTCAGACCCAGATGATTTCAGTAAAGATTCTACCAAGTATGTAAAAGAATTAACACCAATTCCATACTCTTACAATCTGTTCCAGAAAACAGACAAAAGGTAATACTGCCCAAAACATTTTGTAAAACCACTATTATACTGATATAATACTGATATAAAACCTGATAGAGCTAAAATAAAAAATAGTGACAATACCAAATACTGGCCAATACCAAAAGATATGAAGAAACTGGATCTTTGATACATTGTTGGTGGGAATGTAAAGTGACATAGTGACTCTGAAATGTAATTTGGCAATTTCTTAGAAAAACAAAACCTATACTACCATAATATCTGCCTGCACGTTCACTCCAGAGGATCAACTTACATCTACACAAAAATGTGTACATGATTATTCACAACTACTTAATTGTAATAACAAACTGGAAAAAATTAAATGGCTCTCAACAGGTAAATGGCAAAAACATGCACGCAAAAAAAACCCAAAAAATTAAACAAAAAAACCCCACAATATGTTCATACCAAAGAAATATCTTCAGCAATAAAAAAGAACAAACTATCAATATATACAACAACTTAGATGGATCTTAAGGGCTTTGTCCTAAGTGAAAAGAGCCAGTCTTATAATGTTACATAATGCATGATTTAATTTATGTACTTTATAAAAAGCATTATCGGTTTATTTTTACATAATTTTATTTATTGTGATAAGATCATTTAACATAAAATCCACTTTCTTAACAAATTTCCAAGGGTACAATATTGTTGACTGTAGGAAAAATGTGCAGAATTCTAAAACTTACTCATTTTGTTTAATTGAAACTTTGTGCCCATGGAATAGTAATTCCCCATCTATCCCTTTCCAGCCCATGAAACCACAGTTCCACTCTGATTCTATAAACTTGACTATTTTAGATAAGTTATATTAGTGGAACCAAGCAATATGTGTCTTCTGTACTGGCTTACTTCACTTAGCATAATGTCTTAAATTTCAACCATGTTGCTGCATTTTGCAGGATTTCCTTCCTTCTAAAGGCTGAACAATATTCCACCACATGTATATATGACATTTTCTTTTGCATTTATCTGTCAATAAATATTGAGGTTGTCTTCACATCTTGGCTATTGTGAACAGTGGTTTAATAAATATAGGAGTACTAACATCTCTTTGAGATCTTTATTTTAAGTCTGTTGGATAAATATCCAAAAATGCATAAGAGTGTTGAAAATTGTTAAATGCTTTGTCTGCATCTATTGAAATAATTATGCCATTTTATTATTTATTCTGTTAATGTGGTACATCACATTAATTAATATTTATATGTTGAACCATCTTTGCATCCCATGAATAAAACTTAGTTGGTCATGGTCAGCGGTTCTTTTCATGTGCTTTTGGATTAATTTTGTATTTTGTTGAAGTGTTTACATCAATGTTCATAAGGGATAATGGTCTGTAGTTTTCTTTCCTTGTAATATCTTTGTTTGGCTCTGGTATCAGAATAATGCTGGCCTCATAAAATTAATTTGAAAGTGTGGCCTCTTCTTTTATTTTTGGGAAGATTTTGATAAGGATTGGTATTAATTCTTCTTCAAATGTTTGATAAAGTTCATGAGTGAATCCATTTTTCCTGGGCTTTTCTTTGTCGGAAGGTTTCTGATTACTGACTCAATATCCATATTAGTTATATATCTGTCAGATTTTCTTTTTCTTCATAATTCAGTCTTGGTATGTTGTATTGTATTTAGAAATGCATGGATTTCTTCTAGGTTATTTGGTTTGTTGGCATACATTTATTCACTGCTGTTTCCTATTACCCTTTTTACTTCTGAGGCCTCAGTTATAATGTCTCTCTTTTTACTTCTTTTCACTATCCTGAGAGATAAACCTGATAAAAGATGTGCAAATACTATTCACCAAAACCTACAAAACATTGATAAAAGTAATCAGAGAAGATTTATATAAATGGGGAGGTATATCATGACCAAGTTCAATATTTTTAGTGTCAATTCTTTACAAGTTGATTTACAGAATCAATACAATTAAAATGAAACTCCAGTCAGGCTTTCTTTTTTGTAGAATTGGAAAACTGATTCTAAAATTCATATGGAAATATAAAAGACCTAGAATAGCCTAACAATATTGAAAAATAAAAATGTTGAAGATTTAATATTTCTTGGTTTTAAGATCTTCATATGTGAACCTCTTTGCATCCCATGGATAAAACCTGCTTGGTCTTGGTGTTTAATCACTTTAATGTGCTGTTTAATTATTTTGTTATTATAAAGGTGTAATAATCATGACGTTGTGGTATAAGAGATAAGCTGAATACATGGATTAATGGAAGAGAATAGAAAGTTCAGAAATAGGCTCAATATATTTATACATAACATTTTCAACCAAGGTGCAAAGGCAATTCAGTGGAGAGAGCACAGAAATTGTGTTAAAATAATTTGATCTCCATGTAAAAATGAATGAATTTTAATCCATACTTATGTCATATTCATAAATTAACTTAAAATGAGTCATAGACTTAAGTGTAAAACCTATAACTATACAATTATTAAAAGAAGACTTAGGATAAAATATTTGTGATTATGGGTTGGGTAAACAGTTCTTTTTTTAAAAAGTGTTATTTATTTTGAGAGAGAGAGAGAGAGAGAAACAGTGCATGAGTACACACAGTGGGAGAGAGGCAGAGGGAAGGAGAGAATCCCAAGCAGATTCCACACCCCCAGCACAGTCTGATACAGGGCTCAAACTCATGAACTGTGAGATCATGAGCTGAGCCAAAACTAAAAGCAGAACACTAAACCAACCGAGCCATCCAGCTGCCCTCAGATAAATGTTTCTTAAATAGGACATCAAAACTCCTATCCATAAAAAAAAAACCCTCATTTGTTCTATCTCATCAAACTTAAAAATTATCTGCTCTTTAAAGGACATTATTATGAGGATAAAAAGTCTGTTAAAAGACATTCTGCATATATAAAGAATGTTAAAACTCAATAATAAGAAAGCATATAACCAATAAATAAAATGGGCAAAATATTTCACAGACATTTCACAAAAGAAGACAAATACATGGCAAAAAAGCAAATGAAAGGATGCTCAATATTTTAAAATATGCAAATTAAAACTATTATATAATTCACACTTATCTGCACGCTTACAGTTAAATAAGGATCATTCCAAGTGTTGGCAAGCATTTGGAGGAACTAAAGTCCTCATTCGCCGTTAATAAAATGGTACAGTCACTTTGGAATAGTTTGGTAGTTTCTTTAAAAATTAAGCATTCACCTTTCATCTGATCTAGTTGTTTTATTGCTAGGTATTTATTCTAGAGAAATAAAAGTATATGTCCATAAAAAGACTTGTACATAATGTTGATAGCAGCTTTATCTGTAATGGCCTGAAACCAGAATCAACCCAAATGTTCAGTAACACCTGAACAAGCAAACAAAAAGTGGCACATCCATGCAATGGAATATTTCTCAGCAATAAAAAGGAATGAATTATTGCCACATGCTCCAGTGGATAAATCTCAAAGTAGTTACGCTGACTCAAAGAAATCGGGCAAAAAGAGAGAAAATACAGCATGCTTCTATTTATGTAAAATTCTAGATAATACATCACCTTTTTCATGCATGAAACATTTCTATAATAGAAATTTTCTTTAAAAAATAAAGATTCTGAATGACAAAGACAATGCAACCAAGTTGAGAAAGTGATTGCAAGAGAATGTGTCTATCTGATGGGTAATGTTTCTAGCTGTTTTCTTTTATGGAAAGATATGTTCGAAAAGAATAGGAAATTATAAGCAAGGCTCAATATAAAAATGGGTAAAATATAAGAGTAAACACTAACACATAATAAATGTGTAAAAATTAATATTGTTTAAGACTAAAAAACATAAAGCAGAATTGTGATATTCTTACAGTTCTGGAGGCTAAAAGTCTGAGTTCATCATTTCAGCACAGTCAGGTTCTGGTGCAAGTCATCTTCTGGGTTGCAAAACACTGACTCACTGTATCCGAACATGACAGAGACAGAAAGAAAGCTCTCTCAGGACTCTTAAAAGAACACCAGTCCTATTCATAAGGACTCTATCTCCATGACCTTATCTAACGCCTACTGCCTCCTAATACCATCATATTGGAGGGGTAGCATTTTAACATATGAATTTGGGGGTCAATATAAACATTCAGTCTGCAAAATCACTTGTCATCCATCATATTGGGTGATATTAGAAATCAATAATATCAAATATTGACAACTAGAATTGCTATCTGTCAAGTGGTGAATGTGAAATTTTAACTTGATGAATTTCACAAATTGCTCTCTAAAGTTACTGTGATGTTTTTACCAGCACTATCAAAAGTCCTCTCTTCCTAGTCATCCAAAGCTGGTACTATCATATACACTTTTTATGTTTTTCAAGTATCATGGGTGAAATTTCATTTATGTTTCCTTTATAACCTGTGGGATTGAGCAATTTTGCACCTGGTATTGTTTTCTGTACAAACCTAAACTTTGAAACACTACTTCATTGCAACCTAATTTGTTAAATGCAGAGGTGTGAATATTCTACTAATTAATCCATATGTATATTTTCCAGCCAATAATATTATTAATAATTAAATATTAACATGAATATACACCAAAACATATATGTCATCAGATAATTACATATTGAGTAATGAATATATATATGAGTCCTACTCCTTTTATTAGTATGATCTCATAGCACTTAAAAATATTTAAAATTACTTCCAACTTAAATTGAAAAATTTAATGTTATAATATTTTCAGGTAAAAAATAAAGTACTATCCTTTTAATTTACCACTAATGTTTAAACTATTCTTTTTTTTTCATGTTTACTTATTTTTGAAAGAAAGAGTAAGAGAGCGTAAGTGGGGGAGGAGCAGAGAGAGAGACAGACACCTAGAATCCAAAGCAGGCTCCAGGATCTGAGCTGTAGCACAGAACCCGATGTGGGGCTCAAACTCAGGAATGGTGAGATCATGACCTCAGCCAAAGTTGGATACTGAACTGACCAAGCCACCCCTAAACTCACATTTTAAGAAACACAGTTCAAACTAGTAGTACAAAACAGGTAGATACCTGTCAAAAGGTACAGTTACCTTGGGACCACTTATCTGTAGGATTCCTGGTACCAAGTGTTTACATATCATCACTCAAACACTCAGAAACAATAATTTATTAAATTCTTAAAAACACAGACATATTTTTAAAAACCAAAATGCCTTATAAGGAATACTAACAAAAAAAACTTTTGTCTTTATGCAGTAGTCTTTTATACCAGAAGTATACTATTTGCATGGAGTTGGTCATTTAACATTGCTTACTTTCACTTAACACTCTGTTGTGTGACTAATGAAAAGAGCAAGGAAATGAGCAGAATAATGTTAAAGTAAATTACACTCCTTTCCAATTTTCTTTTCTACAGTTGCACAGGCCATTGATATTTGGTGTGATTCATATATGTATTAAAAATTCCCCAAAGCACAGCATTCTCTTGTTTATCTCTAGGAGCACTGATGATCCTTTTGATTAATTCCAAATTCAATTTACAGAAAGCTTTAGAAATGCAAAGGCATGGTTTCGATTTCTCCAGATCTTATTTGTAGAAAACCTTGTGCAATCTCTGCTAAAATATCAAGGCTCACCTTTGATAGGTAATTCATGACCAAGGTCAAAGAAAGAGCAGCGCTCCCTGAGGGACCACCCACCTCGGGCTGACTAGAGTAACACATTGTGAAAAATGATGTGAATTATGCATGCAGCAGTACAGGCATGACACTGTCATTTAGTTGGTTCTAAAAAAAGATTTGGTGCACAGTAAATACAACTGATTTTTATGTATCTTGGAAGATGACACTTTATTATAAAGTATGTCACAGTCATCCTCTGGCTGTTAAGACATCTAAAGTCATGTTGGTTTTACAACCTTCCCTCCCAATTACAATTCTGAAGGGTGGTTAGTGACAAGTGTGCAGTGCTTTGTCAAACTATTCAGTTTATACAGACAGAATGCTGTTCCGCTCACCAAATCCATTACAAGTGCAAATATGTGGCTAAATGGGCCAGTGTTTGTTTTAGACATGAGTGCAGCCAATAACCAGAATGTTTGAAAGAACATCCCCTATAGCTATATTGAACACAACTCAGCATTCCACAATCTTTCCAATGATCGTCTGTTCCCTTTAACCCTTCTGCATCTTACCTTATTTTCAGTGCAGCACAAAAACAAAACAAAACACCGAATGAAGCAAAACTAATTCTCATAGGAGCTCTCCTAGGGATGCAAACCCATTTGCTTACATCTTTTGAAGGACAGAATGGGTCTAGCATTTTTGTGTAGGGCTAGCCTGGTCTCATTTCTCTGATTTCAAAGGTAACTTTAGAGACTACTAAAGATCTAGTTTATAAGTGAAGATAAGAAAACAAGTTCTTAAAAATTCCAAGGTATAGAAATTCTTCTTTTCTCTTCAAGGGAAAATGCTGTGTTTACTGGACATCAGTCATGAAGGGAAATAGTAGTCACATCAGCTATTTAAAATCCTGTTTTCATTACACTGCCGACTAAATCAGGAAGCAGAGAGTAATGCAAAAGGGAAAACAAACGGATTGTCCCTTAATACAGAAAATGCGCAGCAAGCACCATGCTGGCTGCTTCTAATGTCATTAATCTTTTCCTACAGTGCAAACTGTCACCATCAGAGCTCCAGCGACACATATTCCCGGGTTCACATTAAGGATGAAGAACCACTGCAATGTTTTGAAATCTGTCTAGCTTCAAGGGTAGACTGTCTTTTTCTTCCTAGATAAAAATCAAAACAAATCCATGGTAATGGATAATAGATCTGAATAGAAAAATATTTCTTGATTTTTTAAAATGATGTAGACCAATTTATGTCTTTCCGAGGTAGAGCTAAGGGCCCTCTGTCTTAAAAAATTTACATTAAGGCTTGGCAGGGTCTCAAGTAATGACATTCAAGAAAACTTGAAAATGACCTTGCAGATGTTTTATCTTTAGACCATGTAAATGGAATACACTCAATCTCCTAAATCCATGGCCTGGTTAATTTTTCTTTAAGTAATGATAATGCCAAAGATTTCCTAAAATGCTTGCCGAAAGCATTTTCCAACTGAGGCCACATTTAAAAGATTTTTTGTTAGTAAAATATTTTCAATTAAATGATAATAAATATGAAAGTACTGTAGCATAGGGCTTTCATACAGGGTTCCATAATTTGTCATTTTTTCCCTATTTATCTGTTTCTTTCTCCATTTCAACATTCTATATCATCAGAAAACCATCAGGGTGATGGAGACCATACTGAGTCCGAGTGATGAATCACAAAAGCTTCAGAAACCCCTGCCAAAGAACACGCCATTTCTCACAGAATGAGGAGCGAGTCAAGTCATGGCCAAAACGGCCAGCCTTGCTCCAAAGCACAATTGCATAAATCCACTACATGTATTTGTCCAGGAAGTTAACTGTGGAAAAATAATGTGACAGTAAAATGGTGAGAAAGCAGAACAGTGGTGGGAAAAAAAATTGATTTGAAAAATGATGAAGATAACAGAACATTTATTAAAATATAATAACAATGTGAAAACCACTGGGGCTATTAGCCTCAGGAGAAGTTCTAAAACATGAGCCCAGGATTTATTCCCAAGGCAAATGTGGAATTCATAAGATTTTCAGGTTTCTATTGAAGATGACTTAAAAATTGTTCGCTGAAGGATAAAACTGGTCCAAATAAGTATAGAAAACTTAATTAAGTGCATTAGGTCAAATTCTCCAAAAGACTTCTATTTATCCATATATTTATCCAACTGTATTTATATATTTTTTCTTTGATGTTTATTGTTTGAGAAAGAGACAGAGAGAGACAGAGCATGAGTTGGGGAGGAGCAGAGAGACAGGGAGACAGAATCTGAGGCAGGCTTCAGGCTCTGAGCTGTCAGCGCAAAGCCCGTAGCAGGGCTGAACTCACAGACACTGAGATCATGACCTGCTGTGTGATCATGACCTGAGCAGAAGTTGGATCCTTAACCGACGGAGCTACCAAAGCACCTTCCCAACTGTATTTATATTTCTAAGTACAAACCAACCATGCAAACCAAGACACACATTTTCTATTTGCCCGCTGTCATGAGTTGGCTAGGATGAAATGTACAATTTGAATGTTTGGACAATTTAAGAACATAACTATGAAAAAGAAATAGAATCCAAAGATTTTAATCTCTAAGAAAAGTAAGAAAATAAAGTAGGCTCAATCTCTACGAAAAGTAAGATAATAAAATAAAGATCTAAGAGGAGAAAGAAACAAGGAATAGTAGAACAAAAGAAACTGACATCTATATCTTATCCTAGGGTTGAGCTTAAAGAGTTTGCAAGGTGCTTTCATATTGCCTCTCAGACTGTCAGATGTAACACAGGGAAAGGGTGGAGAAAATATGGCCCTTATTGCAGTGCCATTGCATTCCACCCCTTAAAGTTGTGAGTTCAAAGGGGGAAAAATGAAAGTATCAGGTACACAGGAGAGACATGCTAGTTACACTAGAGAAGAGTCATTAGGAGAAAAATATTTTAACAGGCTACGGGGCAGAAAGGACTTTGCTGTAGTAAGAAAGGGCAAACAAACCACATTTACTTGACTGAGTTTGGGTTATAAAAAAAATATCAGGTGGAGGGAAAATGCTGCACATGGTCTGTTCGTGCATATCATCAAGCACAGAATATAAACAAGACCATTCTTTTTGACCTAAATTAATAAGTCTAACAAGAAAGGAGAGAAAAATGTTATTCTACCCAAGTCTGAATGAGTTACATGTTATTAATAAATGTGAGCAGCGCCCTACAGCACCTGGCTCCACGAAAATTAGTTTTACGTTAGAAAACCCACACAAATAGCACTCTCAACCCTGTACCTACCAATCACATATGGTATATTCAGTTTTGACAAAGCCGAGGCAAATCGGATTGCCCAGGAGAGAGGTGGTCTTCCATGAGTGCCGAATCCTTTGCTCTTCCCTTTTCAGTTGTAATTTCCTCTTTAAACTGCTCTTTCTGGGCCCTTCTATCTCCAGCAAGGTGGAGAACTGCACTGCATAAGAATATGGACTTTGCTGAACTGTAAGAACATTCAAAATGCATAGAATCTTCTTCCTGAGTCTGATGTTTCTTCAGGAAGGAGCAGGAAGTCTCCGGTCCTCACCATGAAGCACGCTGACTGTTTTGACCTCAATTAGCCCCTAATCGAGCTCACATTTTACTCATTTGCTATTAACATATGCCCTTTCCTTGTAACTAACACATAACATAGCATCCTTAGTCGTTCATCTTTTTATATCTTATTGGCATGTGCTGCCTTCAGCTTTTGAACAGTGACTCATTTATCCGTAGATTGGCAACTGGGAATGAGAAAGATGATATGCGGGCATTAAACCAAATCCTCTAACTCAAATCCAAGTTTTTAGGAATAGCTAACGTAAACATTTCAGTTTCCCCCAAGTCCCTGCCAGAGCAAATGCAAAAAATAATTTTAAAAGAGTGATGCTTTTACATATACACATATTAACACATAGAATATAGAGTCAGTCACTGGATTGGAAATATTATAAGCCTATAGTTATATACAAACCAGTAGGTAAGTGTTTTTTGAAATCTAATAATATCATATTAAACTAGAGTAGTTATCTTTAGGGGCATTTCACCTGTTCAGTGCTCAATATCCAATTTTTTCTAATTGATCCATTTTCTTGAGTATCTGCCTCCTAATTCCAAACACCTATGGATATCTCTAACTGGCTCTCCTGCTAGAATCTTAATTTTTACATAAGAAGAAAAACAAAAACCATTATCTTCATAAACTTCACTGGCTCATTCTCCTGTAATCTTTGTCTCTGTCTACAGACAGAGCCACTGTCCTTTCCATATGACTATGTGAGGGTAACCTCTGTTCTGTTCAGGAAGTCATTGATCCCCCATCCCACCCCCACCTCTCTGCCTCTCCCCCGCCTCCTTTCCTCCCTTTTTCCACTTGCCCCCACCTTCACCCAGCCCTCTCTCTAATACTTTCTGAGTGTGGCTCTGCTTCGGGTACTATTCAGGCTCAAGATTCATCTATAAGCTGATTAGTAAGCCCTACACCTTGCACAGTAATTTGCACATAATATATAGAAGTAGATTTGTTTAGTAGCCTAGTGAAAATTTTAGAAATATTTATGTACCTATTTTGAGACAGAGAGAAAGAGCACTCTAGCAGAGAAGGGGCAGAGAGGGAGAGGGAGAAAGGGAATCCCAAGCCAGCTTTGTGCTGTCATTGAAGAGCCCAGTGCAGGGCTTGTTCTCAAGACTATGAAATCCTGACCTGAGCCCAAATCAAGAGGCACTTAATGGACTGACCCACCCAGGTGCCCCAAACTAGTGAAAATTTTAAAGTGACTTGCTTATATGCACTATTTATAAAATTAAACTGTATTTTCCAATGGAAAATACTAAAAGCAGTCCAAGTAATGCTATAAAATCAACATTTCAATAGATTTCTTTAAAATTACATTTAATTTTTTTTCCTAACAGGTGGTCCTTACCTATGATTGGGATAGTAGACAGGAGAGGGGTATTTTTTTAAAAGAAATTTTAATTCTACAGTAGATAACTGTATTATTTTTTTCTATATTATCTTGTGGTTTTATATACATAAATATATATAAATACATACATAATGTTCCCAATTTTTGATATTTTTGTCAAAATTGGGAGTGTACTAAAGACACCATTTTTTTTTAATGTTTATTTATTTATGAGAGAGAAAGATAGAGTATGGAGAGGGGAGGGGCAGAGAGTGAGAGAGACAAAGAATCTGAAGCAGACCCCAGGCTCTGAGCTGTTGGCACAGAGCCTGACATGATGAGGCTTGAACTCACAGACTGTGAAACCATGACCTGAGCTGAAGTCAGATGCTTAACCAACTGAGTCACCAGGTGCCCATAAACACACAGTTTTTAATCTGGCTTATTAACATTTTACTTTGAGAATCGGTTCAGAAATAATTATGACAGCTATGCAATATTCATATGTGAATCATAATGTGGATCTTGTCAGAAAAGTTGAGTCAATGTATTTTTGAGTTCATTTTTTTCAGAGTTTGGGTGCTTTTGTCCCTGTATTTTCAGCAACATTAAAGATTATTATTAATTATTATTGCTCTAGTTTTTATCTCTCTCATTACCAACAACCATACGACCTCTGCTGTATCTCGCCTCCACCATTTAATAACTGCTGGCCTTGGGCAAGTTATTTGAGGCTTCTTGATGCCTCTTTGCATCATTTTTTTCATCTGTAAAATGATGATAATAACAGTGCTTTGTTCATAATGTTGTTGTGGAAAATAAATGAACTAATAGATGTAAAGTTGTTAGAACACTGCTTGGCATATAGCAAGCTATATGTACGTGCTGCTTTTATTTATATAATCTTAAAACTTTTATAATATCAAATACATTGATCATTTCCATTGTGAATTCTTTCATGACTTATATGCTTAAAATTTACTTTAATATTAGTTTATAGTCTTATAGCTTCCTCCCCACTTGTCCTAAAGGCTACATTTTCTGACAGGGCTATGTAATTCTAAAATAAAATAATTTGCAGAGATATTTATTTTCTTTGAATTCAGAGCAATGTTTACTATCTCTTATAAATCTTTTTAAAGACTCTACATTTCTTCTATTTTTAAAATTTTTTAATGTTTATTTTTTCTTGAGAGAGAGAGAAAATGGGGTAGGGGCAGAGAGAGAGAGAGGGACAGATGATCCCAAGTGGGGTCTATGCTGACAGCAGAGAGCCTGATGTGGGGCTCAAACTCATGAGCCATGAGATCATGACCTGAGCTGGAGTCAGACGCTTAATCAATCAGCCACCCAGAGACACCCCTACATTTCTTCTATTAATTGATTTATTTATCTTTGACCCCAGAAAGCAAAGCTATCAGATATGCCGGTCAAGAATTTGCTAGGAAGTTCAAACTACAGAACATTCAGTATAGTTTTGCACTTGTGTGTTTATATCTGAACCTGGAGATCGGGCTAACCTGCCCTTTGGAGCCCAGCACAGTCTGCATGCTGCCATTGTTCAGACATTTTGCTGTAGACTGTGAGGGCCTTGGCAATGGGACTAAGTGTACCTTCATCTCTCCAGCCCCCCTGGTTTCAGTGTCTTGGATAGATAGGCCACTCAGTCTGAATAAATGAAAGAAGGAGACATAAATGTTGATCTATTAAAATGTTGTCTTTCCCTTTAAGTAAATAATAAAATAATGTAAATTTGTTCTACAGATCATGACAGGGTGGTCCATAAAATCCAGACCCTCCTTCTTGGTTTACCGACAAATCCACTGGTACCTGTGCTCTTCCAATTTCAAAGAAAAGTATCACAGGTGCCTATGAGTTGCCTAGTCTAGTCCCTTGGAAGCAGTATGTGATGGCTTTGAAGTTCAATTGACAGGTCAAGTCCAGACTTTGCTTCTTTCTAGTCATGTCTCCTTGCTTAGGTGACAATCTTCCTAGTCTCAGTTTTCTCATCTCTGGACACAGACAATGTCCACCTCCAAGGATTGCCTTTGAGGAGATGAGAGAAAAAGCTCTATCGACATATCTGGCTCGTCAGAAAATCTTAATTAAGAGCTTCTGTTATTCTTTTTGTCATCGTCATCATCATTAATGAATATAAAAGACATTCTACTATTTTCACTGAGTTGCCTAAGCTACGTATCAGAGAAAAAAATCACCGTATATTTTAAAATAAAATCCCTAATTTCATATAAAGTGTGTCTGGAAAAGACACAGATTACTACCCATATATGAAAAATTTCCGTTTTCTAAATTTCTTTTCAGCTCTATTTCTTTAAAAGACACTAAAAAAGAATTCCAATAAGGTAAGAAGTAGAAAACCATTACCTCAGTCCAGGTTTTCTATTCCAAAATGAGCTGGTTCTCATGCAGATAAAGAAGCCCTCAATATGTAGACTTCCATTAAATCTATAAATAATAAAGCACTATCAATTTAAACCAGTGAAAGAAAATGTGTTATAATTGAATTTTCATTATATGGTATCTAATACGTACAAAAAACTGTATTGGTGAAAATCTTACCCTTCATTAGCTTGCACTAATTTTTCCATTTTCTCACCTCAAGGGAAGAACATTATTAGCATGGTTCTCCATCCACCACAACAATATTTATAATTGTCAAGGAAATGAAGTCTTGCCTCTTGATGTACCTTCGGAAAGCTCAGCAGCATATTTCTCTTACTTTGGAAAAAAGGAAACGTAAGCTTTTTTCATTAAAACAAAAGAATTTGGATTTAGACAGTTAATTTCATACATAATAATTTTTTCAACACATGAGTGCACTTTTCTCTCTGCTTTGTAATATATCCACTCTTAATAAGGGAGAGGTGGATTAGGCTAACCTAATTGCAACATGAGTGATAAAGACAATTGCAAAGGAAAGCAGTTACCATTTTTTGTACTCTAAAGTGGAATGGAAGGGTAGTGTTTTCTATTCTTCAGTTAAATTAATTTTGACAGAAGACAAACTCTATTGAATTTGGGGTGGGGGGAATAACCTACCAGCATTTCCTCATGTTTTTGTAGAAAAACTCATTTTCTTGCATATGTGTTTGAGGAGTCATTTACTTACACTTCAGGAATGCACTGGTACAGTCATTTTTATTTTGCTTGATTCTCTGACTATACAAGCCTTGCTCCCACTCCATTGGAGGGATAGTGAAGCTAATAAACACACAAGCAAAACCCTGAACACATGCCCTCAAACTACAAAGTCAAAAATAATGTAGACAAACTTATCCAAAGACAAGTCACCAAACTGAGCGGAGCGGGTATGTCTGCGTGGTAACACCACCACAAGAAAACACCTTCTGAACTACAGTTTGAATCATCTGCATCCCTTTGATACACTGCTATTATCTAAGGCTTAAGAATTCATTTGATGTAACAAATCTCTGTATTGAAAATGAAAATATGTCTGGGAGGAGTCCAGATACTTCTTCACATGTATATTTGTATTTGTCCAATTAGGTTGCATTCCTCCTAAAATGTTGCTGAGATGGACACACTGAACAAAATGTGAAAGACTTAACATAGACAAGGGTAGCAGGTCAATTTAGATATTATGTATGCTGAATAAAAGGAAGATGGTAGGATACAAATTGAGTTTCACAGAATTCAGCCTAGGGCAACAAGAAACAAGGTACTGAAATGAGGCATGAAAAGTTGTTAAATTAATTAAAATAGGAGGTCATTAGACTGATGTGGCTCAAAAGCCAGGGCACCTGTATTAGCAAACCAAAATTGAGACCGTAAATATCCCAAGGTTAGAAAACTGAAACCTAAGAACAGCCAATCATAAGGCCAACTAGAATTTAAGCTATAGACAATCAATAATTTCCTTACATTGTATCTGCATTTCCTCTATAAAAGATTTTTCCTGTTCCCCTCAATAGAACTTTCCAGTTCCCCTCAAAACTGCTTCCAGTTTGGCACTGCCTGATTTGAATTTATTTTTGCTCAAATAAATGTTTTAAATGTTAATATGCCTCAGTTTGGCTTTTCCACCAATAATAAACTTCTGTTGTCACACTTTCAGGGTCAGTCCAATGTCCAGGGAAAAAAAAGCTTTCTTGGCTTATCACCGGGCCATTTGTCTATGCTGTTAGAAAGCAGAATGTTTGGGCTGTTACTATAATTCATTCAAGCTAGAGCTTAGCCTATCTTTGGGGTTGTCTGGGGTCTAACCAGCTGATTATGTTCTTATGTGTAACTAAAAAATGGGTCTAGTGTTCCAGACAATTTAAGGATTATGTGTTACTGCTTTGCTCTGAAGTAATGATATAGTGAAACTATCTATAATCTGTTATGTTGTGACATGTTAACTAATACATATATATGTATATATGTATGTATACATACTTATTTTAATTTGTTCATTAAGAGTTTGTAAGGGCAAATACAAATTAAAAATAAGAGGCTTAATATTCTCTGTTGAAAATAAGGGAAGATATTCCCCTCCCTTCTTTTTCTTAGAACACTTACCTTAGAAAACTCTCTATCTTCTTTTTGAAATGTGTGTATCTTGTTGAAGACTTGATAGGTCTTTTGTCAACTTAATGACTCAGGAATGTCTTTCTCAAGGATCTGGGAGCCATCTCTTTGAAATGTAAACATCAAGGAAGATGGTGCCCCTATCTCCCAGTTTCGGATGGATGTATGAAGCTTAACTTTGGTGGCCTTCTCCTTCCAAGTTGCAAAACTACCTCCTGTCATAAATATATGAGGAGTTTGTTTTTCCTCTGGATAAAACCAATTAGATGATCATCACTCTAGTTACCAGAGAGTTAGAATGATCTATAGGTGAAACATAGTGCTGTTAAGTCCTCTTGATGAAATTTTGGGGTGATGTGGGGTTCATAGGGTCCAGAGCCAATGGCCAAGAAATAATTCCTGAAGACGGCTTTGGTGCTAAAAGGTGGTTTTATTAAAACGTGGGGACAGGACCCATGGGCAGGAAGAGCGGCACTGCAAGTATGAGGGTGACTGTTCTATGGAGTCAGGGAGATAGAGTCAAGAGGGAGTTTCCAAAGAGACTTTCACATGCTAAAGACTTATTGGAGGCCTAGCTATTGTCAAGTTAGGCTGCTTTTCCCTCTAGAAAAGCATTAACATTAGACAGCAGGGAGTTTCTGGACTTTAGGCTATGATGTGATTGCCTTTATTTGGTAAACTGGTGGAGACTCTTACCAGTTTAATCTTTTTTTTTTTTTTTTGTCCTTTCCTGTTTTGGGGTAGCTTGGAGTGTCCAAGGAATATCATACATGTCCCACCTGGGGGTGGGGGGTTACTACTAACCTGCACTTTGCCCTCAGCTTGCCCCAGACTACCTCACCACTCTTACATGAGCACTAGGTTTGGTTTATCTTGAAAACATGTATTTATGGGTTGTATCTGCTCAGTTACAGAAGAGAGTGTCTCTACAATCTTCCTGTTTTATAATCTCTTGTTGAATTGCCTGTGATACATGTCACATTGTGGTTTCACGCAGAAAAGTGTGTTGTTTTTCCTCTACTGCCTTTGGAGATGGTTCCTGGGTTGGGAGAAGATACTGTTCTTAATGATACTTCCCCAACAAACTCAAATTTGTGATATTACATGATGCCACCACTTTAATTTATAATTACCCTATCTTATGCAGTATTTGAAGTTATTTATAAGCATAAAATATTTTAAATCTTAATATTAACAGTCAATTAATAAGTAAAAGATGCATTGCTAATATAAAAGATTTTTGTAATGCATAAGTACATTTATAAAACCTAAAAGTTAAATAAGTTGGACTTCTCTATGGGCAAAGAATAAAGAAAACATGATCACTTCTAAGATTCATAGTGGCCATGAGCAACACACCAATTGCTCAGCAAAAGTGAAGATTTTCCTAGCACGGAATTCTGAGACTCATTTCTTTCGAATATTCATAATAGGCATACCCAGTGATCTTGTGGAAAATAACCTCAGCATCCTTCCTATATTACAAAAAACGGAAGAATTCATGTAGTTGTTTTTATAGTGTCCATCAATGCAATTGAAGAGAATGATATCAAAATAGAATGTAGTGAGAGCTGTAAGAAGGAGTTTCAGATTTGTACATCCTGATGGTCTGACTTGAACTGTGGTTAAAGTTTTGAATTTTGAGAATACTGAACTACTTCTCATGCATTTGTCCTTGAATGTTGTTTCTTCCAAGCAGGCAAAAGTAATTCAAGGTTATATTCTCTCCCAAACACTTAGATTGCAGGCATTCTCTGCTGATACTCAAAGGCAGATCTACATACTTTAAAAATAAATCAATAAATTAGAGATACATTTCTTAAGGAAATGATATGATCCAACCAGTACTTCTTATATTTAAATGAATAACTGAGGAAATAGTGGCTAACACACTATATATTTCTGGAGACATAGCAAAAAAGACAACCTATAAATCTTTGTGATAAAAAAAAAATAAAATGAAAAGAAGACAAAAATAAAGAAACTAGAAAAATTATGTAAACTACCACAATCAGCTTTAAAATACACAGATGAGCTGTCAGGAAGAAAAGTCCCAGGGGCTCCAAATTAGAGAAAACTGCAAAACAAATGGCAATCACCTGATGCCGCAGGAGCTTAAGGAGGTTTGTCTTTCTCAGAATCCCAGGGGCTTTAGTTTAAATGCCATCTGGGAACAGGAGATAAGGCTACAGAGGGGAGGGGAGGTTCTGGTACCAATGTCATCATATAAATCTGGGACACGTGAGGGGCTATCCCAGCAGTGATAGGGTGGTTTACAATGTCTCTCTTACTACAACCTGTACCCACATTTGCTAGATGACTCCCCATCCAAAATGCAACTGAAAACTTGGAAAAAATCATGTGTCAAATGATTCTGAAAGCAACCACCCTTCTCATGGGTAGATGGTTATTTTCTAATCCCCTCTTCTGACAAGCATCTGGAATTGGCTCCTTTCTTTCATTAGTATCAGCATTCTTTATGCCATTGAACTCAAAATGTAGAGATCATTCTTCTAACCTGGATAGAGTTTTTCTTTTAATATATGTTTTTCTTCAGACCTAAGGGCTCTCAGCACCTCGATTTCCAACCACATGCACACACACACAGTAAAAACTTGGTTTGTGAGCATAATTCATTCTGGAAACATGCTTGTAATCCAAAGCACTTGTATATCAAAGCAAATATTCCCCAGAAGAATGATGATTTGTTATGCAACCTCATGATTTGTTACCCAACCCAAAAATATTCATATAAAAATTATTACAATACTGTAATATAATAAAAAATAATAAATCACAAAATTTAAAGAAAAATAAACAAACTAACCTGGACTAACCTTTGAAAACCTTTGCAGATGGTGTGAGGGGAGACAAGAAAAAGGAGGGTTATTATGTAGGACAATTTTCACTATCACTAATGGAATCACTGCTCTCTATTGGCTCAATGGAATCTTTTTCTGCCTAGGGGACACTGTATATGTTTGCATGGATGTTGACTAAAGGACAGTATTAATAAACTCTTGTCATATCCTGTATTTAATATAGCTGTCAATATAGCAGAATAAAGGGTCTATGTCTGCAGGCAGACTCACCTAGAATGAAGCAAAGCAGTCCTAACCTTACTCTTGTATGGAAAAGCAAAGGATGGTTCGTAGGTGCTTTGAAGTGACAAAAAGATACACTAGTGTCAGTTGTGGGCACCTTCCAACATTCTGGGGAAAAAAAAATCACTGATTTCTGCCAAATACCATGGCCTAAGACTGAGCATTTGAGCATAGGAGATGATATATAAGAGAGAGAGAGAGACAGAGAGACAGAGAGAGAGAGGGAGGGAGTGAGAAAGAGAGGGGGAGAGAGAAAAAGCATTGGCTCATATGTGATCCTGTGACATTTGGCATCACATACTACTCATATTGCAAGGCATTGCTCATTTATCAAGTTAAAATTTATTAGAAATGTTTGCTTATCTCATGGAACACTTGCAGAACAAGTTACTCACAACCCAAGGTTTTAGAGTATGTATGTGTGTGTATGTGTGTGGTGGGTGGGTGGGTGTGTGTGTATACTATAACAGAAATATAATAAAACCAGTTTTAACTTATAATTGACAAATGTTCTGAATATGTTTTTATTTCTAAATGTCTCTAAATTCATTTCTTTGAATAGTTCAATGTTTCATAATATAGGGTTTAGGTAGAAGTAATTTCATTGGAGTTTTCTATGGTTCTGGCCCAAATTCTACATGCCAGAACCTAGGCTCAAATTTAATAACCAAAGAATCTAATAGAATTCAAGATAGTCCACCTGCATGCGGGGAGGGCTGGAATATGAAATCAACAGCCATGTGAAGGGTCGGGTTTTTTTTTTAAAGAAAATTTGGAAGAAATACAAAGGAATTATGAAATTAGTGAGTTCAAGTGAGTCATTACCATTAAAATTTGCTTTGTTTTCTTAATTGCTTAAGAAAATCATCCATATCTTCCGTTTTTCAAACTTCAGGAAAGTTGGTAATCCAATTCATTGGCTTTTTCATGACCAATGTTCGACATGTAATTTTTTTTTATTATCTTCAAGAATTCCTGAAGAAGCGGGAGGCGAAAGAGAGGGAAACAGGAGGAAGAAGAAGAAGAAGAAAAGAACAAGTAGCATGTTGTAGAACTCAAAGGTGGTACTGAATGCCAGCTATCAGATGTGAAGAATATCTCATTGATTATTTGGAAGGGGAAAACCTGTCCCTTATACATTAAAAATGAGAAAAATATTAAAGCAAGTTTATGTAATTCTGTATTTATTCTCACCCATAGGAAGGCCTTTATAAATTATAATATCATTGAGATTCTATAAACTTGACTAAAAGAGCAATCTATAACATTTGTTCTTATACTATGAACAAAAATTTTAACAAGACTTGAAAATAATTATTGTACTAACAACCTTAATTTTTGAGAAGTCTAACACCACACACTTTGCTAAAATCTTAATGACAACATGAGTAACTAAAAAGCAAGTCACAAATACACCAATCATAGATGAAGATGTGCAAATAGCTAATAAACATGAAAAATATCCAATCTCTACCACTACTCATCAGGAAAATGGTGTCTTGTTTTGATTTTTATTGTTTTTTGCCAATAAACAAACTAATGGACAAAACTAACTATAATAAGTAATTCTTGCAAAAGCCCAGTGGGATAAGCCCTCACATCTTGTTTGTAGGAGTGAAAGTAAATGTTTTTCCAAAGTATTTTGACAAATCAGACATATTCTGTTTAATGTTAGACCCCATGATGTGAATTTGCAAACTTGTTTCCAAAGCATTTTCTTTAAAAATGAGGGAGATAGATGGCTATAACTATAGATAGGTGTAGATACATTCTTTGTCGTGTAATCTTAGTGTATATTTACTTTTATGTTCCGAGTGATACCTCATGCTCTGAGCTGGTGAGAATCAGCAAGGCAGACACCACTGTGTACTTTTGTCCAGTGAATATTAAAACATCACAAATGCTGTTGTTCACAAGTGCTTTGCATTAATCTACCCTGAGTTAATATGATCTAAAATTGTGGTATTTACTTAACTATGGTCTTTCATTCTGATATTTACTTCCTTTCTCTCATAGTGACTGATACACTGTAAAAGTGGGTAGAGCAGAGGAACAAAGAAAGTGTATAAATCTATAAATCTTCATGATAATTAAGCTAAAGACTGAGTCTGACATCATCCAGGAAATGGGGGAGGAAATGGAAGACAGGGATTAGCAAACAAGTAGGGTTGGTGAGAACTCTTTGACATTTTGAAGCCCATCACATTTGAAGCACAGCCTGGCTATGAATGGAAGTTGAGAGACTACGACCTGAGACATGTCTAATGGAAGATCAGCTGCCAGCATAAGATATCAAGAAAGGATCTCCATGGGGGCCCATGTAGCTCTGATTTAGTTAAATGTCACATACCCAGGAATTCATCTCCTGAGCTACATTGGAGCATTAAAATAGATATCAAAGTCCTTTATTATATATTTATCTCCAGACAGCCATTTTGACTCATAGACATCTGCCCTAAGAAAACAATCAACATCTGTATATAAGAATGCTTACCTCACATTATCTGTGATAGCAATAAATTATTTACAATTAGATATTTAACAATTTATGTAGAAGTGAATAAGACAATGATATGCATATGATCAATTCTTATGGCTTATAACATGTTATTTGGGTAAATAAATACCTGACGGGGGCACTGCAATGTATTATTGAGTATAAATCAAAGCAACATATATATATATATATATATATATATATATATATATATATATAT